>NC_058131.1:687911244-687961448 GCF_016433145.1 Gracilinanus agilis
GAGGAGGAGGAGGAGGAGGAGGAGGAGGAGGAGGCGGCAGCAGTGGCTCTATTGCAAAGTCCAAAGACTTAAGTGGGGTTCAGGATTTTAGAAAGGTCGGGACTCTCACTTCATCCCAGAGAGAGTCCTATGGGAAAGGCTCCCCCTCGGACCCTGGGCTCAGATCCTCGGCCATGCTTCACAAGCCATTAGCTCTGTCCTTCCCGGCTGCCCCTGACACCCAACCAGAGCCACCACAAGACCTGAAAATGCTCTATGGGAGAATCCCAGCATCTCTGGACAGGGAGGCACCTGGCACGCATCCACCCTGGTGTGTCTCTGACCCCTGGCCACCCTTCCCTTTCTTCGTCCTCCCCCCAGACACCTGCCTGTTCCCAATGAGAGCCCCAACTGTTGGGAACTCCCCCTCCATGTTAGGCAGCCGCAGCCGGGGAGGGGAGAGAGGCCACAAGGGGAGCCCAAAGGGAGAGAGAACAGTGTCTGGACCTTGTCACCAGCCCTTCCCAACAGGGAGTCACCAAGCCGTAAGGAGACCTCGGGCCAGAAGGAGGTCGGAGCTTAAACAAACAAACATTGAAGTAGTTTCTTGGATCTTGTTGGAATCTTGAGAGAAGGAGAGGCCCCTGGAGCTGCAGACCAATCCAAGTCAGCAAGTGGCTGTCAAATACCTCTTGGGTATAGACAAATCATCAAAGGAACAAATAAATCTCAAAAGAAGAACTCCTCCACGTGGAAAAAAAGTGTTCCAAATCACTAATAACAGAGAAATGAAAATAATGAATAGAGAGATGCCGAATCACCCCAAGGTTTTACCTCAGCCCCTGCAAATTAGCACCACAAAAAAAAGACCAAAGATGACAAAAGCCAGTGTTGGAAGGGTTATGGAAAGACGGGCACACAAATACATTTTTGGTGGAGCTGAAAAGTAGTTTAGACATTTTGGACAGCACTATGGAATTGTATAAACAAAGTGACTAAGTGTGCTTACCCTTTGAACCAGAGACTCCATCACTGGGCTTATACCACAAGGAAGTCATCAAAAAGAAAAAAAAACAGACTCCAAAATATTTATAAGAGCACTTTTTGTGATAACGAAGAATTGGAAACAAAGTAGATACCCATCCATTGGGAAATGGCTAAACAATTTTAAGTTCAAGAATGCAGTCCTGTACTGTAAGAAATGATGTGTGGTGGATAGAGATAAAGGGAAAGATCTCTGTGAACTGATGCAGAGGAGGGGAGTCATCAGAGCAAAGAAAACAATGTACACAATAACAGCAGCAATGTAAATGGAACGAACCACCATACACCCACAAAATGAAAAAGATGAAGCAGGGCTTGAGGGAAGACCTGGGAGAAGATGCCCCCAACCTAGCCCTGGGGGCAGTGGGGAGGCCTGCAGGGATCACACCTATTGTCAGACTCTCTGGATATATAGCTCAGTTGTAGGGACTTTGTTTTCTCTCTCAGAATTATTCCATGGCCTATGAGATGGTTCTTGGGGAGAAGCAGCGGGAAGGATGCATGGGATTCTCTGATGATGTAAGAAACAAAAAATATCAATAAAACCCTTTTCAAAAACTCCCTGTTGGGTACAAGGTATTGTGCTGCATGGGGGCACCAAGAGAAAGGCTGGAGAGCACTTGTGCCTACAGGGAGTTTGCCTTTTGCCAAGGGATCAGAATGTGGCCGAGGACTAATATGATGCAAGTTGAGCCTTAGAGAAAAGCAAGCCTCCAGGGCAGACAGGGGGATTCCAGGGCTTGGGCCAATCAGAGATGGAGATGGTGTGTGTTTGGGGAAGGTTAGGGCCATGGGACAGCCTCTTCAGGCTGCTCAGACAGACCCCCAAGCGCCATTAGCAGCCAAACAGCCTCAGAAGTAGGGCTTAGAAGGATGTGAGAGAGATAGGCATCATCTGGTCCAAACCCTCCTGGGTAGGATGAGGGCACCGAGGCCCCAAGAGGGGAAGGACTTTGAGGTCCCCCAGGAGTAAAAGCCAATGCCAGCTCCAGTGGCAGCCTAGGGCTCCTCTCTTTCCCTGCCTCCTGGGCCCCTGCTTTGACCCAGACAGAGGAGGGTTTGGTTTGAAGGCACCGAGTACCTCGCTTAGTGGCCCTGACCGTCCAGTCACGACTCTGGGCCATGGCTTCTTCATCTGGGCACTGAGGGTGGCCCCGGTGCTGGAGTCTGTGACTGGCAAGATGGCCGAAGTATTGAATGAACAATCGATTCCTTTTTGACTTTCCTTGGAAGATGGCCGAATCATCTCCTGACGTGTATCCAAGGCCCCCTACGTTCTGCATCGCCCTCTTCCAAGATGGGAGAGGAGGGTCAGGCCCAGCCAGGCTTCCTGCAAGCTCGGTTCTGCTCCAGGACCTTTGGATCCTCGGGGTCACCGGGGCCCTGGGCTACTGCGGCCAAAGGGGCAGCGAGGATGCTCAGCACATTTCCTTACACGGAACCCCAAGAGGGGCTTTGCTCGGCCTCAGTAAGCCCCAGAGCCAGAGAATGCCAGGGAAACGGGATGCCAGTCATCTCGGGCATTAAGCAGACCTCGGAGTTCCAGCGGCCCTTGGCTGCATCCAGTGCTACTTGGGGGATGAGGTCAGCCTCAATGTTCCGGCCATGGGAGCCCCTCACATGACTGCAGCTGGGGGGTTCGGGGCCTGTCCTAAAGGGCCTTTCAGGCTGGGCCTGGCCCCAGAGGTTAAGGAGATCCATTCAGATCCTCTGCTGGAGGCAGCCAGGCAGAAGGCAGATGGCGGGGGTGGGGGATGCTGCCTGGGATCCCTGGGGCTGGGCGGGCACACCTCCCACACTGTCTCTCCCAGGGGCTCTGGGCTGGGCTGAGGCCAGGAAGGAAAGGCAGTGAGTGCGCTGAGCAGCTGCGGGTGCCCGGCAAAGGCAGGTAGCGAGGGTGAGGCTGGCACGGCTTCCAAGCAGGATTCCCCTCCCCCAGCCCAGACAGTAACCCTATCCCTCTTAGCAGGTTTTTATGGAGTCCTTTTACAAGCCTCCTGGGTGGGTCACAGCCACCCCATAAATGTAAACGCCCCGTTCTGCACATCGAGGCTGCTCACCTCCCGAGCCGCCCCACAACAGCTTGGGTTTCAGGCATGTTCTCCGGGAGGGAAAGGAATCTTTATGGGGGATGCTTGGGCGCCCCTGACAGCAGGCCAACAGTGACTGAGCCGGCTGAGCGTCCTCCCCCGTGTCTGAGCTTCCTGTGCCCCCCCCCCCCCGCCCCTGCCCCCTCCTTGGAGGGCCGGATGCTCAGAGAGCCAGCGTCCCTCTGAGGACTTCCTGATGGAGGCCTCGCCCGGGGCCTCCCACCCACCCAGGCCAGACCGTGCCTGGACCGTCCCTGAGGATCTCCAGGGAAGGAGACAGCCCACGACTGGCCGCCATCGCCATGGCTAAGGCAGCGCTTCACAACCTGGTGCTCCCCAGAGGCTCCCTCCTCTCTCTCTGGGAAGGGGAAGCGGGCAGGGGCAGGAGAGAGCCCAGAGGAGCTTCGTCTCGGCGGCTTCCCAGGCGGGGCAGGCTTTAGGCTGAGCCTCACCTCCCTCATCTATGAAATGGGACCTGCCTGGCAGCGTCCAGAGAGAGCATGGCGGACCCCTGAGCTCCCCCACGGAGAAACGTCTCCGGCTCAGACTTCAGGCCCTTCTTCTCTTACCCTAAGCCGCGTGTGCCGCTTTCATGCACGTGAGGGCAGCAGGCGGTGACCCTGGGCCTCCTCTTCCCGGGTCCCATTCCTGCCAGTGCTTCGTTATTCCGAATCCTCCTTTCTGTGCCCTGCCCAGAGTCTCCCAGCTCGGCCTCGCAGACACACATTCCTCAGAGCTGACAGGACGCTTTATCCTCCCCCGGCACACCCTGGCAGAGGCTCCCCTGGGCAGTGCCCACTTTACAAAGACGTGGGGGCTGCCTCTTAGCAACCCTGGCCACCTGCACCCCAACCTGGCCTCTTTCCTGCTGCCTTCCACCACGCTTGTCCAAAGTCGGGAGTCTCCCAGGATCCCCGAGCCCACATGCCCACATGCCCACATGCCCACTCTGCATCCATCGAGGCCTGGACCCCAAGCCTGGGGGAGCCAGAGATGGCCAGGAGGTCTTGAGTTCACCTGGGCGAAGGAGCTGAGAATGCTTAAAGCAAGGGAAGACGAGCCTGAGTCCAGGCTGGCCCAGGCCCTTGGTACTCCTCTGGGCCATCCAGAGTAGCCCCTCCATCTAATAGAGCAGGAATCGGAGACTCAGAGACACAGAGACTTCCCCCAGGTCACACAGGAAATGAAGGCTCCAAGGCAGGATCGGGGCCCGGGTGACGCTGGACCACCCTGATGACTGGAAGTCCCCAGCCCTGAGGCCCCCCTTTTTGGATGTGAGCAAGTTCCATAAAGAGATTTGTCTAGAGGTGCTAAGATGAGGGTTCCTTAGGAAAGAAGAGAGGGAGGGAGGGAGGGAGGGAGGGAGGAGGGAAGGAAGGAAGGAAGGAAGGAAGGAAGGAAGGAAGGAAGGAAGGAAGGAAGGAAGGAAGGAAGGCCAACAACAACAACAATTATGTTGGCTACCAGGGAAATCAAAACCAGCACATAAAAAGACATCTAAGTGAAAACATTTTGTGTTGGGTTGTTTCCAGCACTTAGCCTAAGGAAAGGCATGCAGTCATGCTCAATAAATGCTTGTCAAGTGACTGATATTGATTCTTCAGATCTATGAGTTTCCCTTCTCTGGACCATGTCATTCCACCTATGAAAGAGAAACATTAGAAGCTGCTGGATGGCTGTGCTCCCCTGTCTCAGTGAAACTATGGCATCAGCAAGTATGAGCTCCCCATCACTACCTAAT
Organism: Gracilinanus agilis; assembly: GCF_016433145.1. NCBI lineage: Eukaryota > Metazoa > Chordata > Mammalia > Didelphimorphia > Didelphidae > Gracilinanus > Gracilinanus agilis. The sequence goes on from NC_058131.1 coordinate 687,916,099, forward strand.
CACACAGCTAATCTGCAGGTTTCATGAGACATTGCACGCATCTAATCAAAAAAATGTCCCTACCAAAACCATTTACAGCTTTTCCCTGGATTTCTCAGGCCTCTGAGAATGGCTTTTATACAGTTCCAGTGGAATCCCCAATCCTGCCCCAATGATCCTTGAGGATCCAGTGCCTGGAGTTTGGGGGCTAGGGGTGGAGGAGGGGAAGGAGTATGGAAAGTTAAAACTAATCCAATTGAACAAACATTGATGTTCCTACTTTATGCAAGGCACTGGGTTAAGAGCTGGAAATACAAAAAAAGTAACAAAAGTAACTAGCATTTATCTACAGTATAAAGGGCTTTGAAATCTCTAAAGCATTTCAGAGAATCACCAAATCTATAAGTTGGAAAGGAAGTCTCACCTGTACCTAAGAATCCCCAGAATGTACTAGAGTCAAATCCAACTCAACTTGTTCAAAGCCACTACATTATCAACTTCCCTAAAGAAGGCTCTCCTCCATACTCCCTGTTACTATAGGAAGCCCATTCTATGCTTCCAGTCACCCAGATTTCAAACCTGAGTTATCTTTGATTCTTCCCTCCCTCTCTCCGCAATTCCAAGCCTTCAGTAGACATTTTGAATTCAACATTTCTTGCATCCATCTCCTCTTTATTCATGTGTCCACTGCATTAGTGTAACCCTCAGTTTCCTCTCACCTAGACTAGTGTCCCTTTTATTTAATTCTTTGATTAAAAAGCATTTACTTTTTCCTTCTACTCCCACCACTTCCAATTAAAAAAAATAATTAACAAATACAGGCGATCCAGTAAAACAAAATCTCTCATTGCGTATGGCCAAAAATGTATGTCTCATTCTTCATCATGAGGCTTTCATCTCTCTGTCAGGATGTGGGTAGCATGCTTCACCATTAACTTTCCAGAATCATGATCGCTGTATTGATGAGCATTGCCTTTTTAAAGTTCTTTGTCTAGGGGAATGCTATCCACCTTCAGAGAAAGAACTGTTGAAGTCGGATGGATGCAGATCAAAGCAGACTATCTTCACATCGGTATGTTTACAATTTCATTTGGGGGGCTTTGGTTTGTGTGAGTGTGCTTTTACAACAGTGACTAATATGGAAGTGTGCTTTGCATGACAATAAAAATAAAATGTGAATAAATCAATAAAGTTCTTTCTCTAAGGGATAGCTAACTAGCGCAGTGGATAGAGAATCAGGTCTGGTGTTGGGAAGACTCGAGTTCAAATCTAGCCTCAGACATTTCCGAGTGTCTTTAGAATGCTGGTGTTATTATATAAATTGTTCTACATGTTCTCTGTGTAACTAACATCAATATAGCATTTTGGGATTTGTAATGCATTGTACAAATATCTCCTTTTATCACAGCCTTTGAGGAAGGTGCTATTATTATCTTCATTTTATAGATGAAGAAACGGAGAAGCAACCAGGTGGCTCAGTGGATGGGAAGCCAAACCTAGGGGATTGGAGGGTTCAAATTTAGCTTCAGTCACTTCCTAGATATGTGACCCTGGGAAGTCATTTAACCCCTATTGCCTAGCCCTAACCACTGTTCTGCCTTCAAACCGATATTTAGTATTGATTCTAAGATAGGTTAGGTTTACAAAGAAAAAAAGAAACTGAGAGGCAGAAGTTAAGTGACTTGTCCAAGATCACAGCCAGTAAGTCTGTGAGGCAAGATTAGAACTCATCTTCCTCATTCCAAGTCTAGAGTTCCATCCACTAGACTGCCTAGCAGCCTCTACTTACTTTATCCTGCATCAGTTCCTGCAACTCTTCTATTGCTACAGATTCCTCTGCTACAGATGTCTCTGCTTCCATATCCCTTCTCTAACCCACACTCCCCACAACTACCAAAATCATCTTCATAAAGGTTGGGTGTGATGAATAACGCACTGCTCATTGCTCACACACCAATCCCTCCTCTTCTTTGTCTCCTCCCCTCCCTAGCTTTCTCCAAGTTCCATTTAATGTCTCCCTTCTACAAGGATTCATTCCTGATCCCACTTCATGCTAGTGCCTTTCCTCTCTTGAATATTTCACATTTATCCTGTCTATAGCTTGGCTGCATGCCTATAGCTGTTTGCACATCATCCCTTCCGTTAGCTTTTGGAGAGCAGGACTGTCTTTTACCTTCCTTTATATCCCAAGTACTTAACACAGTGCCTGGCACAGAGTGGGCACTTCAATGCTTGTTGATTGATTGACCAATTTATCTTTATGCCAACCCTATGGAGTGCTGTGGGTATTGTTGTTGCCTTTATCCAGATAAGAAGACTGAGGCTCAGAGAGATCACAGCAATATGCCCAGGTCCTACAGCTCAGAAGGGTCAGAGGTGATATTCTGATTTCTGGTCTTCCTGGCTCCAAGACCAACATTGCCACCAGATAGTGTCTTGAGCAATTTAGATTCAATAGAGGAACACAGTCTCTGGCATAACATTAGAGAGGCAGGGCAGCTAGGTGTCTCAGTGGTTATACACCCAGGCCCAGAGATGGGAGGTCCTGGGTTCAAATTTGACCTCAGACACTTCCTAGCTATGTGACCATGGGAAATCACTTAACCCACCCCCCCTCACTGTCCAGCCCTTACCATTCTTCTGCTTTAGAATCAATACATAGTATTGATTCTAAGATGGAAAGTAAAGGGTTTTTTTAATTAAAATAAAAAATAACATTAGAGAATGGAGAAGGAAGAATAAGCCAATGATTTATTGGTCCCAAAGAGGACATTCTCTTTTTTTACCCTTACCTTTTGTTTTAGAATCAATACTAAGTATTAGTTCTTGGGCAAAAGAGCAGTAAGAGCCAAGCAATTGGAGTTAAGTGACTTGCCCAGGATGCATAGCTATGAAGTGTCTACCCAATTGCTCCCCAAAGAAGAAAGTCTTTACCAATATAGCTCAGTCCCTGCTCTTGACTTAGAGTTGAGGGTTGCTTCTGTTGCTGAGATTAAGTAGCTGGCCCAGGATCACCTAGACTGAGTATGTCAGGGCAGGACCTGAAAACAGGAGCCCTGGTTTTTAGATCACTTCTCTATCCCTTTCATCCAGTTGTCTCTCACACCTCACCCTCAGGGGACACCTCCTAAATGTTGGTTGAGGATATCCTGTATAACACAAATAATGCAGGAAAGAGAGAAGCTGATGACAGCAAAGGAGAGAGCTAGACAGGGTGTTCTAAGAAAATCTGCTTTTCATGGGGAGGATCAGGGAAGGCTTCTAGGAGTTGACATCTCTGGGTCAGAGATCCCTCGGGAATTCCAGGGTCCCTTAACTATTTCTTTATTTCCCAGGGCCATGATGCCGAGGACCGGCCAGTTGGAGTTGTGATTGGAAGACCGTAGCCCTTACTGATGCAGGCATTAGTAGCTGTTCATTTGCTGACGGACAGCCAGGACTGCCAACCCATTGTTGTTTCTACTAAACTAGATGCTATTACAATGAAAACCCTGTATTTCTTGCAAACAATTTTCCCCTTCGCAATCTCACAAATCAATTCCCTCCCGCTTGTACTCACTTTCTTCCCGCTAATCTAACGACGAACCTATCACCATCCGTAAACTAAATGATCCGTAAACTCTTTCCTGGCTCTTGCCTAATGCACTAAAATTACTTTTCTGTTTTTCCTGCTTTATCTTTCTTTTCTAATGACAGGGCTTATCTTCCTCCCTCCTCCTTCCAAACCTGTGGTTTCTGTCTCCTCCTTCCTACTAATATGTCTCCTTCCCATCAGCCACTTTGGCTAATAAATAACCACTGCCTTTAAGGTGCTGGAGATAGGGATGTGGATTGCCTAGGGTCAGGCATCCAGGGTCTAATAATAAAAATATCAACATGCCATACTTCATTTACAAAGCACTCTGCCATATGATATTAATGTGGTAGAATGAAACGGCTGGATTTGGAGTCAATCGACCAAGAATGCATAAAGCATCGAATATATAGGCTCATCGTAGAGCTGGGAGGAAACTTGGAGGAGATCTAACCCAACTCCCTCAATTTACAGGTCAGGAAACTGAGGCTCAGAGAGGTGGAGAGACTTACCTTATTCCCACAGCTAATAAGGGATAAAACTAGCTCCAATTCCAACCTTCTTTCTACTGCATCATGCTGCTCTCGCATGGTTAGGGTCTTGGTCTTGTGTTCCAGTCTCCTGATGCCTGATCCTTGACTCTGGCTGCTCCAAATCTCCATGCCTGGATCTTCAACAAAGTGCTGACTGACTGCCAACTGTAAACTTACACCTTGGCTACCCCAGCTTCACTTAGAATGATTCCCTGCCAGCTTCAGGTTCTTTGAACCTTGCCTTGTTCTTGAAATAGCATCCATCCCTTCCTTGGGGAATCCTTAGATTGATATCCCTCTGGCACATTAGACAGACCTTGGGGCTGGAGTTAGGAAGATCTGAGTTCAAATCCAGCCTTGGATACCTACTAGTTGTGTGACTCTCAGAAATTTTCCTTAATCTCTGTCTGGCTCTATTTCCTCAACTGCAAAATGGAGATGATGATAGAACCTCTCAGAGCTGTCATGAGGATTAAATGACATATTTGTAAAGCACTTAGCACAGCCCCTGAGACATGGGTGGGTGCTTAATAAATGCTTGTTCCTTTGATTACTCATGTTTAGACCCCTGGCTCCTCCTGGAACCCATAGGTCTGCCTGGGCCCTCTCACTACTGCCCAAACCTCAATGTTGACTGCTTTCATTTTTAACAATTCGTCTGTTATCCATCCAGATAATGTCACCTTCCTGCTCATACTTACGGATTCCCATCTTATCCAGGTGCTAAACATCCCTTCTGGCTATCAGGGCAGAAAAAGGTTGCGATGAAAGACTAATATTTATATTATAATAAACATCACATAAATACAAATCATGGGATTTTAGGCTAGATGAGCACTTAGCAAGTATTTACAAGAGGACTCTCTGCAAAGAAACCAATGATCCCTGAACTGTTACACTAAAGGGTCTTTTCACAGTCCTTTTTTAAAACCTCATCCCTTCCTACATTGGGAATCAGCATTTCTACCATCATCTCCCAGACCTCAGTAAAGCCAGGGCAGGAGGAAGCCCAGAGTCAGGAAGAGGGACATCCGCATGACTGGTTCACAAAGAACAAATATGGTAAAAATCCAGACCCCAGTGACTCCGTCTTCATCTTTCTCAGGCTTTTAAATCTGTGTCAAACCAGCCAGGGGATATTTAAATTACTTTTGACTACCTCAAATAAGAAAGAGACTGATATAGACTCTTCCCTTCAGGGTCTACATGCCCTTGGAAAAATTCATAGCTTTCCAAAATTTATCTTCCAGTCTCCTAATGTTCCCTTTATGAGCCACAATCCTTCCTCCATGCCACGTTGTTCACCTCAGGACCCTCCTGGGCTCTCATACTTTCCATCTCACCCTCATCCAATGGAAGCTTATTATCCAGAAGGAATGAGTCATTTACACCTTAGTGTGAATAAGTTTGTCAACACATTCTCTCCTCTGACGTCATCTGCATATTGTCTGATCTAGGGCTGTAGAATAAAAATCATTGAGATATTTTAAATCTCAGGAGAATGGAGAAGGGAGAGAAGGGAAGGATTTCCTTGGTATCCCTAAAATTTCTCCCCACCCAATTAATTTAGTAAATGGAACTAGGTGCCTACTATGTGCCAAGCACTCTGCTACAGTAGGCAGCCATATACTCTGCCTAATATGTCGGACCAACTTCCCTCCACAAATTTGCCTCTAAAGGCTGGCTCTGAGATCACTGTTGTAGCCTCCTATTCCCAGACCTTCTGTTCATTTTCCCTGAGACAATGGCCCAAAGGATGAACCAATAACCACATCAGTGACAGACTCAAAAACATAATTGAGCAAACAAATGATCCCCAGGGAAACAGGAGCTGTATGATCAAAGAAATCTGTTCAATAATGGGAATCTGTCCCAAATCTCTACTTAAGGAGCTTGCTATTTACATGGGTGGCAAAAAAAACAAAAAACAAAAAAAACAAGATGCTAGGCATGGAGCTAGTCTGGTCCAGGAGAAAGAATATATGCTGGCTCTGGAGTCAGAGAACCTGGGTTAAAATCTCACCCTGACTTTTAATACTTGTGAGACCACTGGCAAGCCTCTTAGCCTCTGTGAGCCTCAGTTTCCTCATCTGCAAAATGAAGGGGTTGGAAGAGTTGGCCTCTCAGGCTCCTTCAGGTCTTCTGTTTCCATCCCCCTTCCCGTCCTTGCCCCTGACTATCCCCCACCCCTGAAGTGAGGAAGTCCTCTATTGGCCTTTACAAGCATGGAAGGACAGAGTTAGTCTTAATTGGGTCTCATGGCAAAAAGAAAATGGAAATTGGGATGGAGCTCCAAGCTCTCTGCACAAGAGAATTTTGATACAAATCAAATGTAATTGACTGTGAGCCTGGCCTTTTCCATTGAGAAACATGGAAAAAAACTATTTTTCAGAAGTCTCTGCAAAATTTTAATGTGAATCTGGGTGTGGAATTACACCTTCCCTCCCTTGTGCCCAGAATTTTTGCCTTTGGCCACATGGACCCCAGGAAGGAGTCCTCTGTGAGCCTAGTCGAAGCTATGAGACTTGCCCTAATCTGTCCTTGGAAGAGCAATAATGATAATAATTAAAATATCGATCCTCATTTGTGCCTAACAAGCATAAGTAATGGCTTATAATAACTCACATTTTTTTTACCATTCTGAGACCGCAAAGGCCTTTCGTCACATGGCCCTTGAGAGGCAGCCATGCCAATACATCAAGGACTAACCATAGCTCAAGAGCCTGGATTGTGTCAATACGGGAACTCCCTGGACCATCACAGATCACATCTGCCTGGTTATAGAGTCCAGGGAGGTAACTAGTACAGGTATTATTATTCTCATTTTATAGATGAGGAAACAGGATCAGCAAGATGAAGAGACTTTCCTTCTGCTTATAGATAGAAGAGTCAGAATTTGAACCCAAACCTCCTGATTCCCAATCTGGTGCACCTGCTACCAAAATATTATAATATTTCTTTCAAGTATCATTGGATGTTATCTCTTATACTCTCTGGAAGCTCAGACAAAAACTTCATTTTACAGTTAGAGAAACTAAGACCCAGAACTAACACATGCTATGTCCCAGAGGTCCGCTTTAGACCAGGCACCTAGACCCAGGTGCCTTTCCTTTTCGCTGAAGAGCCATTGGGAGCACTCATCACACCCAGGCCTGTATGCCACACAAACTCCCAACTGCATTGGTGCCTTGTCCAGCGGTAATCCTGAAGCAGGTAGATCTGAAGACTCAGGTCAGGAAAGAAAATCAGTGCCCTATTGTGCCCACATATCTGAGAAACAAAGTCCCTGGCCACCTGTGAGTGCCAGCCTTGAATGGCAGCTTTGAACATAGGGATCCACAGCCAGTAAAGCTCAGATACCAATTACAGACAGAACTCTAACCCTTGATAGTGAAACAGAATCAGAAAAATTCCATTTTCAGATTTGGAAGGAACCTCAGATGTCCCACTGCTACTTGCAATAGGAATCTTGTCTATCACGTCCCCCAAATGGGATATCTGGTCTCAAAACTACATGTAAGTAGAGATTGTTTAATTCTCTGTACTTACACTCCCCTGTGCCTAGCACAGGGCCTGGCACATATTAAGAGTCTAGCAAATACTTGTTGATTGACTGGTTGACAAGACACAATGTCCTAGGGGAGGTCATTCCTCTTTCTTTCTTGGCAGGAAGATTTTCCTTCCATCAAGCCTAAGCCTTCTTCTCTGTAACTCTTATCTACCACTGAAGATTCCAACTTTGGGGAACTAAGAAGACACTTCCCTATAACAGGCCTTTGAATCCTGGAAGATATTTATTCCACCACCACTCCCGTTTCTACCTCAACCTGAGTCTGCTCTTCTCCAGGCTTCTATGAACTGGTTTCCAGTCTCTTCACAATTCTCTCCATTCTCATCTGGACACAGTTCGTCAATATCTGTCCTAAAACATGGTACCCAGGACTGAACAAGAGATTCCAAATATAGTATCACTAGAGAAGAGTATAGGGCAACTAGGTGGCACAGTGGAAAGAGTGTCAATCTGGAGTAAGGAAGACTCATCTTCCTGAATTCAAAAATGGATTCAGACACTTACTAGATATTGAATCCTGGACAAATCATTTAATTCTGCTTGCCTCAGTTTCCTCTTCTGAAAAATGAGCTAGAGAAGGAAACAGTGAACCACTCTGGTATCTTTGCCAATAAGAAACCCAAATGGGGTCACCAAGAATCAGACACAATGGAAATGACTGAACAACAACAGGGCAGAGTATAAATGGGCTCTTGACCAGAAATAGGATATATCTAATAAAAGGTCAGTATAAAAATATGCTTGCCTAGAGGTGTGAGAGGAAGAAACTCTACCCACCAAATCATAACCCAAAGAGAGTAGCTGAAGTGATCATAATGTCACGATCCATTCCCTTCAGAGACAAGATTTGGAGGTGTCTAATAAAGAGACACCCTATCTATCTCATTCCAAGATATAGAATCTGACCATAGAGAGCAGAGACCACCTTAGCCAGGGTTGTAACTTGACCAAGTGACTAAGGCTTTGCCCCAGGGTCCAGGAAGTCCCTGTACTCTTTCTGCAGCATAGAAACAAGTGAGCTCAGCACCTACTTAATACGAATTCCTAGTAAAATAGAAAAATAAAAGATATTCTGCTTCTTCCTCCAAGTGAGCTATTCAATAACCCACCTTCCCATCAGCCTCTCAAAACCCTATGCAATCTCCCCCCACAATAATCAACTGAATTGACCCAGGTGCCAAAATTGCTAGTTAGGTCTCTGGCCAGAAATAATAAGAAAACATTACTGTCGCTACAGCTTTATAGCTCTCATCCTTATTCTGAAATTACTATAGACAGAAATAGAACCTGTTATTGTATTTTCATAAAAATGCCATGGAATGAATTACTCCCCAACTACCACCACAACACACCCCCCATTGTTTAATACATTATAGGGGTAATCAATAGTCAATTGCTTGTCACCCACAACAACAGGATGTAAGCACCATCTCTCTGGACGTGGGAGACAAAGCAATGGGCCAGTTACAATGGATGGGATTAATTACAAATAACAGAAACTCCTGGTTAAAATAGGATGACCCAGTGAGCAATTTGACACACCCCAAGTAAAAGCAGAGGGAAGAAGCCTTATTTAGTGCTTCTGCATATTCCTTTATTATGTTATCCTAACAAGTCCCTTCCCCAAGATCTGCCCAGTTAAAATTGGTTTCTGGCATCAAGAAAGCTGCTGGAGCATTGAGCAGAACTCAAGTCAGGAATGAATCCAGATTTTACTTGAGGAGTCCTAGGCATCACCACACCAACCCCAATGCAATAATTATTATTCTTATTTTGTGCTTCACACCTTTTTGTTCAGTGGAGTCTTGATAGAAATAGTCCTAGAAATCAACGCTAGCCTGATAATATTCTTATAGATTGAGAGTTGTTAAATTGAGGTCCATAGATACCCCACCTTCTCCAAGAAATCTATGTATAGCATTTAGGAAATTTGTGAAGCTGAATGGGAAAAAATAAATCCTTATTTTTTCTAACCTCTAAATGAAATTTAACATTTCCTTCAATAACTAATTTTTAAACTCTTACCTCCCTTATTAAAATCAATACTACGTATTAGTTCCAAGGCAGAAGAACAATAAGGGCTAGGCAAAGGGGGTTAAGTGACTTGCCCAGGGACACACAGCTAGGCAGTGTATGAGGTAAGATTTGAATCCAGGACCTCCCATCTCTATGTCTGGCTTTCAATCCATTGAGCTACCCAGCTGCTCCCTAATAATTAATTTTTAAAAAATTATTCTGTAGTCCATAAGCTTCCCCAGACTGACAAATGGGTCCACATTTTAAAACAAAGTAAGAACTCCTATTATAAATCATAGATCTAGGGATGAAAAGCACCAACAAAGCCATCTAGTCCAACCCTCTCCTTTTACAAATGAGGAAATGACAAAGATGATGATGACTAAGGGGTCACAGATAGTAATCACCAAAAGTGGAATTTGAACATAAGTCCTCTGACTCCAAAATCAATGATCATCCCACTGTACCATGCTATTGTACAAATGAATAAAATGATTGACTGATGAGTTTGAATGACTCTGTTGGCAGGTATGCTCATCTTCTCATAATCATGTAGCATTAATGGTGTTCTGTGGTTTACAAAGTACTTTATATGCACAGACTTTTAGAGTTGGAAAGGATTTTAGTGTCCAAATCACAATTAAGCAAGATGCTTTCCATAGTCTATTCAGCAAATGATCATTTAGGCTCTACCTGGATCCCTGCAATAATGGGGAACTTGCTTTGTCCTCATAATGATGGCACTAGCATAGTTCATGTTGGAAAAGCTCCAACTGGTTCCACCACCACCCACTATCATGCTAAAATATACCTCTGTAGTTTCTACCTATTGCTACCCTCCAAGGCCAAATAAAACATGTCTAATTCCTCTTACCGAGGAAAGCCTTTCAAACTTGAAGACAGCTTTCATGTCTCCCTTGGGTCTTCTCTTCTTCATAGTAAATAGCCTCAGTTCCTTCTGCTTATGGAATGGCTCCTGATTTGTTCAGTATCCTGACTTACTCCCCTCTGTTCCCAAGTAGATACCAAACACCCTCCATCCCTTGCCTCTTCTCACTCATCTGCCTTTAGTTTTTAGGACTCTCTTAGACACCCACACCATGTTGCTAACTCTGTATCTGACCTCAGGGTTCTGTACTTTCCTAACTCCTGCTTCATCCAAGACATAAAGAAGGGAGCATCCCCAACAATTCCCACCACCTCAGCATCACCTTGCCCCCTTCCTAGCTACCCAGCCAAGGAAAGCAGAGCAGAGAATCAGGCTGCAGTCACAACCAGTATAATCCTCCCCTTGTCCTGTCTCCTCACTAAATAAAGAGGACAAATGTGCCTGGGGCTTTTTCTACAAAGCTCAGCACTGTTCCTAGCTTGGTGCTTCTGGCTTGGTGCACATGCCCTAAATCCCAGCACTCATTGACTTTGAGATGGATGTGACTCTACCAGTGTCATGGGAAGAGTATCAAACTCTCCCTCACTGGCTTAGAGCTCGTTATCCTTCTCAAAGCACTTTCCCATGCATTTTCTTACTTGGTTCCAGATCTTCACCGCTCCCATGAGATCTTGGCAGAGTAGGTATAATTATCCCCATTTGACAGATTTGGAAACTGAGGTACTTAGAGATGAAACAAGAGCTTCTCATCTTTTTTCTGTCAATGAAGCCCTTTGGCTTTCTCATGAAAAAACCTATCAACCCCTTTAAAGAATTATTTTTAAATGCACAAAATATATAGGATTGGAAACAAAACCAATTATATTGAAATACAGCTATTAAAATATTTTTAAAACAATCAAATTCATGAACGCTGGTTTAAGAAGCTCTGAATCAAAGGGACTTGCCCACAGCCTAGATAGACTTGCCTCTGGATTCACAGTCTATGCTACTGAATTAGCAGGGGCACCTCCATATCCCTAGACTGGAAACTAAATTCACCATCTTGAATCTTAAAAGAGACACTTAGGAAGGAAGGAAGGAAGGAAGGAAGGAAGGAAGGAAGGAAGGAAGGAAGGAAGGAAGGAAGGAAGGAAGGAAGGAAGGAAGGAAGGAAGGAAGGAAGGGAGAGAGGGAAGGAAGGAAGGCACAACCCCATAGGGGTAGGCATGATAGCTCAACAGTCTCTGGAAGGTGAGAGAACAAAGTCTGCACTCCCAACATGGGACTGAACCAAAGGGACCCAGGCAGAAAATAATCACAGAGGCATTTTTATGGCCCTTTAAGGTTTGCAAAGCATTGTAGGTGCATTCTTTTAGCTGACCTTCCCAGACATTCAAAAAGCATTTAACTGTTTAATGGCGGGCTAGTCGTGGTTCTAACTGCTAGGGATGCAAAGCAAAAGAAAAACATGCCCTGACCTAAAGGAGCTTGCATTCTAATGGAATATAACAGCAAAAAAAGCCTGTGAGGTAGGTTTGTTATTTTCTGTTTTACAGACAAGTAAACCAAGGCTCAGAAATGTTAAATGATTTGCAAAGAACCACAAAGCTGGCAAATATCTAAGGTGAATTTGAATTCAGGTCTCCCTTCCTGGAGGTCACAAACTCTAGTCTCTCACTATTATGACACTGCCCCTATGTTGGTGATGACTCTCTGGGCCTCAGTTTCCCTCTTTGTCAAATGAGAGCCAGATTAGACGCTTGCTAACTCCTGACAGGTGACGTGTCATGCATAATGTGCCCTGGCACTTGAAACCCATAAAGTGAAAATTAATGTAGTGAAATGTTCTGCCTAACAAATGTCAGGGGTGGCTTCTCACTCTGGGCCATGCTTCCTTTCAAAGATTCAGAGCCTTGAGGTGTAAATGGAGACACCCCAAATTGACCTGTTTTGTTCCTAATCACACATACTCACACACAAGGAGGAGAGGGGAGAATTAGCAGGCGATGGGTGGAAAGTGGTGGTGGGGAGGAAACAAAGAGGGAAGAACCAGGACTAATGTGGATAGTAAAGGAGAACAAGCCCATTGGGAAGGGGGAAAGGAGAGAGAAGAGAAGAGAAAACCAGAGAGCAGGCACTGCCATTGAGTAGTCTGAGAAGAAATTGTTAGAGACACAAGGATAAATGCACAATGCAGCTCAGTTGAATGAACATTAGACCATGACAGTCCCATCATCCCATTTCTGACACACACTGGCCATCTGACTGAAGAAGTTGTTTATCCTCTCAATACTCCCAGGCTTCTAAGTTGCCTAGAAGTGGCCCATATCCTGCAATGGTAGGAAGAATTTCCCCATTTGCAAGTGCCCCTGTGTCATGTAAATCACAGGCTTGCAACATCCCCCAGTAAAAGAATTATTCTCTTCAAAGACTTTATACTCTCCTGGAAGGAAGCAACAGATCCAAAACATGAACCAAATGATTTTGAAGAAAATAGTGGGAGAGAGAACTAGTATCTGATGGAATGGGGAAAAGGGGTTTTCAAGAGGTAGAAATGAGAAGGGAGAGTATCCCAGGGGCTAGGGACAACCTGTGTCAGGACATAACGATGGCTAAGGGAGTACCCCATATGGAGAATAGCAAGTAGGTCAATGTGGCTGGAGTGAAGAGTGCATGACAGTAAATAAGTGAAATCAGCTTAGAAAGACAAATTGCAATATGATGGAAAGAATAAAAAAATTAAATGCTGTGGAATTATTGTAATCAAGAAGGTTGGTACTGGAGAAGAGCTGAGAAAATGTACCTCCCTCTCTTCTTTGCAAAGGGGGAAGACTATAGGTGTTTAATGTTGCATACTACACTGTTCATATACTCAGTTCATACTTTGGTTGCTTTTACTGAATTTTTTTTTCTCTTTTTACTTTTTAATCTATGTTGCAAGAGATAGCCCAGTGGGTTAGAGAAATGGGGAGCTATATTAAAAATGAAGTTTGAGGTAGCTGGCCTCATAGATAGTATGCTGGACTTGGATTCAGGATCTGAACTCAAATCCAGTCTTAGATACTCATTAGCTCTATGACCCTAACAAGTAAAAAAGCCTCAGTAACTCTCTACCTATAAAGTGGAAATAATAACAGCACCGACCTCCCAGGGTTGTTCTGAGGCTCAAAAAGAAATTTCACAAGCATTAAAGTACTATAAAATTAGGAGGCAGCAAGGTATCTCAGTGGATTGAGACCAGGCCCAAAGATGGGAGGTCCAGGGTTCAACTATGGCCTCAGGCACTTCCTAGCTGTGTGACCATGAGCAAGTTACTTAATCTCATTCTTTAGCCCTTACTGCTCTTCTGCCTTGGAACCAATACACAGTATTAAGTCTAAGATGGAAGGTAAGGTGTGGGGTAAAAAGTACTATATAATTATCAGCTATTATTATTAATTAAAAGAAAATCTTCATTTGGGAGTTCTCTACATCAGTTAAGTCACAGGTCCAGTACTTATTCTATCAAAGAAAATTTCAACAGAGTCAGAGAGTGACAGAAAGAGACAGAGACAGCTTTGTTCTAATTTTCTCTGAGTTGCAGTCTTCAGTTCTGAACCTCAAACAACCCTACAATAAACACACCAGCATCTGATCCCTGGAGGGGAAAAAATTAACATGGAAAAAGGATGCTCAGGCGAGACAGCACAGGCAATTTTCTGGGCATATTATGAATGACCCAAAGAAAGCTTTTGGAAAAATTAGACAAATGCCTTGGCAGTATTTTTCACTTCTTCACGATTACATTTCACCTTCTGAAAATGGATTCTTAATGCCCCCAAACATGATTGGGAACCCAGGTCTGATGTGCATGGTGAGCTCAGTCCTCTTCTGCTATTATTCTCCTTCTCTATACACAGGTAAAGAAAGATAGGGTGAGAATTAGGCATCTAGTTCTCATCTCCCACAACTGTAGCCTGTGAATCCTGGGATTCAGTTTAACTGTCAGCAAAATTAATCCCAATCTCATTTAGCACACATAGCCCACAGTTCTATGAAGTAGGTATCAGCAAGTATATATGTCACTAAGTATGTATTGAAGAACTGAATCCTGTGCTGGGCATTATGGGAGAGGCAAGAAGAGAAGGAGCATACCCTGTTCTCAGGAAATTTATGGACTAGCTGGAGAAAGCTAATGCATACAAGGGAAACAGAGAAGAGTATGAGGAACAAAATTGGGATTACATCAAAAAACCACATCAAAAAAAGCATCTCCGAGAAATCAGGGAATGAACAAATCATCTTAGCCAACCCTCTTAGGCAACCCTCTACAATATCCCCGGTAGGGCATCATCCAACCCCTTCTTGAATGTTGTCAGTGACAGGCAGCTCAATGTATTGTGACAGAGTCCATTCCATTGTTAGATGTCTCTGAGTGACAGAATGAATGATGTTCCTCTTTAGGCTGGACTGAAACTTGCCTCCCTCTCAGTTTTGTCCATTGGTTCTAGTTCTGTCCTCTGAAGCAGAGAAAAACAAGGTTTATCCCCTTCCTCATGGAAGTTATCATGTCCCTAGAGCCTTTTTTACTCTAGAATTAATGTGAACATTTCCTTCAGCCATTCATGATGCTGCCCCTCCAAAGAGTATGGTTATTTATTTTTTCACATACTGTATAATTTTTCATATACTGGCATTCGCCTATATATTAGGGAGAATTATTGTGTATTCTTGTGTCTGGGATCTGGAGCAGAGATACTATCTAGTCTACTGCTGTTTACATTCTCTTTATCCTTGAGAATCCCAAGGAATGTCTTTTTTATGGAATTTGGTTAATAAATGACAGGGATAAGTTTTTCCAGTATACATTCAAACTTCACCTGTCAGTTTGGGGAAGGGCTGAGGGTCTGATAGACCACCTCCTAATTAGCTATCACTATTTAAAGATGTCTTGGGATGGTCAAGGTGGGGGCTGAAAAATGATCTAAAAATCTGTTTATCAGGGCTGACCCTGCTCAGTTCATCCACTGCTAGCAAGAGAGCCATGAAGACCTATATCAGTTTGTTGGTTATGATGCTAGCCTAATCAATGAACCTAATATAATCAATAAACTTATATTCTTACCAAAACATCTGTCCCTCAAGATAATTTAATCATAACCATAATAATCTCAGTTCTGCAACTTATTTCCTGTGTGACCAGGTGTGTGGCTTCACCATGATGGGTCTCAGTTTCTTCATCTATCAAATGAAGGGTTGTTGGGTTGTCTTTGTTTTTACTATAGCAGTTCTTGACCTTTTGGGGTGTTATGGACTCCTCTGGCAGTCTAGTGATTTTTTGACCCCTTTGAAGAATCATGTTTTTAAATGCACAAAATAAAATACAGAGTATTACAAAGAAAACTAATCACATTGAAATAGTTGTCAAAATACATATTTTAAAACTAGTGCACAGATTCCCAAGTTAAGGCTACAGGGCTTAATGATAGCTGAATGCAGAGCTGGATCCAGACACTTCTATTCATTCAGAAACACAATTATAGTTAGGACAAGCACACTGTAAAAGTTCTGAAATGGGAGAAATTGCTGTGGCTTGGAGAAGCCAAGGAAGGTATGAATCATGGAGGAGAGAGGATGAGATGATGCAGCACCTAGAAGAAGAAAAGGATTTGGAAAGGCAGAGATGTTTCCCCTGGGGAGTCAGGTTCTGAGACAATGAAGAAGAGGAAAAAACCTTCACACCCCAGGTCACCGGATCAGTATTCAAGTTGGTTTATTAGATCCAAAAGCTTACAATGTGTCTACTGCCTATAGACACTACATTAAGCACTATGAGAGCAAAAAGGAAATATCATGAAATTAATATTCACTTAAACCCTAGAAACTCAGAATTTCTGATCACTGGGACAAGGCTAGACTTAAGTTGGCTTTTAGATGGCCCTGGAGGGGTATAGGAAAGGTTTGTCTTGAAAATTAAATAAAAATACAATGGAAAATCCTTCTTAGAAGAACTGTATGATTTTGATAATTTTGGAAGTATCCATTTATAAACTACCACTTTATATGATAATTTCTAAATATCCCTATCCCTTCGTTCAAGCAGGTTCTTATTGCTACAGCCCCTTTCATGAATCTTGCTCTAAATCTAGCCCTGTTAGCTGAGAAAACTGTCAAACTTGATTGGTCCAGGAGACCAAAGATGCTGGATGCTATATGACCATTCTTGACTCAGCTTCTCATCTGGACTAAAACCATTTGGAGGCTACTTTGTTCGTAGGACACAGAGCCTCTTCACTTTCTCACCTAGTAAAATTCAGAACAGGAAACTCATTTCCCTTTTTAGAGAAAAATTATTTTGGTAGTCCTAGGGACATGGAGAAGCAATATAACATATCAGAAATAGTATAAAACTTAGATTAGGAAGGCCTGGGTTCAAATCCTGTCCCTGATATTTATTAGCTATGGGATTTTAGGAAGTCATTTAACCTAATCCAACTTTTCACAAATTCTACATAATTCACTGGACATGAACATGCATGAATTAAAACAGACACAAAACCACAAATGCATACAAACACAAACAAAAATCAACATAATGAATATACATGTACATAGATGTGAATACTTTTTTAATATACTTACACATAAATTCATATAGATAGGTACACAGATGTATATATATACACAATCACACATGACTATACCCCAAATACTCTTCAATCGCCACCAACTAGGTGTTAACATCTGTACTAGAGAGGAAGAAAGAAATGAACACCCTCTCCAGCTGTAGCACAGAATCAAAGAGTTTCAGTGTTAGAAGGAAACTTAAAAAATATTTAATCAATGCAAATCTGAACAAGAATTCTCTTGACAACAACAGGATTATTGTCATACTTAGAATTTATATAGTGCTTTAAGGTTTGCAAAAGCACTTTACACAGGTTACCCTCTTTGATCCTCACAGAAACTCTATGAAGCAAGTGTGATCATTATTACTGTTTTATGAATGGGAGCTAAAAGTAGTGAAATAACTTGCCCAGAATCATTTTAGCTAGCAGTCTAAGGCAGGATTCAAACTCAGGTCTTCTTTATTCTGAGTCCAACATTCTATCCACTGTGCCACTTAGCTGTCAGACAAATGCTCTAAAGGCTTCACATTTAAAGATCTAACTAGACTATACACCACCTGCAGAAGCAGAGCATTTCATTTTTGTGCACAGTTTTAATTGTAAAAAAATTTTCTTTTACATTATTCTGCTTCTCAGTAATTTTACACTTGTCAATCCTAGTTCTACACAATGAGAATATGCAAAATAAATCTGATCCTTCTTCCATATGACAAACTTTCAAATACATGGAGACAGCAATCATTTTACTTTCTAATTTTTCCCTTTTCCAAGTTTATCTCTAGCTCCTTGGAGAAATCCACACATATTATGGTCTCCACACCTTTTACCGTCTTCATTATAAGTTTCTCCTGGCTATTTGCCAGCTTCTTTATGTCCCATCCAAAATGTGTTATTAAGAACCAAGCATAATATCCCATGGCACAATTAAGTCAGATCATCACCACCCTCTTTCTCTATATTCCACCACTACTAAGCTCAAGATCACATTAGCCTCTTGACTATTCTGGTA
The DNA here is from genome assembly GCF_016433145.1 of Gracilinanus agilis. Classification (NCBI taxonomy): domain Eukaryota; kingdom Metazoa; phylum Chordata; class Mammalia; order Didelphimorphia; family Didelphidae; genus Gracilinanus; species Gracilinanus agilis. The sequence goes on from NC_058131.1 coordinate 687,934,260, forward strand.
CACCATTCAACTTTTGTGGTGGCAGCACATGGTGGTGCCAGCTGGGCCATTATGTTTTCAAATACCTCACAAAGGAAATAATCCATGAATACATAGATTGTTACCATCAAACTAATCTACATGATATTCTGATTTATTCCCATGACTTCAATCATGGAATTTTGCCATTGGAAGATACCTTAAAAAGCACTTTATCCACAGAAACAAGTTCAGAAAGAAGCATGGAGAAAGGGGACAGTTTTGGAAGTAATATGTTGAAATTATTATAAACTTTTTAAAATAATCTATGTGTAGAAGTACAAACTGAGTACTCTTTGTCCCAAAATTACCTCTAAGTTTGTATCCCAATGAGATCAAAGAAAAGGCAAAATGAACTATTTGTACAAAAAAAGGGGGGGTTGTGGTGGCAAAGAATTGGAAATTGAAGGGATGCCACCAACTGGGGGATGGCTGAACAGTTGTTATATATGATTTGATGGAATACTAATGTGCTATAATAAATGATAAGCAAGATGGTTTCAGAAAAGCCTGGGAGGTCTTATGGGAGCTGATGCAAAACTAGATAAGCAGAACGAGGAGAACATTGCACACAGTAACAACTATATTACAGCATTGATCTATTATGAAAGACTTAGCTATTCTGATCAAAATAATGACCAAGGCAAATTGATAGAGAGAACTGAAGAACAATACAGACTGAAGCATTCTTTTTTCACTTTATCTTTCTCATTTTTGTGTGGTTTTTATTTTGCAACATGGCTAATAAGAAAATGTGTTTTGCATGATTTCACATGGATAACTGATAAGATATTCTTCTCAAGGAGTGGGAGGGGAGGGAGTGAAACGATTTGGAACTCAGTTTTTAAAATTAATGTTATTTTAATATAACTGAGAAATATTTAACAAAATAAAAAATATTTTAAAATACGGTAAACTATAAGTCCTCTTTTTCTGTTTTATTTTGTATATAGAAATGAGCCTTTTTATGTTTTTAAATTCAAAATTTTTAAAAAGCATAAATGCTTGTGAAATTGAGGAGGGTAAGAGCACCTCATCAAACACCCTTATTTTACAAAGGAGTAAACTGGGGGCTAAAGAAGGGACTCCATCTCCCCAAGGTCACAAGGTCACGGCTACCAAGAATAAAACTAACAGTAGAGCATAAATCTTCCAACTCTTAGGTCAGAACTCTTTCCATTTTATCACATTATTACATGTCTTTCCACCAAAAGCTCCAAACCAATTCACCAAAAGACAATTCAATAAATGTTATTTGTCTAAAAGCAGTTCATTTGAAAGAGAAAACATCAGTTCTTTGATGCCAAGTTCACACACTGTGCTAGCACTATGAGGAGGGTTGCCTTTTAGGGAAATTCCTATTGGCAAATTGGTCTTGGGCCAGTTGTCCTGATTCTTCCAGGGTCCTATCCCCAGATTGATTCCCTGCCCTTAGATAAGAGAAGATAGGATCCCCATAAATGTTTAACTCTGCAATGTCCCTACAAATTTGATAAATTCCCAAAGCTAAATCCTCATAGCAGGACAGAACACCTGGCTAATAGTAATAATAATAACAATAACATTTGTGTAGTGCTTACTTACTATGTGGTAGGCACTGTGCCAAGTACTTTACAATTTTTTTTTCATTTGATCCTCACAACAACACTGAGAGGAATGTGCTATTATTATCCCATTTTTCAGATAAGGAAACTAAGACAACAGAGGCTAAGTGACTTGCTAGGGTCACCCAGCTAGAAAATTTTTGAGGCCAAATTTGAACCTATTAAACTTTATGTAAATAAATAAATAATAAATAATAATAGTTAAAATGGATATAGTGTTTATTATGTGCAAGGCACTGTGCTAAGCACTTCATTTTAATCTCATTTAATCTTCCCAACTCTGGGAAGTAGCAACTATTAATATTCCCATTTTATAATTGAAAAGACTGAGGTAAACTAGGCTTATATGATTTGCCTAGGGTCATATAGCTAGCAAGGGTCTGAGGTCTGAAAGAAACTCAGGTCTTCCTGACCCAAGGTCCAGCATTCTATTCACTGTACCACCTACCTTAGGTGGGTGAAAACTTTTGTTATCCCTAAACACCATAAGGACTAAACCTGATATACATGATATAACAACCAGGATGGAGTCAAAACAATAAGCCTGGGCATCTGACGTTGAAAATCTTCCTGAAAACTTTGCATAATTATAGATAGGTTGCACTTTGGGGAGCTGTCCAGGGTACTGGACGGTCCCTACATAACTGAACTATCTCAAAAAGCTCTTTGTTTCTGTTGGCTGGTCTCCAGTTTTGCCCCACCCCTACTGGAACAGAGCACCCCTGAAACCAGCCATCTGCTTCAACCTGTGTCCTCTGAGGTCTCAGTAAACTGGTATGTTACAGTTACCTCCTCTAATCTATGTGTTGCTGACCATGATTGCCACCTGCTCCTGCAAATTTTCCCACCTATGCCTCAGACCAGCAGCCCGAGTCCAGAACTAGGTTCCCAGCAGTCTAGAATCTTATTTCTGTGACTATAAAACTCTGGCCTTTCCAATCCATCAGCGTCCCAGAAGAGCTATTTTAGTTGGGCATGTTGGTAAACACTATGATTATTTGTACCAGCCGGCCTCAAATCCCTTCCTGTGACCCAGATAAAAACAAATCCTGCTTCTTAAAATTAGTGAGGCTAAGTCTGGTCTCTTTGCATATTTATATTTCTATTCACTGTCCTCATACACCCTCAGCATTTTTCTCAATCTCTCCCCCTCTTTTCTCAACTTCTCTACTGTTCTCTCCCCTTCCCTTGCTGCTGTATCCCTCTTCTTTCTCCCCGCATCATTCCTCTTTTACCCTCTCTATTTCTCTCTCCCTTTACTTCCTTCATGCTTTTTGTGGTTGTCCCTCTGCCCAACAACTGGATTGAGTCTGTACTATTTTTACCTCTTTAGTTCCCCATTACAGACCCTAGAATGACTTTTCTCATCCCTATTTGATCCTGTTTAGGCAGAAGGAAAGTTATTATTTAAAAGACCACACAACACAAAGATCAGAGCAGCAATGGTTAATTAGACTTTACTCCCTGAATATTTTCTAGGAATTGATCCAAAAATGAATCAGTGCCAGCATCTTTGAGAAAGCCCTCTGAGTGTCCTAGAATTTTTCTGTGGATTTTTCCTGTCTTTTTTTTTGGTTTCCTATCAACAATTCAGTGGTGTTCAAGAGTTCAAAGAGTTTGCCCTTGTCTTTATTTAAAGAGAGTTCATCAGATGACAATTCCAAATTGGCCATAAATACCAACTCTGTCCTTGAATTACTTTAGCCCCCAGGTGTTGTTAATGCCTAAAGATATGAGAACCAGGAAATCATCATAAGATAGAAAACAAACTGCTGGATAATTTGGAACTAAGAGACTTATTTAATCCTCTCAATGAGAACACTAAATTGTATATATATACATATATATGTATGCATGTACATATATATTTCTCAGCACCACATGACATCTTTACAAAAACACACTATTTGCTGGAGCACATGAAATTAAAAATAAATGTGCAAAAGCAGAAACACTAAACACATCCTTTATAAATCATAACACAGTAACAGTAGTAATCAATACAGGGAGAACAAGCAAAAGACACAAACCTAAATGGAGTCTTAATAATAAAATCCTAAATAAGCAGACCAAAAAACAAATCATTAAACAAAGATGTGAAAGAAATTATAATGATGAGACAACACAACAAAATTTCAGGGAAGCAGTAAAAGCAGTTGACAAAGGAAAAAACATAACCCTAAACATGGATATTAACAAAATATAAAAAGAATTATACTGAAGTAAGTATACAATTAACATGATAAAACCAACAATTAAACCCAAAATAAGCACAAAAAGAGAAATATTGAAAATTAAAGGATAAATAAATAAACTAGAAATAAAAAGGGGAAGCAAATGAAAAAACTAAAAAGTGGTTCTTCAAAAAGAATAACAAAATTGGAAACTTTTGAGCAAACCAATTGAAAAGATTAAGAAAAATCCAATTAACAAAATTTTTGAATGAGAACAACTTATTGTTTCATTTCACCCTTTGGAGAATTTGACCTTAGCCCTAGTCATAAAGTAAACACTTGTCCATACCCATAGTAACCAAATCTGCGGGAAAAGATCATCTCTAACCCAGAATTTACATGCTAGTTTCTGAAAAAGCTGGTACTTGGACTTTTTCCCAAGAGAAAGAAAGAAATCAAGTAACTTCATTTTTCTCTTCTCTGGCCAATCTAGGTTTTTCCTCCTAGTACTTCCTCTCTGAGTCACATTGTCCACAACTATAAAATGGGGCAATAATGCCATTAGCATCTGCTTCATAAGATTGCTGGGAAGGTCAAATGTGTTATCATTTGAATTTCAAAGTGATATATATGTACATATATATCAGTTATATACAATATATATTATATACTATATACAAGTGAGATAGATAGATATCAACTAAGTATAAATATTGAGTACTATATAAATATCACAACCAGGATTCAAACTCTAATATTTGTATTCTAAAAGTAATGTTCTTCCTATTATACCACAGCATCTCTTCTTGCCCTCTACTGGTGGAGCTCAATGTTTTCTCCATACCTTCTGGAGGTCAGAATTTATAAAGCAATACTCCAGATATTAGCTAGGAAGGAATCCATGGAATTCTCTCCTAATCTTGCCCACAATTATCCTTTGGGTGGTGTTTATAGTGCTCATTATAGAAGTGCTAAATTATAGAGCTTTTCTTCTGGAAAGTGTCCCATTGATCACAGTGCATTGTCTTTATGAAGCTTAGAGCAACCATCCCCAAGGCACAGAGCACATTTGGGAGAAAGAGTCTAGTGCCTCATTGGGCAATGGAATACCTCTACCCTCTATAATTCAGTTCTGCCTCAAGTTGAAAAGAGTACCGTAATCATTCTTTTAATAGGAATTCATTGAATATCTACTATGTCTTTAGCAGGCCACTGGGCATTGTGAGAACCACAAAGTATTAGATATAGAAGAAAATTTGATCCCAGAAAGTCTCTCAGGTGGTGAGGGTGATCAAAACATTTGAAGACCTGGAGATCAAGTCATAAGGGGATAAGTTAAATGTACAAAGCCTGGTAGAAGAGGAATTAGGTTGATTTTGCTCATTCTGAGAGAACAAAAGTAAGAAAAATGGGTAGAAGATGCAAAGGGGAAAATGGAGGCTTAACATAAGAGAAAACTTCCAAACCAGGATAGAATTGTTCACAAGTGGAAGGGCCTTATTGGGAGGCAATGTATTTCCCCTCATTGGAGGTCTTTAAGCAAAAACTGGATGCCATTTATTAAGCTATTCTGCTTAGGACACTTAAAGTAGATGCCCTTGAAGATCTCTTCCAAGTATGAGATTCTTTAGATCTGCATACAAATGTGAATAACCAATTCTTAAGGAATTTATAGCCTGGATGAGACAAAATTTATACACACAAAGAGCACTAATAATAGAAACCTAGATAAGGAAAACACCCCACTGACCCCTTATTCAGGTATAATAACCTTTTCTTCATCCTAACTCTCATTAGAGGATGTTGAGGATTATAGTCTAATTTTAGTCAAGGCCACCAGGCCACCCCATTGAATACTCAGTTTTCCCCCATTACGTACTACTATGGGTTTCATCTATTTACCCACATTGATATTTACAAATCTCTGCATACATATATATACATACAAATCTCTGCATACATATATACACATACATATATATACATACACACACGTAATTAGACAGTGAGCTTCCTGGAAACATTTATTGTTTATTCATCCATGCATATTTACCTGGCAAAACGTCTAGCATATTATCTATGCTCTCTAAATATTTGTTCATTGATGAGAAATAGCATGGTCCAATGGAAAAGCCATTGAATTTAGAGGTCAATAAACCTGGACCCAAGTTCCAGTTCTGCTCTGTCCTACACATATGTCCTTGAGTGAATTGCTTCACTTGTCTAGACTCAGTTTTTCTCATTTATAAAATGAAGATGCTAGACTAAATGGTTATTTTCCCTTCCAGCTCCAAATCTAATATCCTACAATTAATTAAGACATAAAGACACAGTCACTACACAAAATGCACACTTCTGCAAAATGTCAAAGACTTACTGCCTTGATAGCTCCTCCCAGACTTGTGAAGGATGGGAAAAGTCTGTTGTGGATACCTTTCTCAAAACCCAACTGTTCCTGCACATCATCAGAAAAGGGCCACCTCTGGCACTTGGCCCAGGCCGTAAAGGGGATAACTGTCTGGTTCCTATAAAAAGCCAGAGTGTGTATAGCAGACACACACACACACACACACACACACACACACACACCTTACGCTGAAAATAACCCAGCATGATCGGCGAATGTTAATAAAGAAGGTGAAATTAATCACCAAATCAATAGCTTGTCAGGAATTATGCCTAGCCTCTATCTGGAGTGATTCCCAACAAATCAGAGCATTGCTGATTAAACTGCTCATGAAATTAGCGTTTTGGTTTGCTGGGTGCTCTGGGGTTAGTGAATTCCTTCCTCCCAACACACAGCACGAGCTGTCTCAGAGAAATGGGTGGAAAACACTACAAATCTGCCTACCAAGGAGCAAGCTGACAACTTGTCCTTATTCAAAGAATCATCCCGATATAGATTTTAAGATCATAGCTTTAGAACTGAAAAGGACCTTAACCTATACAGGTTAAGTACCTCCTTCGACTAATCCTCATATGGCATGACCTTAAGTCTTATCACTCTTCTCTGGAAATACTCCAGGCTATCAACATCTTTGCTAAAGCATAGTGTCCAGAACAGAGCGCAGTACCCTTGATGCATTCAGACCAGAGCATCTCTCTCTTTCTGGGCACTGCATAACCTATTCAGACACCTCTTGGCATATATGGTTCCTGACTTTTTTCTCACATCTTTTCCTTCCTCTGTAGTCCCCATATCACTGAGGTTGGTGTCACACACATCATCAATACATCAAGGATCTCTGATGGTATTAGATTGGCACATATATGGCAACCCTTCTGTGGTAGAGGACAGAGATACAGAATTGCCCAAAGCTAAGAGACATTGTGATATGTTCATGGGCACACATATAATAAGTGTCAGAGGCAGGATCTGAACACAGGTTTCTTGACTCCACAGATCTTTATTGTAATGTCCCTTGTGCTCATAGTAGCATACAATAAATACAATCTCTGAATGAGTGACGGAGTGACTGAGTGAGTGGGAGGCAGTTTGTTATGGTGAGAAAAGAACTGGTTCTGGAGTCAGAGGTCTCAGGTTCTCATTTCTGCTACTGTGTGGCATTAGGCAAGTCACTTAACCCCATGGGCCTCAGTTTTGTCCTTTGTAAAAGAACAGAGTTGAATTAAATGGCCTTTAAGTCAAGGTCCCTTTAAGTTTTAGATTCATGGTCCCATGATCATATTTTAAGAGCTCTAGGAACACAGATTTGATGAGGTTCATTAAGAGCCTGTCCCAGGATGGAATGCAGCCCTCAGATAAAAGTTCAATTATATTTTTCTCTTCCAGATTACACCTAGATACAATTTTTAATAATCTTTTTCTGACATTTTGTGATCCATGTTCTCTCTCTCTCTCTGCTCCACTCCCTGAGTCAGCAGGTAATATGATATAGGTTGTACATATATATGAATAGATGAATAGATGGATAGATTGATAGATAGATAGATAGATAGATAGATAGATAGATAGATAGATAGATAGATAGATAGATAGATAGATAATATATGTGAGTGTGTGATACAGTACATATTAGGCTGAAAGTTCTACAAGAGACATCTTGCCCAGCCACCTTATCTCAGTGTAGCAGTATCTGAACACACAGTTTGCCCAACTCTAGGGTCAGATTGACAAGTTGTCCAACTGCATCAATGCACTGGGGACCTGAAACGTTTAGGTACACTCGGTCAAAACAGTCAGCTCTACTGTGCCAAGTTCCTCCTCTTAGATACCTTGCTTTGAGAGCTTCCATGTCAAAACTTTCCATCATTCCTTGGAAATGCAGCAATTTGGCACTGAATTCAGGCAAAACAAAAATAAATAAATAAGGTTCCCTTCCCCTCTGCCATCGCCTACCCCCACCATCTATGGAAAAAACCACCCATCCAGCATCTTGTGACAGTTTAATGAAAAGCCAAGTATTGCAACAGTTCCTTATGCAGTTATAACTCAGCTGCCAGAAGAATATATTAAGGCAGAGAGAGCACTGGAGGCCCCTGAGAGCCACATTGCCTCCGTGCATCTTCCAAACAGCCCCACCTGGAATTGAAGGTGGAGATGAACTACTATCTGAGCTCTGTTCTGACAACAAGGGCATCATGGGCACTGATCGAACGGCTGTTCTCTAGGGTAAGAGGCTCAGCCCAATAAAACCCTGCCAAGAGCCTGCCACTGTGCCTAGGCTATGTGCCAGGGATAGGAACAAACTTTACTCTTAGTCAGATTAATCAGCTGCCAGCTTGGTCTGATTTGTGGTTACCTTCCAAGTGAATGAATGAATGAATGAATGAATGAATGAATGAATGAATGAATGAATGAAAAAGCATTATTAAGTGCTTCCTATGTGCCAGGAATTCTTCTATCATAGATACAAATCCAAAAGTGATAAAAAAAAAATCACACACACATACACGTTTGTTTACATGCTAGCAGGATGCCTGTTATTCTACCACTAGAACTCTCAGTTATAAGCTTAGGCATTGAAAATTCTAGTTTAAAAGTATGACTTTTCCTCAGAGGCAAGTCTAAGAATCATACAACCATTAGAATTAGGATGGGCCTCAGGGACCATCTGACCCACCCCCTTATTTGACTGATGGAGAAGGAAAAAACAATGAATAACAGATTGCCTTCCTGAAATGTTTTACAACTTACAAGGCATGTTCCTTGAAGCCTACCTGAGAGCTAGTTAGTTTGGGTATTATTATTCCTATTTTATAGATGAGGAGATCAAAGTTCCTCCTAGGAGATAGGCAGGTAATATTGGGAGAATGGTGACAGCAGACCTGTTCATGCCATGTCCCTGTAATTGAATCACCGCTATGAGAAATAGTTCAGAGTCCCTAGGACAACAAATGGAAGGCATCATGGTTTAATGGAAAATATGCAGGATTTCAAGGGAAGAGATTTACTTTGGAGTCCTTCTTCTACCACTTGTTATCTATATGACTTTGGTCAAGTCTATGAGCCTCTATTTCCTCATCTCTAAAAGCCGGGGTGGAAAAATCAGTCTCTAAAACCCCTTCTAACTCTAAATCTATGATCCTCTGAGACACTGGTATGTAGATTTGTTTTATTAAAAATTCAAAATTCTAACAATGAGAGACCATGAAGGAAATGGAATTAATTGAATAGCAACTTAAGGAAGAGGAAAGTTGTAATATTTGTCCAACTGTCAAGATCTTAATAAAAAACACAAAGGGATTCACATGCCTCTTTCTCCAGAGAGTCTTCCAGGATCTTTCCCTCCCTCCTAACCAAATCTCAAATAGCACTTTGCTCTTCATCTAATACACTTAAGTAGTGGTGTGGTTAGAGTTATCTGTAGGTAACTAGGAGGCATAGTGCATAGAGCTGGCCTTAGAACCAGTTAACACCTGAGTGTGAATCCTGGCTCAGACATTTATTTGATATGAGATCCTGGACAAGTCACTTGACCTCTTTGAGATTCCATTTCCTTATGCAGAAAATGAAGATAATACTAATAGCACCTTCCATATAGAGTTGTTACAGGTTTGAAAGTGCTTTACAAACCTTAAAGTGCTAAATGCTATTATTATTACTTAAACCCTAGGAGTTCAAAGACTGTCTTGTCATCTTTCTCAGTCCATAGCACTTGGATTTACATATACTGGGCACTTAATAAATGCTTGCTGAATTCATCGCTGAGTTGTTTGACTGACTTTTCTCTAAACCACCATTGTCCTTTCTCAGGTCCCTGGGACTGATGATGCAATTGGAAGGAAGAACTGAGCAACTTTGTAGGCTGCAGGATGGACAAGAGCAGAGAAGACAAGCTAGATCATCTCCACTACCTGTTTCTGTCCATTGTGCCTAGACTTATATTTGCTGTCCCTTCTGAGGGATAATAGAGATACTTGTAGTCTAATACAAACAGGCTGGTTCAGATTTAGCTAACTCTATTTACCAGATCAAATAAGCACTGCTGAGAATGGGACCTAACCAAATGAAGCCCTGAGCTCTTTGGGACCTCCCATCCCTGGAAGGGAGAAAGTGCCCTTAAAAGTAAGAGGACTCAGGCAAATGGTAAAGAGTAAAAGGTGACTCCCTAAGCCCCTCCAACCTCGAGTTCAAAGCATGGATCACCATTTATGTGGGCTGTGAAAACCTCCAAAAGAAAGTCACTGGGGAAAGCCTGATAATTTGCCTAGCATGGCTCCAGACCCAAACAGGACAAGACCTCTTCTGCTTCCACCATTACCAATCCTGTCCCACTGCCCAACCCAGCAACAGTCCTAGGGGAAGGGGACTGTGCTGAGACTCAGTATCTTGGGCTGATGAGACAGAAGGAATAAAGCAGGACCTGGACAAGTGGTGCCCTGAGGGGATGGCTGGCCCAGCTTCTAGATCAGAGTCTTTCACATACTATTTACTTAATAAATATTTGTTTAACTGAATTAAACTAGTTGTGTCCATACTATATTCCCTTGAGGGTAGGAAGATTTCTTCATTTTATCTTTATATTAACAAATCCTAACATAGTACGTGGTCTTTACAAAAGCTTACTGGTGTGAGTTGAATCAGAGAGGCTCTAGATTAGTGATTCCCAAAGTGGGTACCATCGCCCCCTGGTGGGTGCTGCAGCAATCCAGAAGAGCAGTGATGGCCACAGGTGCATTTGGGGCCGGTGAATAACTGTAAGGGGGCAGTGATAGTATGTGACAGGGGGCGCTAAGTAATATTTTTTTCTGGAAAGGGAGCGGTAGGCCAAAAAAGTTTGGGAACCACTGATCTAGATAAAGCCCCTCCTTTTACAAATGAGATTGAAGCCAGATAGAAGTGAAGCCACTTGGTCAGGTGTTTTCTTTTCCCCTACTATACCTCCTGGAATGTCTGCAAAAGTCCTTCCTTAATAACTGAAAACAGTTTGTAGGCAAATGAAATGTACCTGAGTCACTCAGTGCATTAAAAAATACATTAAGATCCCACGTGTGATGGGGGCCTTGAGCCATTTGACTCCAGAGTATTATTTGGGGCCACATATATAGAATCATCATACACTGGAGGAGATAGGACCTATATGTAGAAGACTATGGAGGTGGGTAAGAGAAAGTGAGGACCAGTTCTCTCCTAGGTCATAGGGCCCATTGTAGATTCAGAATTCAAGGTATGCTATATCTGTCTAGACAGACAGGCAGACAGATAGAAACACAGAAAGATATAGAGATAGACAGAAAACCAGATATACATTTATCCCTACCTATCCCAAAGCACTCTCATATGTGCAAATGCGCACTTACATATAAACACACACATTCATGACCATTCACATATCTATACCATGTACCTAGAATTTATTTTACATGGCACTGAACAAGAGATTGAATCCAAATTGTTCTAAGCCTATTCCATAGACACAGCTCATAACCCAGGATAGGCAGGTCCTGTTGCAAGTATTAGACAGAGTTGAAAGTCAGGATGAGTCTCCACCTACCCTAAGCTATCCCTTTACCCATAACTGAAAAATCTTACCACTGGCTTGTTTATGTATATGCCACTGAAAGTCCCTATTTAAGTACCAAGTAAAAAGGGCAATAAAAAGAAAAAGATAATAAACACTTTCCAACTGCCTTATTTTAAAAGGAATGGCATGAAAGTCAGGTGAAGTGACATAGGTTGTCTAAGTTCACATAAGTAGTTTGTAGAGCATGGATTGAACCCAGAGCCTCAAACTACACATTAACTGCTCGTGCCTCTACATCATAGCTGCCAGACCCCTACTAGTCCACTACTCAAATGAGACAAGTAGGCAATATCCTCTAACTATCAGAACTAAGCAGCTGCTAGGGGCAGCTGGGTAGCTCAGTGGATTGAGAGTCAGGCCTAGAGACAGGAGGTCCTAGGTTCAAATCTGCCCTCAGACACTTCCTAGCTGTGTGACCCTGGGCAAGTCACTTGACCCCCATTGCCTACCCTTACCACTCTTCTGCCTTCGAGCACAGTATTGACCCCAAGATGGGAGGTAAGGGTTTAAAAAAAAACTAAGCAGCTGCTACAGATCTCCTCCCTCTGGCAAGTTCCTCTATAGATCAATTATTCCCTAGGAAAGACCTTCTGACTGAGCTGTCTCAACTGGCCACCCCCACATAGACAAAGGAAGTGAGGGGAAGGAGGGATAATAGACCCATTTTGCAGAGTAATATAATGGCAACAGATCAGGCTCCTTTGACCACAAATCCTTCTTCATTCTCTGAACTTTTGAAAGGTTTATCTCCTGCCATTCTATTAGCGTGTGAGTTCCTTAAGGTCAGGGATTGTCTTTTGTCTCTTTTTGTATCACCAGCACTTAGCACATTGCCTGACACATAGTAGGTGCTTAATAAATGTTTACTGACTGGATGGCTGACTTTAAGCTTTCCTCCATGCTTGGATTTCATTTTCTTCTGACCTCTGCCTTCTAGAATCTTTAACTTCTTTTAAGGCTCATCTCAGATGCATCCTACAGAACATCATTCCTGCCTCCTGGCTGCTTGCGCTTTCTCCTCCTTCAAATATATCATAATATGTATGCTTTTCCTTCAAATTATCATAATATGTACATACATAATGTGTAATTCACATAATATATCTATATGTGCTTTGGTCACTATATAGTATACTTGCTGTAGAATACAAGCTTCTTAGGTCAGGAATTTTTTTTATTTTATTTCTGGGTCTCCGGTGATTTACATACAATAGGCACTTAATAAATCCTTGAAAGAATAAATTATATTGGATTAGATCTAAATTAGATTAGGTAATCTCTAAAATTGTTTTCTTATTTAAAATCCTATGATCCTGTGAGTTTTCCAATCTGCTGATGACATCAGAAGCAAGATACCTATAAAGTCTCATCCCCCCTTCTCCACTTTCTCATTCTCTTCCTCCTCCTCTTTCTTTCCTTAGAATGATATGGGAAAACATAAATTATTCTCAGATGAAGCAAGACCAGAAATGTTCCCCAGCTACGTTGGTCATCAAAGCAGCAATACAATGTAATTATCCCTTTTTTAAAAATTCCCATCTCCCCTCCCCCAACATGCACAAACATACACATATGAAAACACACATCTATAGTCACACACAAACACACACACACACACAATTTCAGTAGCTAAAGAGTATCTGCTCTGGGCCATCAACATGTACCTGAGTACTGCGTGACTACACATCTGTTGGAAGCCCAGGAAAACAGTGTGAGCGGAAAGTAAAAACTCAATTTATAGATCACTGTAAAACAGATTTATGAGCACAAACTTTTAGACCATCCCTGCTGGGAATGAAATTCCTTTTCATTTTGCTCTGGTCCCAAGATGAATCATTAAATAAATGTGAATGGCAAAGTCTCTGGAAGGAAAGCAACTACACAAGAGTGGAACCAAGTGCCCAATGCCTCTGCTGTCCACGGTTCTGAATCGGAGCCCCATATCCCCAAGAGGTTGGGATGAGTCTCCCTACTTGAGAATTTGTCCTGTTGTCACTCCAAGGACTCATTGTGAGTGTACACAGATAAGTATGAAAACTACACAAGTTCCCATGAACGTCCCACTTCAAGAAACCCTAGTATGTCCAAATAAAAAATTAACAGTTATCTACATAGGACAGCCAGGAAGTGTGATGGATAGCATGTTGGACCTGAAATCAGGAAGAACTGAGTTTGAATCCTGCCTCTGATACTTATTAACTGCATGATCCTGGACAACAAGTGATCATAAATGCTTCTTAGCCTCATTTTTCCCAACTCTAAAATGGAAATACTAATAAATAGCACTTACCTCACAGGAAATTGTTGTGAGGATTAAGTGAAGTAACATGCAAAGTGCTTTGCTAACCTTAAAGTGCTATATAAATGCTAGCTATTATTATGATCAAAGAGGTCCCCACAGCATCTCTTCAAAAAAGTAAATTCCTCTTATCAATGAAAAACAAGTTTCCTTTTGAATTTTAAATAAGGTAATTCCTCAGTAGTTCTAAATCTGGGATCCTATGTACCCCTTGAATTATGTCAGGTATAGCAATAAGGCCAAAGCTACCATTTAAAAACTACTTTGAGGTTGACAAGGTACTTTCTTCACAACAACCTTATGAGGAAGCAATATAAAGAATTATGCCCATGGTACAGAAGAAAAAAACTGAGTATTGTTGACTCTCTCATAGTTCCCTAATGAGGTTAAGACAAACCACTTCTCACCCCACTAGACTTCTGCCTCAGAATCTAGTGTCCTCTCTATTCTACTACATAGCCAAGAGACCTGGCTATGGTTTCTGATTCACAAGTATGAGACTTTAGAACTGGGAGAAACTTCAGGAGCCATCTATTAAAAAAAAAAGCTATCTAGTCCAATCCGTTCATTTTACAGATGAGGAAACTGAGGCCAATAGAAGTCACACACCTAGTAAATAAGCATCAGAGGCAAGATTTAAACCCATGCCCTATGCCTCCACTACCTGTGTTCTTTCCACTGTCCCAAGCTGCCTCATTTAAATCAGCACTAGAAGAGAGGGATCTGGGGCAGAAAGGCTTGGGGGCAGGGGGTGGGGGAGAAAATCTGAGCAAAATCTAACTAATAGGACTAAAGTAATCCCCTTGGGTTTAATAGCATCATTCATTATCTTAATTAGATACCAATTAAATATTAAGCACATGCTTAATGAAGGGTAACCACTCTTAATATGGCATCTATCCATCACCTCATTGGTAAATATACTTCTGATAGCCAGCTGCAAATGTAACAAGTGGCCACTAGTCTAAGAGTTTTAAAAGCAGTCACTCATTATCTGAGACTCCATTAGAAGCATTCCATCCTACTGGGAATTGGGCAAGAGTAGCTGCTGATAAAAGGGTCTCAGAGGTTCAGAGCCTAATTGGCCTCACTGATCTCACAAAGTGAATGGATAACACTGAAAAATCCAGGCTTGGAGATCAGTGGTTTATAATAAATGTCTGCCTGCATGACATCCAATGAGTCTCAAGATTCCTTTTTAATCCCTTTGGGGAGGAAATCATCAATTTCCCTGAACCACCTAAATGACCACATTTACCTCCCCCACATCAGTCACCATGAAAATGAGGTGGTGGCTTGAGAGATCTGTAAGACCCCTTCCAGCTCTAGAACCCAAAGTTCCTAAAAGTGTACAGTCTATAGGAACTGCTCCTATAAGGGGACAGGCTCAGCCTGAGTCCTCACCTATGAATACAGTAAGACTTAGAGGTCATTAGGGGTATCTAGTTCAACCACATCAGTTTACAAATTAAAGGATAGTAGCCTGAAGAGGTGAAATGTCTTGCCTCACTCACACATACTACAAGGAGAAGAACTATGAATTCAGTGTGGGTCTTCTAAACTCCAAGTCCAAGTTTATTGCTACTTCCTGTCTTTGCTCAAGGTTTGAGCCTTGGATAATTCAGTCAATGCCATCCTAACAGTGAATCAGATGCATGAAGGATGGAGACAGGAAATATGGTGACAACCTGGAAGGGCTGAAAATGTTCAAACAGAAAAGAGATTAATTAGCAATTGAACAGGCCTAGTAATAGGCATAAAGGAACAGAAACAAGGAGACATACTTCTGTATGTCTGTGGTCAGGTTGTCTTCCCAAACCACCTTCATGGGAAAGAGTAAGACCTAAGTCAAAAACAATAGATAACGTGATCAAACTTTTAAACAAGTGCAATCTTGGTGGTTGAAGTGGTCAGAAGAATTCTTTTATACTAATGTAAGCAAAAAGGACAGTTGAGATAAGAGAAAAACAAGCTCCCAGAAGCTCTCTTTCCAAAAGTCTGTTAAGGAAAGTGTCAGAGGAACAATCAACCAGAAGCCCAAAGAGGTAACATTTTGAAGCATATAGGAGAGAAAGCAGAAGGGGAATGCTAGGAAACCAGTGTTGGGCAGAATCCTTTCCCAGACCAGGACCACTGAGGAATGAAGGGCCTACCAGAGTGATGTTAGAAAGGGGAAAACCATCTCTCTGGGTTAGGTCTTCCAGATCCTAAACATAAGCTTGAGAAAGTGGATTTTAGAGGGCTTAAGTACTTAACAGCTTTGCTAAATTAATATTTTGGCTAGAAACAGAGATGAGGATAAGTTCTGGTATGACTAACTGTGGAAATAAGATCTAGAAGGAGTTGGAGTTCAGCCAGAGGAGCTTCAAGGAGGGACTTCAGAAAGAGAGCCCAAGATTTCTGAGGGGTTCATAGATGCCTAGGATTGACTGGAAACATTTATAATGTCATTATTTTTTTCTCTCTTCAAAACTATTATGCTTCTCCTTTCCTTCTATGTTACCTATATTGCTAGATCACCTAGACCGGTTGTAGGATTGTGGGATCAATGATTTAGTAGTAGAAGGGGCATTAAAGGCCATCTAGCACAGGCCTCTCATTTTACAGATGGGGAAAATGAGGTTCAATGATTTTTCCAAAGATGCACAAGTAGTGAGTGAGTGTGTGTGTGTATGTGTGTGTGTGTGTGTGTGTGAGAGAGAGAGAGAGAGAGAGAGAGAGAGAGAGAGAGAGAGAGAAAGAGAGAGAGAGAGAGAGAGAGAGAGTAAATATGTGTATAAGGAAGCAACAGATAGGAAAGCAAGCACCTGGGTATTGCTGGTATATTTGAAGAAAGTTCTGTGTAGTTGTTAAAGGGACTAGGAACCCTGGTTCTAGAGCCAAATCCGAGTCAGTGTGGTTCAATGGACATATACTCTAGAGGCTGAGAACTTGGGTTTGACTTTTCACCTTTGTTAGCTTAGGTAAGTCATTTAATCTCCTGAGCTCCAGTTCCTGAGTTTGTAAAATGAGAGAGAGAGACTAAATGGCCTCTGAGAGCCCTTATAGTTCTATAGATATATGGTACAGGTCACAAACCCCAGGGGCATGTCTGAACACTCTACACACCAGACACTTCTTTTCAGGCAAGCCTTCCCTCTGGGTGTTGTTATCCCATACTGTCCTGGCCAGAGATGGAGTAGAATCAACTATCACCTTTTCTCCTCCATGACTTCCCTCTGGTCATACTCTCTTTCCTATCCAGAGACACCATCCTGGATTTTTCTATCACTCTTTTAGGGGAAAGTCTCTCTGCTCTCTGTGAGCCTCCCATCTGTAAAAAAGGATTTGGAAATAAAGCACAAGGTTCTAAAAGAAAGAAAAGACCAAGTGGAAAATAGGATTAAAAACAAAAACCACTCTGACTTTTGATTCTCTGGGGCCCTTTGTTTAATCATAGTGTACACTTTTGAGGGATAGGGTTAGGGCAGATAACTACTTTGGATTGGGAAACAGAACTCACAGATCTTCTAAAATGGGTGTAAAACTCTACCAATTAGAAATGAAGTGACTTGCCAAAGATCACATAATTAGTAAAGAGTAGAGCCAAAAATAAATAAATAAAGAAAGAAAGATAGTAGAGCCAAGATCTGAACCCAGTTCCCCCAACTCCAGATCCAGGAACCTTTTCCAATACTTTAAGTTTGTCTAGAGAAATTAGAGCTGTAAATATGTCGCCAGTATAAATATGTAAATAGCTATGTAAATATCACTCATAATTAAAAATGAGCCTTGTAGACTTTCCTCCCCTGGATTGTGTTATGGGATGGGTGGTCATCTATCTCCTCTGAGGAATTAAACATGGTCCTGTCTGACAGTGAGGGAATGAGCACAGTGCCTTCCTCTGTCACTCTGGGATGATGTGATTTCTCTGAATGCTATTCAGAGGAATAGTAAATAGTAGAACTAAATGCCTGTAATGAATTCTGTACAAACTTTAAAGTGATGTATAAACAAATGTTCAGTAGTAGTACTTGGAATAGCAGTAATTCAACAAGCATTTATTAATCACCTACCATGCGCAAAAGTATTGTGCTACATAGATCATTGATATCATAGTGCTTGTTTTTCTAATGAGTTAGGGAGAGGAGAAATAGGGAGAAAATTTGGAATTCAAATTTTTTAAAAATGAATATCAAAAAAATGTTAATGCAAGTTGAAAATATTTAATAACATAAATATAGAATTTCTTAAAAAGCATCATATTAGGGGCAGTTAAGTAGCACAATAGACAGAGCCACCCTAGAAACAGGAGGTTTGGGGTTCAAATATGACCTCAGACACTTTCTGGCTGTGTGACCTTGGAAAATTCACTGATCCCCATTTGCCTACCCCTTACCACTCTTCTGCCTCTGAACCCATATGTAGTATTGATTCTAAGACAGAAAATAAGGATTTTTTTAATTTAGTGTACTAAATGAAAAAGACACAAAGCCAAAAAGAAAAGCTTGAGGAGCTTCTAATCTATTCTTTGTTTATCTATGTTTTTGTACTGGACCTATGATTTTAGTGGTGAAAGGGCCTCCCAGTGAGTAAATTCCCTCCCAAAGCAGAGTAGCATCTTTTCTCCAATATAAAGTCTTTAAGGTGACTTGGCCAGGGTCCCCCAGACAACATGAGTAGGACATGAATCCAGGTCTTCTTGACTGTCTACTCTTGCTCCCAAAGGAGCTGAAGCTCTACTAGGGAAATTTCCATACTACTGGATCCCAGAGTTAGGGCTAGAAGGACCATAGAGACCATCTAGCTGAGCCCTCTCATTCTGGAGAGGAGGACATTGTAGCCCAGTGGATGGAAAGCACATAACTAAGGATGAGACTTTAAAAGATTGATTGCATGATGGATTTGCAATCAGGAAGACCTCAGAACAAATTCTACTTCTGACAACAACAATAATAATTAATAGTAATAATATTTTCCAAGCATGGTGCTCAATACTTTACAAATATTATCTTTCAAATCATATGACCTATCCAAATACTCATTTTCTCTTCTGTAAAATAAGGAGGTTGGGATTGACGAATGTAAGGTCCATTCCAGCTCAAATCTATAATCCTAGTAAGAAACCAGACTTGGGACAATGAATGAGGGAGTGGCAAGAGGGAGGAGAGGGAGAGCTGGCCACAGGAGGTCCCTCTAGAGCCAGAGATCAAATAAAATGGGAGGCCCATAAAAAGGCATGCTGGGAAGGTCTGTAGAAATAATAACAATAATAATAATAATAATAAAAACGGAAGCCCGATGGCCAAGACTGCAGACCAGCACTGAGAGGTTCCAACTCACAAATTGTGGCTAGAGGAACCAGGTGCACATTTATTAGCTTGGGGCCCTTGAAAGATGATAAATTTGCCCTGAGAAATAAAGATTACTGGCTTTAAGGATGCTGGCTTTTATCCTCTGGCATTCCCGCTTACAAGTACTAAAATGCCTTTTCCCCCAACAATTCATAAAGTGTTATGGACTCGTTAAGCACCTCACTGCATTCAGGCTTATATCTTCTCATGCATGGGCTGTCTACCCCAGCAACAAGGATCAGACCTAGATACTGGGGCTGGTCCCCTCCCTTACCTACCCGCCCACCCACCCTGTTCATAACTTGAGCAAAAGCTGGGGGGCTGGAGGGGAGGAACGGGGCGAGGGTGGGGAATGAAGTATGAGCTAGGTTCAGTTGCCATAGAGATGGTCCCCTCTGGGAGGCCTCTACCAAGGGGCTGACAGCATGATCTGTAATGGAGATGCTGAAAAACATTCACCTTGTCACCCTCCTAAAGAAGGAAGCATTGGGAGGATCTGACTGGCCTAGGGGCAGAGGCGACTCGGGACACTGAAAGAGGCTTTTCCTGGGCAAAGCCTGTGTTTGGTGGGGAGTTGAGAGGGAGGGAGGTTGGCTGATAATCCCTTAGAACAAAACAAAGAAGGATTAGGGCAATTCCTAAATCCTGGGACCCCAGCAATGGAGAAGAACAAAGGACTAGACTGGAGAAATAGTCATGGAGAGACCACAACATGGAAGATAACTCTGGTCTGAAAATCAATCCTCCAACAGGTGTTTTCAGAATGATGACCCTCAGACTGGTTCAGACCCAAGGACATGAGCCTTTTATCAAGAGTCTGTTTCATGGAGGAGGCAAAAACTAACATGCAAAAGACTCCTATATATATTTTGTGACACTTACCACAGAGGAGGAGATGTGATGGAGTAGTGGACTGAACACTGAATGCTCTAGATACTACCTCAAAAAGGTCTTGGGTTCAAATCCCACAACTTACATTTACTTATTGTGGAACCTCAGGTAAGAAATTTCCCTTCTGAGCCTCAGTTTTCCCACTTATCTAAATGGAGATAATAACTATAATAATGAGATAATAACCTCCCTTTTGATGTACTTCATACCATCATAGGATCATAGATTCAGAACTAGAAGGGATCTTAAAGACCATCTAGTCCAATATCTTCATTTTACAAATGAAGAAACTGAGGCCCCCAGAGGTCATATAACTGAGACCAATGTCATGCAGGGAGTATTTGAAAGAGTTAGGAATCAAACCCAGATCCTTCATCTCTGACTACAGCTTTTTTCCCACTGTACCAAAATATCTCAAAATGTCTGCTTTGCTCAGTAATGGCAAAATAAAAATGAAAATAAAGTATACGATGAATTCACTTTCAGCCAAATTGTCATTATGTGAGATTTTTCTTACCAAAATGTGAAGTTCCAAATAATACACTCCACTTTAGAGAACAAAAATTCATAAGTTCTCAAGGGGGTCCAAAGTGATGATGTTTGTAAAGTGTTTTACAAGTTGGAAACACTATAAAAATACCAGATATTCCTTTTCTTTTTATTGCACTTCAATTATATGGTGAACATTTGCTTCCACTAATGAACTCCTCTGGTCCCCCATTTGGACCTGGAGGTAGCCCTGACTTCTTAAAAGCTATGCTAGCCTAATGCAAGCTCTGACAAGTTGTACCAAGTCAAAAGGGACAGTCCCAGTGATGCCCTGTATGTCTGTCATCTGAGGGCCAGCCTGGTTCAGCAGGAGAAACTCATTCGCTGGTTCACTTACAAAGTAATAAATCTTTGAGCTTTCACAACCTTCAATTGAACCTCTACTAAATCATTCTTGGGGCTGTGATGTATGTCCATAGAGGAAAGTATCCGCATGGAAAACATCACAGATCCTTGAAATATTAAAGTCTTCAAAGACTTGCTTTTGATTCTATTGCTACATTTATGAGACATCTCCAAAGAATTGTGGAGGAATGGAGAGGGGCACAGGCAAATATGATAACAGTCCTTGTTCTCAAGACAATGAAATTGTACACTCATTTGGGGGCAACTAGGTGACTCAGGGAACTGAGCCAGGCCTAGAGATGGAAGGTCTTGGTTTTAAATCTGTCCTCATATTTCCTAGCTGTGTGACCCTGGGCAAGTCACTTACTGCCCCCCTCACCAGTGCCTAGTCTTTACCACTCTTCTGCCTTGAATCCAATATACCATATTGATTCTAAGATAGAAGGTATGGTTTTTTTAATACTTATTGTATAGAAGCCTCCCTCCTTAAAGGATGACCAATTATCAGGTACATTATACTGGGGATTGCTTTCAGGCATAGGTTAGGCCAGATGGCCACTGAAATCCTTTCCATCTCTCAAATTCTATGATTCTATGGTTCCACAAGCTAACTTCTTTTAAGGACCCCAGACTTCTCCATTTAACAATGGTCCATCTTTCTCTGCATTAATATCCTTTCAGTGTTGTTAGTCATGAAAAATGATGACCTATGAAGAGCTGAAATTGAACATCACCCAGAGATGAGGTGCATGGGAGGCTTATGTAGGCTATTGTTATTCGGTTGTTTTCAGTTGTGTTTTAATTTTCTTGACACACACACCCCACCACTTTGGAGTTTTCTTAGCAAAGATACTAAAGTGGTTTTCCATTTTCTTCTCCAACTTATTTTTGTAGATGAGAAAAATGAGGCAAATATCATTAAGCGACTTGCCCAGGGTTACACAACAAAAAAAGCATAGCACATAACAAATGAGAACTTACACAAGAGAAACAGGACCTAAGAGAGGCATATAAGAAATGTATGAATTTAAAAAGAAATAGATGAATCAAAGGCTCATGAGTTTTTCACATGGTCACTTGGACACAGAAAAGGCTCTGTGTGTTCCATTTGTGTCCTCACAATGACAAGAGAAAATGAAGAAGGCACCCAAAATCTTAGGTGAACTCTCACATGATGAATTTATAGCAGAATGTGAGTGTGAGTAACCCAAGAAGGGCATCCCTAAATGTGTTGTGTGTTCTATATCACTAATGAAAATGCCCATTATTATTGATAGCATGAATATATTTGGAGTATTGTGGCATTATGTGGAGGGCAAACTAGGATGAAATATAATTAGAACTTGGTGTGCACCAGAGGAGAAGTTTGAAGTGGATTCAGCAGAGACAAAGTTTGTACCTGGCTAAGTGAATCAAGAAAGATATCATGGAAGAGGCGACATTCGAGTTAGGCCTTGAATAATAAATAGGATTTCAACAATTAGAGGAGCATGACAGAATCCCGAGTCTCCGGCTGAAAGGGACCTCAGAGGCCATCTAGTCCAGGGTTCTTCATCTTTTTTGTGTGTTATGGATTCCTTGGGCGGTCTGGTGAAGACAATAAATCCTCTTTCTTTTTACTTAAAAACTCTTACTTTTATGTGCATCGGCCATGGGTGGGGGGGCGCGGGGGGTGAAGGGGAAAGTAGGAGCATGAATCATGTAACCATGTTAAAAATGAATATTAATAAATGTTTAAAAAAAACTCTTACTTTTTCTGTCTTAGAATCAATACTGTGTATTGGATCCAAGGCAGAAGAGTGGTAAGATCTAGGCAATGGAGGTTAAGTGACTTTCCCAGGGTCACATGGAAAGGGAGTGTCTGAGGCTAGATTAGAACCCAGAACCTTCCTTCTCCAGACCTGGCACTCAATCTACTAGGCCATTTATCTGCCTCCTTTTTAAATGCATAGAATTAAATAGGACACTAATTACATTGAAAAGCAATTATCAAAATATCTTTTGAAAATATAAATACATGGATCTCAAGCTGGTAACACCTGCTCTAGACCAACTCCTTCATTTTCCAGATTCTTCTCTGGGTTCTACTCCTGACCTCCCTGACTTCTTTCTCCAACCTTACTCAGCAGACTTGTCCACTGGAAGAATCCTCTGCTTCTTCAGTCCCTTCCTCCAATTTCCCAGTTCCTCATAAGTCTTTATTGTAAGGGAAATGCCCAGACAAGTCATGTTCATGCTTTCATTCCTCTCTAGGCTCCATGCCTGACTCTCTGGATTTCTTTTTCCACCATGTGCCCATCCAGGTAGTTTCTCCCCACCCCAACCCTGACTTTATGGGATACTTTTATGGATTCCCTTTCCCCAACAGAAAGTAAGCTCCCTGAGAAGACAAAGTGTCTTGCTTTTATCTTATATTTATATTCCCAGGTACCTCACTAGGTGGCTCAGTGGATAGAGTGCCAGGCCTGGAGTCAGGAAGATCTGAGTTCAAACTCAGCCTTGAATACTTACTAGCTGTGTGATCCTGGGCAAGGCATTTAACTTCTGTTTACCTTAAACCACCGTAGAAGGAAATGGCAAACCATTCCAGTATCTTTATCAAGAAATCCTCATGGGCAGTATAATCCATGGCATCATGAAGAGTCAGACATGACTGAACAACAAATATTGGAAGCACTTTTGATAGCACCAGGCACATAAGAGTGCATGATAAATGCTTGTTGACTTGATTTTGCTGATAATGAAACTGAGGCCCAGGGAGACATATAAAGCACCCCAGGTATAAGAGAACGTCCTCTAAATCTCCATATCCACCTCTTTCCACAGTGCTTATCACAGCCTCTCACATAGCAGACATTCAGTAGCTGACTTTTTGGAGGTGATCATTGTCTGGACTTCTGCTCTCACTGATACAGGGAACTCCCCAGTGTGGAAAATCCCTTGATCAATACAGACTCTTACCTACTTGGCAATTTTTATTCTTAGAGATATGCCTAGGGTGCTAGGAAGATATGTGACTTGCTCACAGAGTCTGCCAGTAGATATCAGAGGTAAGAATTGAACCAAGAACTTCATGAAGCTGAGGCCAACTCTGTATCCACCAAGCCATGCTACCAAATATTTACTGCCTTAATTAAATTGAAAACAATATGCCATATGATCAAGCACTAAATTAAGTAATGCAGTTCTCTTGTCTGTAAAATGGGAATAAGAACACTTGTAGTGCCTATCTTTCAAGCTTGTTGTGAAGATCAAATGAGCTTTAATGGATATAAAAGCTCTCTGAAAACCCTAAAAAGCTATGTAAATAGCAGCTTCCATTATAATTATAGATTAAGTACACTACTAGGTGGTTCAGGAGAAGATGAGGAGTGTGGGCTTAAGGCTGGAGATAACAAAAGAATTTTGGAATGGTACAGCTCGTAGGAGCCTAAGAGAGCATCTAATTCAACTTCTTCCCTTTACAAATGAGGAAGGAGCCCAAAAGGAGTTAAGAGATTTTCCCAAGGCCATATAGCTAAATGATGGCAGAGTCGAGATTAGAATCAGGTCACCTGATACCCAGGCTAATGCTCTCTTCCTTATACTATACTATCTTCCAAACATTTTATCTCTTTCCAACATTTCCCCAGTAATCTGACAGCTCCAGCTGCCCGAACCTTGGTCAATCTATCCTGGAAACTTCCCAATGTTTCTACTCTTCTCCAAGAGACAGTGAAAGCTTCATAGAGAAGTCAAGATTTCATCTGGACCTTGGAGAAGGTATAGCATTCATGTAAGTGGAGAGGAGGGCAGATGGGCATTCTCAGGTGGGGAAGGGACCACAAGATTAGTGAGTAAATGAGCCTGGAGTATATAGGGCATGGTAAGGAGTTTGGACACATAATGATGGGAGGCTATTGGGTCATGGAAAAATGCTGTGATTGGGTTACTCAGACTAATTCTAGTGTCATCGCCTCAAGAGAAAAGATTCTAAGGCACTGAGTAACCCAGTGGATAGAGGGCCAGGCTTCAACTCAGGAAGACCTGGGGTCAAATCTAGCATCAGACACTTCCTAGCTGCATGACCCTGGGTAAGTCACTTAGCCCCATTTGCCTAGCTCTTACTGCTCTTGTTCCCTAGAATCAAAAAACTTAGTATCAATTCTAAGACAGAAGGTAAAGGGGGGAGAGAGAGAGAGAGAGAGAGAGAGAGAGAGAGAGAGAGAGAGAGAGAGAGAGAGAGAGAGAGAGAGAGAGAGAGATCCTAGTCACTTTGTTTCTGTATTTATAATCATTGATTCAGAACAACTCCATAAACCAAAAGCTTGGGGTGGGGAATTTGTTAAAGGGGTCAAAGTAATAGGTGGCTGTCACAGACTTTATACTTCCAGTCACCTTAAGGGACCCCCACTCTCACTGCTGTCACTATGGGTCAAAATCCTTCCTTCTACACCCTCTGGGTTCCATTTTCAGGTCAGTCATTGACTGTATGTCTTAGGAAAATCACTTTAACTCCTCGAGTCTCAGTTTCTTCTCTGTAAAATGGGGATAGTGATCCCTATCCAACCCATCTCCCAGGGTCATCAGAAGGATCTCATAAGAAGGATCACATGAAACAATTCTGGAAATGAGAAACCTCTGTATAAAGATAAAGAATTATTTTCTCTGGGACAAGTCTTGCCTCTATAACGGTGGGGCAGAATTAACCTTGATATCAACTGATACCATTCCTCTCTCTCTCTTGGCACACAGTCAGCTTTAAAAAATATTTCTTAACTGACTGACTGACTGCCAAGACTAAGACCCTGTGTGAGTAAAGGAGGAATCATTGTGAACTTTGGGGAGATAAGGGGTAAATTGGAAATGGAATAAATTACTTTTCAGAGTATACATAGGCCAACTATAGGTGAATGTAGAGGCCTGTGAGCTCCAGGACCTGGTCAAGCATGGGGGATCATTCCTGATTACCTGATGGCATGGCATAGATTTTTAGAGGAATTCCTGACAATAGGCAAGGTTCAGGATGCTGGAAGAAAATAGACCTCAATTCGGGACAGTGAGCAATAGGAAGGAAAAATGCTTTCACAAAGGAAAAGCACCTCACTAGTAGCTCTGAGCATCCCTTCAATTAAGGAATCACAGGTTAATAAGTGTAGAGGTTGAAGGAATATTAGAGGTTATCTAATCACTTTGTTTTACCAATGAGGAAACTCAAGTTTAGGAAGATTAATGGATACCCAAGCCACGCAGCTAACAAGCTAGAAATGGGCCCCAGGGCCCTAGTGTCAAATTGAGCACCCTTTGCTCTGCTCCATGTTCCAATTCTAATAATGACAAGAAGCCATAGGAACAAGAAGCCAGATACAGACTCCAGCAGGGTTTTAATGGCCATTCTAACCAAAAACTAGTCAGACTGAGTAAGCTGGAGAGCCAGCCACTTGTGCACTGGGCAGGTTGTTTTATTAGTGTTCCAAGTATGTTTCTCCCCTGGTATATAAATAACTCCTTTCCAGCTTTGGATATAAATTCCTTTCTATGTTCACTAAGCCTCAGCTAAGAGGCCTGGGACAAAGGGAGGTAGATGCTGGAGCCAGAAGCATCAAAATGGTGGCAGAAATTTGAGGGGGTGGCAGATTAGAGAGCCAGCTTAGTCTGATACCAGGTTAACATGAATTTGGCTGAAAAACAATAGGCTCATTGAATCATGAGGACTCCATTTCAGGTCCTACCTCTGATACATACCAGCTATATGACTTGGGGCATATTGCCTTAACTCTCAGTGCCCAGAAACAATCCCCTAAGGCCATAAGTTAGAAACTAGTTGCCAATCTCCATCAGTGAAGGGTATTTCTGCATTGAAATTTCCTTATACATGAAATCATATATCTGGGAAGAGAGAGGAGGGAAAGAGGAAGAGAGAGAAGAAGGAAGGAAGGAAGGAAGGAATGAGGAAGGAAGGAAGGAAGGAAGGAAGGAAGGAAGGAAGGAAGGAAGGAAGGAGGGAGG
>NC_058131.1:687961827-688044626 GCF_016433145.1 Gracilinanus agilis
AGAAGAAGAAGAAGAAGAAGAAGAAGAAGAAGAAGAACAACAACAACAACAACAACAACAACAACAACAACAACAACAACAACAAGAAAGAAGAAGGAGTCAATACAAACTGTCTAGAAGAAATCCTGTCCTCACATTCTTAATTGTCTCTGAACTTCAGAAGTTTTCAACCAAGGTCTATGCATCCTTTGATGGATTTTAGAGGGTCGCTAAACTCAGATGGGAAAAGAGTACATATTTATTTTAACATAATTAGCTGTCCTTTGTAATCCTATATGTCACATTTATTTGCTTAAAAACATTTATTCTGAAAAGGGGTCTATAGTATTTCACCAGAACATCAGAGGGATTTGTAGCACAAAGACCATTAAAAACCCCTATTCCAGGCCCCTCTGCAGTGCAGAGATGTTAAGTGATTTGCCAAAGTCACATAGGAAAAAAACCAAAGGAACTGACATTTGAACCCAGAGTAGGGTCGCTAGGATTTGAGCCCCCTCTTATATTGATGTAGAAATACTTCAACCAGCAAAATATTGCTAGAGCTACCACTTGAATCCCGGCCTCAGTCCACGCATCTCCATCTGCTTGGCTAATGATGGGAACAACCTGTGCTCCCTTTCCAAGGGAATGTGCCTGTTGGAAACAGCTTTGAAAATCAGAGCACCTGTTCACATATCAATTAAAATTATAATTAGGCTGTAAGGGTATATAATTAAAATAACATGTTTCATCTCTCTCATTTAGTACCCCCTGACTATGTCAGTAATATATAGAACAAGCTATGTGATGTGGGGAGGCAGGAGATGGGAGGCGGGTACTGGATGCTAGATGAAAAAGGAGGGGAGGGGAAAAGAATGTGAGCTCCCATTTATTTCCCCTCTGGCCTCCAAGAGGGTTTGCTTGTTGAGCACTCCCTCCTGGAAAGGGTTCCAGTAAGGACAGCTGGGAAGGCAGGCAGATAGCAATGGCTATCTGATTCATAGATCCTTTACACAACTGGGCTACTTTCTCCATGAAAGAGTCTAGACTAAACCTGGATGCCTTCTATCCCCACCTACCCCAAGAAGGACCCTATTGTTCCAATCCCCTTTACATTGAAATCTCAATAGGCCTCAGTCAGAGTCCCTGGAGGGTAGCAGAAAAAGCCCTCCTTTCTGCCTCTTAGAATCCCTAGTTTCCTGCCAGTCTCCATGCAGCTGTCATCTTCTAAACAGGCCCCTCCTGAACCATCTAGCTGCTAGCTTCAAAAAGTTATCTTGTATTTATGAATTTATGTGGTGTATTCCTCTATATGTACATGTTTCCTCCCCTGATAGAAAGTAAATTTCTTAAAGATAAGAACTGTGGTTTCCTTTTTGTCTTTGCATCTCCAGTGCCTAGCACCTTGCCTGGCACAAAAGAGGTACTTAATAAATACAGGTTGGTTGGTTGGTTGGTTGGTTGATAATCCCCAACTGGAGAAATTCAGCTCCTACTGAGCCTTTTTTAAACCCTTATCTTCCATCTTAGAATCAATTCTGTGTATTGGTTCCAAGACAGAAAAGCAGTAATGGGTAGGCAATGGGATTAAGTGACTTGTCCAGGGTCAGAGAGTAAAGAAGTGTCTGAGGTCACATTTGAACCCAGGACCTACTGCCTCTAGGTCAGCTCTGGGGTCCACTGAGCTGCCTAGCTTGCCCCCACCCAGTTGAACTTTTAAGAAGCTGGAGGCTTAATTGTCCCTCAAGAAGTTATGCAAAAGAGCAACACTCAGGTACCTCTCCTTGTATAAGAAGGCATCTCCAACCCCAGGATGAATTCAGTTGGGTGTTGATTGATACAAAATCTCTGGACTCACTCTCACCACTCTTTGCATGTAGACTTGACTCCTTGGACCCTGGTTTTGATACTGTCCATCATCTGTGCTAAATGCTCATCCTTCTACCTACTTCTCCAGTTTTAGTTTTCAATGTGGCCTCCATGAATAAATTGTTTTTAACCACATGCACCGTAGGATAATAATAGTTGATATTTATATAGCCCTTAAAGGTTTATGAAGTACATTCCTTATCCCACTCAAACCTCTCCAAATCCCTGTATTATTGCCCCCATTTTACAGATAGGGAAAAGGAGGATCAGGGAAAGGATTTGACCTCCCATGGTTATACAGCTAATGATGTCAGAGATGAGGTTCAAATCTAGATCACTGTTGACCCCAAGTCCAGTAAACTTTGCACTTCGTGATGCCTCTCTGGCTGAACAGCCCTGGACAATAATCCTGCATTGGCTTCCCCCTCACCACCTCACACATACCACCCTAGGGGCAAAGAAAAGACGAGGTCAACTAACTGTCCAACAGGCTGACCCAGGGCACTTTTCTAGTCAGTGAGACAGGAATTGGCCACAGGAGAACAGTAATGTAACATTACTCAAACAAGTCCAAGAGGTGTCGATCTGAGACATGTCCCCCCATCCCTCCACAAGTGGCATGAATGCATCACTGCCAACCAAGATTTCCCAAGTGAACTAGAGGTTTATTTTGATGAGCCTGTGAGGCTGTTATTAGAGTCACACATCCCATCTCTCTTGTTTAGTGAGTGCCTCAGGCAGCCTAGCTGGGGGAAGATGGCAAGTAGGGCTTGGGGATCAGGTAGGGAAGCAAGCTCACAAATGATCCCAAGGTCACTGTGAATGAGACCCAATTTGCTCAACTCTCTGGCTACCAGTGGCACATGAAAGAGCTGATCTTGTTTGGATCACTTGGACAACGTGTAAACATTCCTATAATATGGGCGGCAGATAAGCCAGGATCATAAGTTTAGAGCTACATGGGGTCTCAGCAGAGGCATAGCTAAGACTAGGCAAATGGGGATTTGCTATGAAGTGCCAAAATTTAGCGGGGTCCAATTATGCTTTTGTATAATGATGTGAGGAATATAATTTAAGTTGTTTTCAAAATTTTGTCATGTTGAAATAAATGTCTAATTCAGTATTATGGAGTTAACAGAATAAGCTTCTGTGTCTTTGACAGCATCACTACCCTATACTCCTGTCTCCAGAAGCTGCTGGCACAGTAGAGAGAGTCCTGGCCTTGGAGTCAGGAAGATCTGAGTTCAAACCTAGCCTTAGACACTTGCTAAAAGTATGGCTCTGGACAAGTCACTTAACCTCTATTTGCTTCAGCTTCCTCAGTTGTAAAATGGGAATGCTAATAACACCTTCCTCCCAGGGTTGTTGTGAGGATCAGCTGAGATGATCTTTATAAAGGGCTTAGCACAGTGCCTGGCACACAGTAAGTGCTATATCAACTATTTCCCTTACTCTTTCCTCACAGTAAGCAAACCTTCAAAAGAATAAAAACCTGGATATCCCAGAATACACTTCTTCTACCAGATCACTGTATCCCTACTCACACATTCATCCCAAATGTAAAAATTCTTAGTTATGGCTCTGAACCTCAGAACTCACCTAGTCCAACTCATTTATTTAAAAATAAGGAAACAGCCACACAAGGGTAGTGACTTGTCTGAAATCACACAGAAAGTAACTACAGAGTCCTCTGATTCCAATTCTAGCACTCCTCCCATGAAAATATACTACTTCTCAGACCACCTTTTAGTAGAAATACCAAAAACACAACCAACGCAGCAACACAGTGTTTGTGTCATCACTTGAGATGTTTGGGATCCCAAAGATTTTCAAAAAGATTTTCAAAAAGATTTTCCAATGATGATATAATCCCATAATCATAGAAAGCTAGAAGAGTAGGATGTCAAAAGTGTAGGAGTCTGGATCAGAGATCAGAGATTCAAATCTGGAAAGGACTCAGAATTCAACTAGAGTAACATGATTATTTTACAGATGAGGAAATTGAAGTCTAAGGAGGTTAAATGCCTTGCCCTAGATCACAAATGGTAGAGGATGATAAGATCATAGATTTAGAGATGAAAGGGATCTCAGAGGTCATCCAACCCTTTCATTTTATCATAAAGGCACTGATGCTTAGAAAGGTTAAGTATTTTACCCAAGGTCAAATAGATAAGTGGGAGAGCAGAAATTGGAACCTAGATATTCTGGCTCCAAATTTAACACTCCTTCCATTGATCCACTCCCCCCAGAACCATTATTATTTCTACTAAAACATACTACCTCCCAGGGATGTCTGAGTCAAGGACAAGACCAAGTCTCCCACACACTCATAAATACAGGGTGAGGAACAAGTATTGGAGATCTTTCTCCATAAGCATGGTATAGTATACAATCGCCTCCCCCAAGAAATCAACACAGAAGCAAACTGCTCCCCAAGAACTCCCCTTGTTTGTCTCAGCCAGCTTCCTTAGTCACCTCGCCCAGAGCCCAGTCCCTTATCTCTGAGATAAACGGTGGCAGCAAAGTCCATTTGAGCATCCCTGGTCCAGTAAATCTACTTGACATAATCTATCCAGCAAGGCGACTTAGGGAGGTAAATCTGTCACACTGAGGAGTCTCTCTAACAAGAAAATGAAAGCTTCTTTGGAGTAGTTGCTTTTTATTGAATAGTCCTTTGCAGAGTTTTTAACCTGAACCCAGCCATACCATTTGGAAAGCAGTATACCGACAATGCAATATTTATGGATGGGCATTTTGGCAAGGCACTAGGGAAATTACTCCTTTTTTTGATAAAACAGCTTTGACTATCATTGTACAAACCATTAAAACATGACGGTGTTTACCATTGTCAAAAATGCCAAATTGATTTGTATCCAAACCGACAACTTCCATTTTCTTCCTAATACTCTAGGACAGAGTGTGTTGGAATCACAGAACAGTATTTCCCAGTTAATGACAGAGTCACAAATCACCCTTTACCTGTCTCTGAGTTTTATGCCAAAGCAAAATTTAGCTTTTAATGGGTTGGTTTAGGTGACAAGCTGGTGAGATCTCAGCTCAAATAATGGCTGGATAAGTGAAGATAATAACTAAGAAGACTCCCTACAGTCTTGTGAGGTCACAAACTCTTACATTTAGGGAAGTGTTACAGAACAAATGGACAGGGTTCACTATCTTCTGTAGTGA
This sequence comes from Gracilinanus agilis, assembly GCF_016433145.1. Classification (NCBI taxonomy): domain Eukaryota; kingdom Metazoa; phylum Chordata; class Mammalia; order Didelphimorphia; family Didelphidae; genus Gracilinanus; species Gracilinanus agilis. The sequence continues at coordinate 687,966,862 of NC_058131.1, forward strand.
CTATAATAATCATTATCTTGCCATCATCTTCATTACTGTCATAATCATCATCAATATTATTACAACCATCATCATCCAAGTTGTCCAACTGATTACCTTCATCATCTCTATCATCATTATCAACAACATTCTCCATGATCAAAATTGTCATCTTCTTCATTATCTTCTTTACCTTCTTCATTATCACTTCTATGATTATTTCCATTTATTTTATTTTTATCTATTTTGTTAATTTTTCATTTTTATTATATGGTGATTACCATCAATATTTTCACCATCACTAAATTTGTCGTGGTCATTTTTGTCATCTCTATGATTGCTTTGATCATCTATGGGAGCAGCAGAAAATATATAATAAATCTCTTCACCACATCATCAGCATGTTCATAATCTCATCACTATAATCATCATCACCAAGATTTTCATGGGCACCAGGATCTTTATAACCTTCCTTATTATCACCGGTTTGTAATGATCTTATATATACACTTATCTATACATTATTAGAATGTAATCTTTTGGACACGGACTGTTCTGGCTTTGCTTATTTTTGTGACCCTAGCACCAAGCACAGTCCAGCCACTATTAAGCACTTAAGAAATGTCTGTGATCAATAAATTGATTGCAAGTGTAACATAATCCCCCTGAGGCAGGGAGTTGAACCAGATGGTCTCTACATTCTTTTCCATATCTAAGTCCTTTGAGCTTATGATCTGTGAGCCAAGCCTAGGAGTTTTTCTACTCCACCTAACTTCCTGGGTCCTAGTTCCAGTTCTGCTTTATAATAGCTATGTGATTTGGGGAAAGATATTTGCATTCCCCTGATCTCAAGTTCCTTATCTGTAAAATCAAGAGATTGAATTAAATAAACTCTAAAGTCCTTTCCAGCTCTAACTTCTTTGAGCCTGTCATGTTTACAATCCAAATAGTAAGTGTGACCAACCATTCATATATTCATAAATATCATATTGCAACAATAAGATAGTTTATAAGAACAACAATATCATATATTCAGAGCACTAGCCATGCCATGTGCTACAAAGATTCTTGTCAGTAAACACAATCTGTTTAATCAGTCCAACTTTTCCCTGGAAAAAAATACAGGTAATAAAATGAAAGAAGTTAAGAAAACACAGAAGATTAATCGTCTGAAGAAGCAGAGGGAAATCCTAACATGTGTCAGGAGGTTGGAGAATAGAGGAATGGGAAATAGGGAAAGATGAGAAGAAAAGGAATCACTAGATTTTTGTAGATCTTCATTGGTATAAATCTTTTTTCTAAGAGATAGTATGACTAGACACTTTGAAGAGGAAATATCCTTCAATGCCCCAAGGAATGAAAATGTGGATTCATGAATGCCACTGGGAGAGGGATCATCTAAGAATGGTTAGAGGAAGAACAGGGGAACATTAGTAATACCCTGCTCTGAGGTTCCAAGGCAGCTATTTGTCATTATGTCATAAACAATAGGGAGGTCTACAATCTTTCTCAGGTATATATTTGGGACATCAAGGAGAGCCTAAGAAGATGACAAACCTGAGACCATTTTTCATTCCTGATGATTCATGTAAAGACAAATAACACCATGAAAAGGAATATACAAGCATTGCAGAGATTATGACATAATGGGAGAGTAACTGAAGACCTTGGGGGTATGGATGGTATTTCCATGACTGCTTGGTATTGAAGGTAAGGATTGCAAAAAAGAAAAGGAAATTTGGAAAGTGGATATTTAATCAAGAAGATATTGTCTGAAAAGGGGAGTTTGGCTTTCTGTACCACGACTTAACATGTGCAAATGATGGGCTATGGGCTAGGGATGGAATATTCCTAATGGAAGCTGATTGGATAGATTAGATCCATGCATACACACATATTTGCTACATACATATTACATACATGCATAGGCAGATGATAGCTAATGATAAAAGGATAGATAAATAGAAGGCTAGATAGTTAAATAGATAGAAGGATATAGAGATCGATGATGGCTAGACAGGATAGAAGAATAGATAGAGGAATAGATGGATATTCCTAGAGTATTGCAAATCTGTTAAAGAGAACTTTAATCTGAAAAGTAGAGGGGAAAAACTGCTCACATATATCCACCAAATCAGATACCACAGAGAGGAGCAGGAAAATCTAGGAAGATAAATACCATTTGAAAGGCCCATTAATTCACAGGAGACAATGCCCAAGAAGACCATCCATCGAGAAATACACAAAGTGTGGGTAATAAGGTAAACTAGATGTTCTAGTTACAGAAAATAAATTCAACAACATGGAAATAACTGAGAATTAGGGAAATGGGACTTATGACTGGAAGGTCATATTTATTCCAGAGGAACAGAATAACTAAAAGGGGTAGTAGCATTCTATACTAAGATATACTCATATGAGAAAATCAAGGACCTGGGTGGTGAACTGGGAGAGAGCATTTGAATAAGGAATGAGAGAAAGAGAAACAGATACAGTATTTTCCTGGGAATATACTACAAACTACTTGGATAGAAGGAGGAAAAAGATAAGGAGTTTAAGAAGTAGAACTGGAAAGCATTAACCATTCAAACATCCTCCAAATCTTTCTCTCTGTCTCTGTCTCTCTGTGTCTCTGTCTCTGTGTCTCTGTCTCTGTCTGTCTGTCTGTCTCTCTTCCCCCCCCACAAAAGCAGAAAGCCTTCTAAACTTCACTTTATGATCATTTTGCTCTTCCAAAGGTGTAGAAAGTCATGAGGAAAGAGCAACTAGGTAGGTCAATGGATAGAGAGCCAAGCCTAGAGACTGGAGGTCCTGGGTTCAAATCTGACCTCAGATACTTTCTAGCTATGTGATCCTGGGCAGGTCATTTAACCCCCATTGCCCAGCTCTTACTACTCTTCTGTCTTATAACAAATACAGAATATTAGTTCTAAGATTGAAGTTAAAGATTTTAAAAATACAATTGGATCGTGAGAAATTATGAGCAGGACAATCATAAAAAAAACTGTAAAGACTTACATGAAGTAATGCAAAGTGAAGTGAGCAGAACCAATAAAACACTGTACAAAGTAATAGCAATAATGTACAGTGGTTAACTATGAATGGCCATTATCGCAATCCAGGACAACTCCAAAAGACTTATGACCAAAAAAAAAGCAATCTACTACCATAGAAGGAACTGATGGAATTTGAATGCAGATTAAAGTATACCATTCTTCACTTTATCTCCTTCATTCATTTTTATGTCATTTCTTCCTTCACAACATGATGAACATGAAGATATGTATTGCACGATAGCACATGTATAACCTCTATCATACTACCTGCTATTTTGAGGAGAAAGGAAGAGAGGAAGAGAACATGGTTCACAGACTGTCATAAAATAATTTTCAAAAGTCATATTTATATATAACCTGGAATATATATGTAATGAAAAAGAACAGAGGTTGACTAACTTCACTCTCCTCATGCATCTGACACAATAAGACTTTTAGTAAAATGTTGGACAAATATTCTTATGCTTCCATTGTACACAAAATGGAAGGTGTAGGCTCTGTGAAAATAGATTTAGGCAAATCCACATTGAATGAAGACCCAAAGAAGAGCAAGAACTCTCTGTCTGTTTTCAATCTCATGGAATACAATATTCCCTGGTGATCCCACATCCATCTTCCACCCCGATTTTTCTGCTTCCTCCTATGTTTTATCTCCTCTCATTAGATTATAATTTTTTTTTCAAGGCAGGAACTCTCTTTCTTTTTATGAATTATGTTCCTTAGCACTTAGTATGATTCCTGGTACATAGTAGGCATTTAATAGCTATCAATGGATTTGGTCTGAACTCTAAAGGAAAAAATGAGGAATCTGTTTTTGGCCCCATGTTGTCTAATATTTTTAGCCATGCCTTGCTACAAATAGCATTCTTGTTAAGTTTTTAAGACATAAAACTGGGAGGGATACCTAACATAGGGGATAACAGACACATGATCCAAAAGCAATCTTCATAGGTAAGAAGAAATAGGTTGAATCTGTTGTGAGAGTTATTACAAATCTAAATGAGGTGGAATTTATTAAAAATAATATAAAATCCAACTAAAAGGCTAGTGGAAATAAAGAATAAATATAAAACCCAGAATCTAGGTTCAAAGAATCAATTACACAAGAATAGTATAGAGGATGCATGACAGGGCAGTAGTTCATGTGGAAAAGATCTAAAGGTTTTTGTAAACTGCAAGGTCTATATGAGTTAACAGCATGATATGGCATCCAGAAAAGGTAATGCAGTCTTAGACTTCTCAAAGAAAGATACTGCCCAGAACAAGAAAGGTGATAGTCACATTGTGAGAACCATCTGCAGCATTGTGCTAGTTCTAGATATCTCATTTAAAAATGGCATTGACAACCAAGAGCACATCTAAAGGAAGGTAACCAGGAAGGTAAAATCTTCAAAGGAATCATGTATTCTTACCCTAAAAAAGGAAAATAGGGAACCATGGAAACAACTTCCAAGCATTTGAAGAATGGCCAAATGTAAGAAGTTCCAAACTTCCTCTGCTTGGCCCTATGGGTCAGAACTCGAAACTATGGGTGGAAATAAGAGGCAGGTTTAGTTCAACAGATCAGAAAGGTTTCTAATAATAGGAATTGTCCAAAAGTTGAATTTGGCATCTAATGTGGGAGATGGTTCTTCCTCAATGAAGGTCTTCCAGCGAAGTGTCCATGACCATTTATTGAGTACTTTATATAATAAATTCTTGACAAATAGAGGTTGGACTAGATGGCTGCAATAACCATCTCCAATTCAATGCTTCGATAATTCTGAAGGTGCTTTTCTTTTTTGCCTGGCTTGGATCTTCACATTAAGACCCTCATCTAGGCTTCTAGGCTGGTGACATCCCCAGTATAGACATTTCCTCCAGCCTCCTGCTTCCACCCAGGAGTTTGCTCTAATCACTGTTCAGGATGCCTTTGTGTGAATCCTGGGACTGAGCAATCAGGTAAGGAGAATGGTGTGATGTCAGCCCTCCATCCCCTCAGCCTGGTGGTGGGGAGTGATATCCCTGAGCTCCAGTTCCCATTGCTCTTTCTCAGCCACACCCAGCCCTTGTCCTAAAGCCCTTCCAGGCCTGCAAGAAAACCAGCAGCTGCCCAGAATGATCACCCCGGATAATGGACGCTAATGTGCTCTGATCAGTTTACAAACACAATCTGCCAGAGTTGACATGGGCAAACAAGGGAACGTTACCTAATCACACCCGCTCCCTATCTCGTGGAAGTGGCTGCAAATTGCTTCTGACAGTAATTTTATTTAATATTAGCTTTGCCTGGGATGGATTCTGACACCCATCCCACCATATATATTTCTATAAAGACCCTGACAGACAGAGCCCAATTTATGCAGCAGCATCCAGCAGAGTCTGTCATTCAGAAAGATTTGTAAGCCAGAAAGTGCTCTCAAACCCCTCCTCCAGCAGAAATGAAAGAAATTGTCCTGGCCAGGGATGGGAAGAGCTAAGCTAGGAGGGGGAGCACATTGGACCTAAGAGAAAGGCTATGCAATTGGCACTGGGGGCTCAGACTCATAGAGTATGAATGAAAAAGCATGGCAGAGTGAGATAGTAATCTGGCCTCTGAAACTCAAATCCCACCTCTGATGCATATGGACTGTGGCATCCTGTCCAAGTCATTTAACTGCTTAATGTCCCCAGGAAACTCTCTAAGGCAAAGACTCTTCCCCTGGGACCTATGAACTCTTAAAAATATATTTTGATATCTGTAATTCATTATATTTCCCTTCTAATCCTATATATTTTATTTTGTGCATTTAAGCACATGATGCCAAAATGGGGCCCACAGGCTTCAAGAGAATCCCCAATGAAGCAAGGATGCCAAAGAGTTTAGAATGCCTGATCTGACACTATAATTTCCATTGCAAATGGGGCAGGTAGACTTCTCGACCAGCAGCAAAGCAATGATCCAAGACATTTCTGAGGGACTTATAAGAAAGGACGCTATCCACATCCAGAGAAAGAACTGTGGGAGCAGAAACACAGAAGAAAAGCAACTGCTTAAACAGATGGATTGGTGGGGATATGATTGGGGATGTAGACTCTAAAGGATCACCCTAGGGCAAATATCAGTAATATGGAAATAGGTCTTGATCAATGACCCATGCAAATGGGGCAGGTAGTTAACACACTGGATATAATACCAGGTCTGGATTTGGAAGAGCAGGGTTCAAATCTGACCTCAGACACTTCCTAATCCTAGACTTCATAGACAAATCACTTAACCTAAATTGCCTAGTCCTTGCTGCTTTTATGTCTTAGAATTCTTACTAAAAAATGGTAAGGGCTTAGGAAAAGTTTCAATGCAGGTATAGGTCTACCTTGAAAAGATGCAAGATTCCACAACTCTATTACTATTATAAACTACTTTTATCCTCTCTATTACATCCCTGACAAGGGGTTGCCCAACCTATGATCAAAGACTTCTAATAAAGAAGAACCACTACTGAGCTCACACACTTTGGAGTAGCTCTAATTGTTAGGAAGATTGTTTTTCTATCAAATTGACCCTAAATCTGCCTCTGCTACTTCTACTCATTGCTCATTTGCCTTCTGAGGCCAATCAAAATAAATGTAACTCCTTATGCTCAAAAGATCACATGTCCAACTCTTTTTTAATTTTTACAAATAGTTATGGGTCTTCTAAACAGGTCAGAGTATCAGAAAGAAGGACCTGGAAGAGACCTCAGAGAGAGGTGATCTAATCACAGGATCATCTATCTAGCACCAGAGAAATCACCTACTCTACTCCCCGGGTTCCTTTCCATCATTCAGGACCATTGACCTAAATATGGATGCTATGGGTTCTATCAAAAGGTGCCTGGGGGCAGCTAGTGGCTCAGTGATTTCAGAGCCATGCCTTAAGATAGGAGGTCCTGAGTTCAAATCTGGATTCACACACTTCCTAGCTGAGTGACCCTGGGCAAATCACTTCACCCCCATTGCCTAGCCCTTACTGCACTTCTGCCTTGGAACTAATACATAGTATTCATTCTAAGAAAGAAGATAAGGGTTTAAAATTTAAAATTTTTAAAAGGTGCCTAGCCTATTTTATGGAAGTTGAGTGATTATTTGCCCCTTATCTGGAAAGCTAGGGACTCCCACCATTATTTTTAATTTTTTTTTAATTTTTTAAACCCTTAACTTCTGTGTATTGGCTCCTAGGTGGAAGAGTGGTAAGGGTAGGCAATGGAGGTCAAGTGACTTGCCTAGGGTCACACAGCTGGGAAGTGTCTGAAACCGGATTTGAACCTAGGACCTCCCGTCTGTAGGCCTGGCTCTCAATCCACTGAGCTACCCAGCTGCCCCCTCCAACCATTTTTTAATAGCTGAAGATACTGGAACTCAGAAAAGGTAAGTAATCAGCCTAAGGTCACAAAGGTAGCAAGTCAGAGAGCAAGACTCAAACCCAAGTTCTCTGAGTCTAGACCAGCATCCATTGAAGGTGAGCTTTCACAACCCATGTCCCCAAGGCTCCTCTTCTAGACATCCTGAATTCCTTCTAAGTCCTCGTTTGACCTTGACACAAGGTCCTTCACAATCCTAGTTGTCTTCCTCGGAATGGTCTCAGTCTACAGGTAATGCATGCTGAATAGGACTATGCCACTCATTTATTGTTATTTTATTTTTAGTGTTCTGTCATGTTTAATATTCATATTAATAGGATATGAGCAAAAAGGCAGAGAATGAGAAGGCATGAACTAGCCTCAGTATGCACTATTGGAATGTAGGACCCACACTGATGAGATCAAAGACCCACTGAAGTATTCATATTAGCATTATTACCGATCATCGGCTATTAATCCTGGAAGGCTTTGTGACATCTCATCTGAGGTCATATTGAATTGTGTGCAAATTTCATTGCTATTCAATCCTCTAAGTATTTCTGTCTTGTGCAAATTCCAGGCTCCCAGAAGGGAAGGGCTCTCTCTCTCTCTCTCTCTCTCTCTCTCTCTCTCTCTCTCTCTCTCTCTCTCTCTCTCTCTGTCTTAATCATCTTTCTGTCTGCCTACCCCATCCCCACTCTGCTACCCCAGCATCTAGCAATGATTTCTGCACTTAGTAGGGACTCAATAAATCCTTGGTTTGATTGGAACTAAAGGATGAGGCAGATGAGGTATCTTGGCTGTTTCCATAGCAATGAATGTGAAGTCATTAATCTCAGTAAATGGATTCAACTGGGGAAGTTGGAGAAATAGACACACTCCTCAGAATCACAGATAATGGTTTCCTACAAATGTCCAAATTCAGAAAAGTTAAGCAATGTGAGGAAATCATGCAATAACAAAATCCAAGTGCTAATGGAACTAGACTTGGAGGCAGGAGACACGTGGGTTTGAGGTGAGCTTTGACACCAATTGTGTGCCCCTGGACACATCACAGCCTTCTCTGAGCAAAGTGTCCCCACCTATAAAATGATGATAGTTATCCTCACACTATAGGTAATAGCTAACTTCTGTAGAGTGTCTCAAAGCTTTGAAAATGCTTCCTGGACCCCTTACCTCATTTGATCCTGGCAACCTCTCTGCAAAAGCCACAACCTCCCATCCTCCCAATGGACCCAGCTGGCCTGAGAATGAGGAAGAGCAAGGTTCAAAGCCAAACTCTGAAACATACCAGTTGAGTAACCGTGGACAAGTCATTTAACTCTAACTAACAACTCTCTAAACCTATAAAATAAGAGCAAGGACTCTTCTGCACTGGGAAGGAAATTCCTCAATGGAAGCCCTGTAGCATGAAACCACCAGTTCAGTAAGAAAATAATTCCAGGAGGGTCCTGTAGGGCTTATTGTTCTCAAAACAAAGAAAGAAGGTTGTTGGATGGTGTTTGTGGCTTGGGGTTTTGTTTTTATATCAAAGGGAGATCTGTCTCTACCAGTTCTATCTCTCGTCCTAGTTTAGCCAATTAAGTCAAGCAGAATAAGTCCATGAATTTAATCATCAGTCCACAAGCATTTCTTAAGGGTGTTCCATGTGCCAGATATTGTGCTAAGTGCTAAGCCAAAATAGTAAACAATTCTTGCCTTCAAGAAGTTTATATTCTGGGGCAGCAAGGTCACTCAGTAAATAGAAAGCCAGGTCTGGAGATGAAAGTCCTTGCTTCAAATTTGGACTCAGATACTTCCTAGCTACGTGACCCTGGACAAGTCATTTAACTCCAGTTGCCCAGCCCTTACTGCTCTTCTGCCTTGGAATCAATGCTTGGTATCGATTCCAAGACAGAAGAAAAGGTTTTTAAAGAGAAGAAGTTTATATTCCATGTATACAGATATATAAATGAAATATGTAGACACACACCCAAACACACACACAGAGAAAAAATAAGGTAATTTGGGGAGAAAGACATAAGCATCTGAGGGAAATTGTGAAATATCTCACATAGGAGCTGAGTCTTGAAAGAAATTAGAGATTCTAAGAAGCCAAGGTTAAAAGGGAGTGTGTTCCAGGGACGGGCACTGCCTGAGCAAAGGCATATCAATGGGACAAAGAATGGCTTGTTAAAGAGTTATCTTTCTTCTATATAACAGTCAAATCAAGACAGCAAGAATTTGAGGACATACAATCTGCCAGGCATTGTATAAGCATAATAATAATAATAATAATAATAATAATAATAATAATAATAATAATAATAATAAATATATACATGGCACTTTGCAAAGCACTTTACATAATATTATCTCATTTGATACTAACAATAGCCCTGAAAAAAGGGGCTATTATTATCCCCATTTTACAGGGGTGGAAAATGAGGCATGGAGAACTTAAGCAATTTATTCAGGACTATATAACTAGTAAGAGTCTATAACAAAATTCAAACACGGGGCTTCCTGATTCCAGATCCAAGGCTCCACTGCCCTATTTCTCATGTCTCCCCTAGTCCTAAGTCTCCTTTTCTGTAAGTTAAACATCCCCAGTTTCTCCAGAGATTCCTCTCATGACACATTTTAGCTCTCCCTCACCAATCTAGTTGCCCTCCTCTAGATCTGTTGCAGTTTATCCAAATTTCCCTTATAAAGTGATGCCCAGAGCTGGATACAGAAGCCTATATATGTGTGACCTGATCTGAGCAGGAGATTGTAGAGCTCTGAACTCCCTCATTCTAGGGAGGATACCCCTATTAATATGGCCTAAGGCAGCATTAGCTATGCCAGCTGACAGACAGAAATATAAGGGAGATACAAAGGATAAGAAAACAACTCAGAGGAAGTGGGTCCCAGTTCATTGAAAAAGAAATGTCTCATCCACCTTAGATTCATCCTCTTAAAAGCAACCTGTGGACTTTGTGCAAAGGAAGCCCCTCCCATCCTCCAAAGCCCTTCCAATGAGTCCGTATCCATGTTCAATGATGACGGGATTCTCTGAAAGCACACACTGTATACCAAGTCTTGAGTCAACAAGTCAGCTCATCAGTGAGTCATTTTGTTTTGCTTAAATGTACTTCCTTGTTAAAAGGGATGTCTGAGGGCATAGAGCAAGGAGGGACAGGGAAGAAGAATTCATTTCAATTCAATAAATACAGTATGTCCCAAAAATCTTAGTGCAGATGTAAGCTTTAAGAGCTTAAAGACTTTTGGGACACTCTGTTTTTCCTGTTATAAGGTATGGCACAGTTTTAGATATTGGGTATAGTTCCTCTCCTCCATGTGACCTTTATATATAGACCTTCCTTCTGCCCCTGGAGATCACAACCCATTGACTCCTTTTCATCCTGATTGATTCTTGTCCATGATCTTCCAAGAAATCTCCATTCAGGATCTACTCAATGCCCTGGAAATCTTCCTCTTCCTCTAGTTCTTTTTTTTATTACATCTAATTTCCACTTTAAGACTTGCCAGTCTACCTCATCTTCTAGTCAGAGACATCTTTGTTGATCTTCTCCATGCTTCTTCTCTCACAAGGGTTATAATTTGTCCTAGACTACAGTCAACTAATACCCACCATGATGCATCTTTCCATTGTCCTTTGGATCCCTACAATCTTGACTCTTCTGATACTGGGGTGTTCTGTGATTAGGTCATCTAGCATCAGGATGTTGATGAAAAAAGATGGACCTCAACAGTCAGGAACAGCTTGAGACAGTTGAAAGCATTGCCATTTCGCATTTGAGACTCGGTCCAATTTCCTCCTTCAACTGTGGATGTAGGTAGGTGATGCAGTGGATAGAATGCCAGCCCTGTAGTTAGGAAGACCTGAGTTCAAATTTAACCTCAAACACTTATTAACTGTGTGGCCCTAGGCAAATCATTTAACTCTATCTGCTTCAGTTTCTTCATCTATAAAATGAGCTAGAGAAGGAAATGGCAAAGCACTCTAGTATCTTTGCCAAGAAAACCCTGAAAGGGATAAGGAAAAGTCAAACACATCTGAAAATGACTAAACAACAACAACAAATCAATTGTGTATAGACCCAACTCATTGTCTATCTGTTTGTTTTATCCCAGAATATGTGTATTGATGGTCAAATTCAGTGGGCTGCCTACACAAATGCATGTCATAACTTAAAGAATAGACATTCTTCATCCACTTGCTTCTTCCTGTGTGGATTACTAACCCAATCTCTTTTGATTGACCATAGATCTCATCAAGGAGACACTGTAGGGTTCTGGGGCTCAATGCAATCAGCCCTATGTCATCCACCAACTGAGCATCTGGAGGACCTTATCATCTGAAGAGAATTCTTCTATTAGAATTGTGTGCAAAGTATTCTCCATGATGGTGGCAAACACCTTTTCATAACATCTGCCTCTGTGTTTTACAACCTATATGATGCTGATACTGAGGAGATCACTGAACAAAGTGATCTTTGTGGTTGAACCTTTCAAGAAAACTCATATGAACTTACTATCTGCCAGAAAAGTCCTTTGTGGAGGATAAAGAAGTTTCTCATAAGGGATGGATTCACACAATCAATACAATCAATAAGTAAGCATGGGCCAGGTATCTTGTAACATGCCATAAACACAGAGAATATAAGGCAAAAACAAGAACAGAACCAGTTCTTGCCCTCAGAACATATAAGGGAAAGATCAAATGAGAGCCAGAGTTATCAGGACACATTTAATGGAGAAAGAGGGTACTTGAAAGATGTATAGAATGTGGATCAGCCATTCCTGCCTTCATCTGAGACCTTGTCCGAACTGAGGGGCATGTAAGAGTAGATGGTGATGTTTACTTTCAAGGCTCTTCATCTCTCCTTCCTGTACCCCTTCTTTAGCTTTCTATATTGTGTCCTATTTTCCAGGTATATGGTGCTCAGTGTCCACCATGCGAATGTCAAATGAATAGAGATTCACAATAAGTGTGAAGGACCAATAAACAAAGCCTCTGCATGGCAAAAAGGAAATTTCAAGGAGACATTATTTATCCTTCAAAGGAATGAATCTCTAATAGCAAAATTTCAGATACAAAGTCAGGAGAGTCGCAACAGGAGATCTTTCCCATATCCTTTCACCTGCCAAGCCTCCAATTCTTTGCTCTTGATCTTGGTGCCCTCCTGGATGCCTTCATCCCCCTCCACAGTGGCATGTAGCTGGAACATCTTCCTGGGAGCCAGGGGACAGTTTGGCCACCTCTTCCTGATGAGCTCCTCCTTTCTCCACAGGCACACTGAGTCGAGTGACTCCTTGTCAGCTGTAAATCCCAGACACGCCATGAGAGACCGCATGTCGCGAAACCACTTCGGCATTTCCCCACACACGTTCTCCCACCCCGTGTTTGGTATTTACATCTGCAGAGTCAGTACTTCTGATGGTCATGGCAGTGGCAGTCATGGCACAACATGGGTTCCTCCCTCTGTAGAACATGCCTCATGGAGGGCTTCTCCAGACTTAGACTCCCAAGCTGCATAGAGAAGCATATCCTTAATAAGAGATCCACCTTAGGGCAGAGCCTTAGAGACAACCAATCTTGGGTGGATAGACTTTGACTCCCAAGATATCTGCTCCAAGAACAGAGGAATACAGAACCAGGCATGGCTGGGAGAAGAGTTCAAGGAAGATGATCAGGTTTTTCTCAATTCTTCCAGTTGTTGATAAACCTGCACACACATACACACACAACAAATTTACTTCATATTTACTAAATATATACATATTTCTATATATGCATGTATATATTTGTCTATATTTATATTGATAGATTTCTCAATATAGTTTTAAATACCCTGGGGTAACTTCTGGTTACTTTTGCCTGATTTTTCACAGATTCCTAAGAAGGTAAAGTCCCTAGTTTGCTGTGCCTATGCTAACTGGCCAGTTAGAGAGCTCCTGCCTGCATCCTTATAGCAACTTGCCAACATTCATACACGAACCTGTCTGCATGGTAATCCACATCAAAGTGTCCTCTAAGTGAGGGGAAGGAGATGACAAAGAACTTTCCAACCCAGGGGATGCAACTGCCTAGAAATTCCCTATAGAACAAAAGCCAAAGAGTCAGTCAGTGAACATTTATTGGACCCCTACTGTATGCCAAGCATTGTGCTAAATGCCGAGAGGAAAAAGGCAAAATATAGTCCCTGCCCTTGAAAATCTCACAGTCTAATAATAGCCATGTACAAATAAGTTATATACAAAATAAACAGGAAATAATCAACAGATGGGAAGCACTAGAATTAAGAGAGATCAGGAAAGGTTTCCTAGAGAAGATGGGGTGTTAGCTGAGATTTGGAGAAAACTAAGAAGTAAAGTGAAAGGGAGAGAATTCCAAGCATGAGTAATGAATAGTAGAAATTCCTGGAATGGAAGGGAGTGTTATATTTGGGGATCAACAAAGAGGCCAGTGCTTCTGAATTTAGAAGTGCATGGAAACTTCATCAGAGCTAATGTCGCCAGAGAAGTCAATAGGAAATGTTGAAGAAACTGGGAATGCTTGAAAGAGGGAAGATTTAAAAGAATACAGTGGCAGTCTCTAAGTATTTGAAGAGCTGTCATGTAGAAGAGAGATACTCATTCTGTTTGGGAAACACCAATCAGTAGAAGTCCCCCAAAAAATTATATTTTAGCTTAATATAAGGAAGAAATATCTAACAACTACAACTATCTGACAAAACAGCAAGTTGCCTTGTGTGGTAGTGAGTTTCCTGTCAGTTGAAGTATTCAGGCAGTGGATAGATGACCATAAGTCAGCTTCAAGTAGAAGGAGAGGGGAGGAGAGAAAATCAAAATACTTCTAAGATGCCTTTCATATCAGAGATTCTCTTATTCTATGAGGCAATGTTGAAGCACAGGGAATATCAGGGTGGGTAAACAGAAAAAAAGCTCTGATCCAATACTGCCCGCCAGCTTTATCCCTCATCCTCCTGCTCATCCATAGAAGACAACCTGAGAAACAGACACTGTCCTTGCAAGATCAAACCTCATTAGTTGGATGTCAGTGAGGGAGAATGTGACCATGGGTCATCAGTACTGTCATAGATGGTGGAGGGGAAAGGAGGTCTACCTGAAGTCTGTCTCCCTGGAGCAGCCAGCAGCAATCTGGGAGTAGGCTCTGCAGATGCTCATTCTGAAACCAATTTATGGGGGAAATAATTTTCTGCTCCAGCATACACCCAACTCTCCTATTTTTACTAAAATAGCTCAGGTGCTGATTAATAGACCCTATATTTACCAAGGATCCTGAGCCCAAGGGCAACCTAGGAGCAGAGATGCTTCAGTGCAGAGACAGTAGGAGGGATTTCAGACCTATTCACACTCCAAAGAAAGGCAGCCTACAATAGTACGGAGGGAAAAAAGAAAGAGAAGGATGAGGAAAAAGAAAGAGGGAAAAATAGGAGAAACCCTCCCCATTTTGTTCCCCCACCCCACCAAATCAGAACAAGACCTCAAATATCAACATCCAGTAAAGATGCTCAAGGGCTGTCTCAGACTCATCATCCTTGGAAACTGCCACCCCAATCTAGTCCAAGCTTCAGGGCCGTTGGGGTCACCATAATGTCATGAATGAGCATGAACAAGTGGGACCTTATGCATCTGAGAGACTCCAATCCGAAACATGGAATCATCCTGCAGTTTTAGTAGGCATTGTAGAGAGAGCAATGGATCTGCAGTCAGGAAGACCTAAGTTCAAATCCAACTTTAAGCACTTACTAGCTGTATGACTTCTTCAACATAAAAAGGGACTGATAAAAGGACCTACCTCACAAGGTTGTTGTGAAGTTCAAATAAGATAATATCTGCAGAGTACTTGGCACAATGGAGAGGAAAAGAATATAAATTCATTAAGTGCTTATTATGTGCTAGGCACTGTACCAAGCGTTTTTCAAGTATTTCCCCATTTGAGCCTCACAACAACACTGGAGGATAGGTCCTATTATTCTCCCCATTTTACAAATGAGGAAATTGAGACAGATAGGGATAAAGTAACTTGCCCAGGGTTACATGAGTGTCTGAGGCTAGATTTGAACTCAGGTTTTCTTGACTCCAGGTTCAGCATTCTATTTATTGTAACAACTAGCTGTCAGTGTCTGACACAGAGAAGATGATTAATAAATGTAATTTTTTTATTTTCCTTCCCTTATTCTACCATCACCCAAACCATTCTCATTCTTGCCTAAAACAGACCCTGAGCTCAGTCATGTGTGTAGATTAGTCAATAAAACAAGATAGAGAAGAAGGAAACTTCTCTACCTTGGAGAGCTCACTGTCTATGATCTAATCCTATTGGTAAAAGCTATGGAGAGATTCCTCAGGACCATATTTTCTAAATAATTGAAGGCAATGCAAATTTCCAATTAGAGGTTACATAAATAAGCAATCCTTTTTTTCTTCTCTAAGTTCATGGACCCCCTGAAATCTACCCATTGACTCACTGAGGGGTTTCGCAGACTCCAGGTTAAGAATCCTTGGAACTAGATAGACAGACAAGATTCACCCATCTGATATATGTAGATAAGTCACAATACCAGACAGTGCATAGATGCTACAACTCATTCATCAACAACCATTTATTAAGCACCTACTGTGTGTCAAGCACTGTTGTTCTAAGCACTGGATAGAGAATAGCCCTCAGGGAGCTTACATCCTATCAGAGAAGGTAATATATAACCATGCATATATATGCAGTGCTCATTTGAAATACCAGGTCACTTGGGGAGAAAGAGCATTAGCCAACAGTCGAATGCCTAAAGGCTTCCTGTAGAACATGGCACCTGAGCTAAGACTTCAAATAATGGGAACAAATTTGACAGTATTCCAAGCCCTAGGAATTCACATCAAAGTAAGGCCAGTGCAGATAAGACAAGTAGTTGGAGAAGGTCCTCCTGAAGACATGGTACCCAACCTTGAAGGTTAATGAAAATTCCAATTCATGCAGATGACTCCAACCCAGGACTTCTGACTCCAAATTCAACATTCTTCCCTTGGGCCACCCCGTCTCAACATTTTCTAAGGTTTTGTTCTAAAGTAACTGACATGGACTAAACAAATGATATTACAATTCACATGAAGATGGAGGATTCATCGCAGCTTGGGAAGACTTGTGTCAACTACTGCAGAAGCAAAAAAAAAGCAGGACAATATTCTCCATGACTAAAATACTTTGAGCAAAAATAACACTAAAATTCAGTTCAACTCAGGAAGAAAAGTTGTCCAGTTGTTAGAACCCTGAGCCTGGAGTCCAAAAGACCTAAGTTCAAATCAAGTCTTAGACACTTACTAGCTGGTGTCTACAGGCAAGTCACTTGCTTTCTCTCTTACCTCAATTTCCTCACCTATAAAATGGGGACAGTTATAGCACCTACCTCATAGAATCCTGAGGATCAAATGAGATAACACTAAAGCATTTTCCAAAGCCTTCAAACTCTATAAAAATGCCAACAATGCAAGATAATGACAATACTGGGTCCAGGGAACAGATGACAAAGCACACCTTCCTCTCAGTAAAAAAGTGGTGACTACAGGTGCTGAATAGTGCACTTGCAATCAGATATCATCCCTGGATTAAGTAGTTTTGCTTCACTCTTTTTGTGACAAGAGAGGGCTCTGTTGGGAGGCTGGAAAGATGATAGATTGAAAATGTTTCAAAGACTATTGGGTATTTGTATGTATTTCATAATGGTTATATAGTTTTTAATTCACAAAATATTGAGTATTTTTTAAACCTTAATAAAACAAAAAAAAGTGAAGATGATTGTTTCTCTGGGAACTATAAGCTTCCTGGGAACAGGATCTACAACCTATTCATCTTCATATATCACCCACAGTGCCTTGCACTTAGTAGGTACTCAGTCAACATTTGATGAATTAATGAATGAATGCTAGGGCATTTCTCATTTGTAAGAGGCTCACACAAGAATCAATCAAGGTGTTTCTAGAAAAGCTGCTTAAGCCACAGAAAAGTTCTTCCTACAGTAGTTTCTCATACCTAAAAAGATGGTCTTTACAAGTCAGAACAATGCAGAGTATTGCTTTTTAAAACATTGTGCTTATTTAAACTTCGCACTAGGGATGGTGAGACAATCTGGATTAAATCGAGGAATTCAGTGTTGGATTTTGTACCAACAAGACTTATTTGCCATTGTCATCCTGACAGCCCGGAACCTCCCCGTGAGTCATCAGCAGGCACCTTACAGCTGATTTGCTGAATTTCTATATCTAAAATAAATCATTTGAACATACGAAAAAATCTGTAGCTACAGTGTAAGGAACAAAGGACGATTTCAAAGCTCATTAACTCTGGTGGATGGTATGTTACTGGGAGAATATGTGCTATATAATTAAAACAATTTAAATCCGATTATAAAAACACAGTAGGCTTTGTAGCCCACTACCATGGCACTAATGGAAACAAAAACCAATATCTGGAGGTTTAGGGGTTTTTTTTTAAATCATTGTAAAATCATGAATTAGAATAGTGTATTCACGTAGCTTGATTTTATTTATTTATTTTTAGTTTATTTTTGAAACACCTGCAGGGAAGGGGAGGGGAATTATGGAAGCAAATTTTCTTGCAAGTAGCTTATGTTTAATAATGCCAATCATTACTATTTCTTTGGAAATTTCAGAGTGGAAAAGTAGTTTACAAGCTTGTTGTGATTTGATCCTCACATTCGATCCTTATCATACTGTAACACCATACTGTAACAACAGGATGATCACCCCCATTTTATAGATGAGGAAGCTTGAGGCAGATAGAAGTTAGTAAACTTGGCTAAAACCATATAGTTAGTAAATGTCTAAGGCACTATTCAATCCCAGGTCCCTGATTCTCCATGAAGCCTGGATCTCCTTCTTTGGAGGCAGTCCTTCACTCATCTCAACTCCTTGAGGGATTGAACTGGGGAGAAGCATCAAGGCATCCCACAGATCGAGTAAGGGTTCAGGTCAGGATCTGAATCCTGATTCTGAGTTCAGAGGTATTCCTGTTCTAACCCAAAGAATTGGTGGCAAATACTGTCTTTGGTAATTAAACACAGTGTCTAGAATATCATGTGAATTTTTCATTCTTCTTGACTGATTGATTAGTTGGTTATGTTGCTTAAAATTGCATCCCTGGGGTCCTACATAGTCTCTAAGAGTGAGAAAGGAATAACTGACCCTTCTTAAATGAAGACTCAGCCTCATTGGCCCAAGGACAAAATAAGTGGTCACACCACTCTGAACTTCAGTTGCCTCATCGATAAAAATAGAGATACAGCAATGAAATTATCCAAGACAATTCTGAAGGATTTATGACAAAGAAAGCTATCCACCTCCAGAAAAAGAACTGTTGGAGTGGGATACAGAATAAAGAATAATGTCTTTCACATTAGCTTATTTATTATTTTTTTAATTTATGGTTTTATTTGGGGGTTTTGGTTTTATACAGGTATACTCTTACAACAATGACCAATATGGAAGTATGTTTTGCATGATAATATATAATCCAGATCAAATTGCTTACTATCTCCAGAAGGTGGAAGAAAGAGAGAGAGACATTTTGGGTCTTATAATTTCAGAAGATATATGCTGAAAATTCTTATTATATGCAATTGGGAAAATAAAATATTTTTGAAGAGAAAAATAAAAATAAATTTAAAAGAGAGATAATATCTGTATTATCTAATTCATAGGGTGTTTAGGAAACTTATGTTTTGCCAAGTGCTGGAGAATTGTACAATGTTGTCATTATCCAAACAGCCCAATGGATCAATGATCTTCCCAATATGGGGTTTCCCTCCCAAGATGCTCATTGCATCCCATCCAGGACTATCCATTTTGGGTGGCTCAGATGTATGTCATCATCATCAGTTTGTCACAAGAGGTCCAACCAACATGCTAGAGTCCTTCCTGTATTTCCCTTGACATCTAGATGACATCAGTGGAACCCAAAAGCTATCTATTAGTCATCCCTCCATCTTGTCATGTGGACAGTCATCTTTTTTGGAGGGGAGGGGGAAAGGATCCTTCATTTCTTTTTTAAAAAAACCCTTACCTTCTGTTTTAGAACACATTATTGATTGTTCTTTTTTTCTTCGATATTTTACCTTCTGTCTTAGAATCAATCAACTTAGAAACTAAGTATTTGTTCCAAGGCAAAAGAACAGTACAGGCTAGGCAATAGGAGTTAATTGACTTGTCTGGGGTCATATAGCCAGGAAATTTCTGAGGCCAGATTTAAACCTAGGACCTACCATCACTAGACCTGACTCTTTATCCAATGAGCCACCTAGATGACCTAGATCCTATATTTCTTTGATAATATTCTTTACTCCAGATTTTCTTGTAGTTCCTGATTTATTGTGTCAAAACCCACTCACACCCACCATGCCCCTCTCCATTGCCCCCTGAGTGATACTCAGTTTTAATTCTTTGGAGACTGTCATGCTCTGTGACTCATTGCCATATAATAACACTGGTAGACTGTGGTATTAAAAAGATGGGTTAGCTTGTGTTTCTGAAGAAAATTCAAAATCTGCTTTCTGACCTGATGGAGTTTCCCTGTCCTTTTTACCAGTACCTGAGAAAGAATACATTCTTTCTGTGATTTTGCAGGATAAAATCAGTGATGGGTTATATTAGCTTTTGGCAATGAATCATTTTTGCCATAGATGTGATCCTACTTGTGGGTACAGTTAAAGCATGAGGGTCTAGGCATTTATATTTTTATTAAATTTTATTGTATTCACTTAATAGACATTTTTTTCTTTATCTCCCTCTCTATCTCTGTCTATTGCATTTATTTTCTTTCTCAATTATATTCTTTATATCTCTACCATCCCCACTGAGGGAAAAAAAATCCTCACAATGAATGCATATAGATGAATAAAACAAATTCCCATATTGACCACTGCAAAAATTGTGTCTGATTCAGCATATTGAGTCCATCCTGTTGGGGGGCCAGTCACTTTCTTCATAATCAGTCCCTTGGAATCAGGGTTGTCCATTATATTGACCATCGCTCCAAAGTCTTTCAAAGTACAAAGAATATTTATTCAAATGTTCATTTTTACAATACTGTTGTTATTATTTTCCAGGGGGTTATCTTGATGGTCATTTCCAAAGAGCTAAAATTTGGCATATATATTTTAGAAGTACTAGTAAGATAAAGCTACGGCATCAAAAGTTGGGCATGGCCAACATGAGCATGAAGAGTCCTAGGTAAAGGAAACAGGATTCCAGGCAGGAACAGACAGACTAAAATCTGCCTCTAAGGACCTAAAGTAGCAGAATTCTGGTCATGATACCAGGGGATACAAGAGGATCAGATGAATTTTCCAGACTAGGGGAGATTTTATGAGATTTGAGAGCCAAACTGAGCCATTTATTTATGCTCCAATATCCTAATAATCATTGTGGAAATTCATTTCCACATATATGTTTTTGGTGTGTATGCATATGCATACATGTGTATATATGCATGTATGCATATATGTGTGGTTCTATATATGTATGTGTTTATATAAATGTATGGAGCATGTATATATTGTTTATATCTATTAAATATAACATAAATTATGTATTGTTTAACAATAATAAATTATTATATAATAAATATAATTATATATGATATATAACAAAATTGTACGTGTAATAAATACAATATTACATAATAAATGTGATTATATAAAAATAAAATAAATGTATTCTTAAATATTACATATAAATATATATATATATAGTCAGACAAGGAAAAGCCTATACATTCCTGTGTACTGTTCAGCAAGTGTATCCCCCCCAATTAGGAACTACATTTCCCATGAGGCTCCAAGCCCCACTAGTTATAGCCATTAATAGAGGGCTGAGACCTAAATTCTCCACAGAATGCTGAGCTGGCAGCAAGGGGATGCCCTCCCAATAAGTAGGCAAGGGAAATTAAGAGTGGGAGCAGGTTTCAAGTCATGGAGCTGACTGGAAATGGAGCCAAGGATTGATTAGATTACAGCAGGCTTCCAGCTGAGCTAGCTGACTTTGGAAGCTGCTGGGTCTGCCAGGAATGTATAGAGGCCAGAGAGAAGTCCAGAGGGTAAAGTGGCTTCTAGAGAACTGGACTTAGACCTGCAAAGACCAGAGTTCAAGTCCTGCCCCTCACACATGTTAGATATATTACCTTGACCAAGTGGCCTAATTGCTCTGAGCTTCAGTTTCCTCATCAGTAAAATTCTGGGGTTGGTCTAGACCAGTGATTCCCAAAGTGGGCACCACTGCCCCCTGGTGGGTGCTGCAGTGATCCAGGGGAAAGATGATGGCCACAGGTGCATTTTGGGGTGGTGAATACCTATAAGGTGGCAGTGATAGTTTGTGACAGGGGGCACTAAGTAATATTTTTTTCAGGAAAGGGGGCGGTAGGACAAAAAAGTTTGGGAACCACTGGTCTAGACGGCCTCTGAGGTCCTTTCCAACATAAAATCTATGGCTTTATGATGCTAAGTACTAAAAGCTACCATGACCTAGCAGAGTTTTCCCCCATGTGCCTACAGGAAGCCCAAGGAGAGGGGACATCCCTCTTTAGGTTGTGCTATGACTGTACTTATTTGGGGAATGTTTGCTGAGAATGTTCTTAATTTTTTTTTTAATTTCCTTTTCTAGTCCAATTGAATGGTTCTCCTGAATCAACTCCATCATTTGTCTAAGCCTTTGTGAACATGATAATAAGAGTTAAGGTGGCTCTGGAGGTCTCCATTGCACTGAGATGGGGGCTTAAGCTGTGTGAAATGCACCAACCAACAATCGCTCCCACAAACATGGGCCCTTCTTGCTTTGGATCTACCATCTTATGAACAATGACCCAATGAGACAGTGAGAGGATGCATAGATGGTTCTGGCCTTGTAGTCAGGAAGACCCAGGTCCAAATCCAGCCTATCACACCAATGTGTGACTCTGAACAAGTCACTTTAACCTCTGTGTGCCTCAGTTTCCACATTTGAAAAGTGGAAATAATAATAGCACCTATCTCAGAGGGTCACTGTGAAAATAAATAAGATTGTATTTGTAAAGTGTTTAACAGATGTTAAAGCACTATGTAAATTCTAGTTGTTGTTGTCTTTGTTATATTATCTCTACCATAATAATGCAAACTCCTTGAGAGTAGGAATCCTTTGGTAGGGTAGGGTTGCCTTTCTTTGTAATCATGGTGTTTAGCCCAGTGTTAATAAGTGCTTGCCTATTGGTTGATTGATTGATTATTTCTTGAGCTGAAGCCCAACAAACTTCCACTGAGATTCCCAAGGATATGGCCATCTCCATCCTTCATGTGTCAAGTTGGTCAATGACTCTAGTAGAAACTCCCCACTTCTAAAGCATTTACCACCCACCACCACCCCCATTCAGTAGTTATCATCTCATGAAAAACTCAGCATCTCAGGGTTCTTAAAAGAGAAGCACTTGCTGGACCGAGCCAGCCCAGCCACCAAGAGAGCGACCTCCTCCCTATCGTCTCCTGCCAGACCCCTCCTGCCAAGCCCTCATGGCCCTTGGATCTCCTCCAGGGAGAGCCCACATCCAAGCAAGTTTCCACTGCAACTGTCTGTCTCTCTCCAGCTTTGCTCAGCCTAAGTTAATAATTTTAAAGTAATTAAATTCAATAAACCGTAACAGATTAAATAAGAGCTAACGGAGGCAGATGAGTTGCTGGCAGTCTCCTCTCGCGTGTCCTTCATTTGGGGGCCATGGAACAAAGGAAACACTGGAGCAGAGAGCTAGGGAGGAGGGAGTCTGAAGAACCAGCCCTCAGAAGTGCCCACCAGGAGTGGTGACCAAGAGATACCTCTCACAGGGCACTAGCTGAGGCTGCTGAGGGACTTCCCGAAGGAGCAGGGAGGCCAGAAGAAGCCAGCTGCAGCTGTGCCTGGGAGAGGGCATTTATTTAATTAGATATAGGGTGATGGAATCAAAGGCTTAGAGTTGGAAGGGTTCTTAGAGGTCATCAATATAAATTCCTCATTTTACAGACAAGAAAACAGAGATTCTGATTGGGGAATGATTTGGCTCTTGGTCACATAGGAAGTCAAGTGGCAAAATTGGGATTTACACTCAAGCCCTCTGACTTCAAATACAGCTTGAGTCCTACAGAAGAGCAGGCATCCTCTCTGAAAATGCCTGAGGGATTTTATGACTTTCAAACCTTTTCAGGCAGAATTATAGAATCATAAGTTTGAGAGCCAGTAGGAACCTTAGAAGTCATCTTATCAACTCTCCCATTGTATAGACATGGAAACTGAGGCCCATTCCAAGGCAACTAGTCAGTAATCCAGCAGAGATTTGAACCGAGGTCCCCTTATTCCAATCCTATTCCATCACAAAGTTAAAACTATAATGGATCCTAGTAAGTATCTAGTCTGACCCCTTCATTTTTCAGTTGAAGATGAGACCCAAAGAGGTTGTGACTTGCCCAAACTCACCCAGTTGTTAAGAAAGGTCAAGAGCCAGGATTTAAACCCAGGCCCTCAGATGACAAATCCAGTCTTCCTTCCTTCCTTCCTTCCTTATTTATTTATATGCTCTTTCACTTCTAGTGACTTTTCCACAGCCCCACACTGACTCAATAATTACTGACATTTACATAACACTTCACAGTTTACAAATTCTTTTATACTCATCAGCACATTCTATGCTTAAAACAGCCCTAAGAAGAAGGGAATACAAATATTATCCCTATTCTACAGATGAGGAAACTGAGGCATTGCAAAGGGTCTTTTTTAAGTAAATTTCTGAATCATACAACTAGTAAGTTATAAAGGTGGGATTTAAATCCAGGCCCTCCAGCTCCAAAGTCATTGGTCTTTTTATTTCTTCTGTCAACAGAAGATTCATGAGAAGGTTTTGGTGTCCTAAAATGAGTCTGCCTATCTGCCAGGCCAGAACTCTGGCCATTCCTGCCATTGAAAATAGAGCAAAAGCAAATCAATCAATAAACATTTATTAAAAGTCTACTGTATATCAGTCCCATGGGCAGTGACCAGAAGTCCATTAGCTATTTCCACAAAGGCAAGGGCAAGTACCTATGTGCCAGAGAGAATGAGGATTCAGACCTTTTGTAAGACACCAAGCCCCTCTCAAGAAATTATGTGACCTCTGGGCTGGAGTTGTTCCCTTTGTAACCTGGTTCAGGTGGTAAAGTCCTGGGCACCTGGAGAGTGCCAGTAAATAAAACCTTGGCTAGTACACAGAAAGATAGAAAATGAGAGCAAGAGGGTGAGGAGAGAGAAAGGCAGAGAATGTGAGAGACAGACAGACAGAGAAAGAGACAGAGACAGAGACAGAGACAGAGAGAAACAAGAGCCAGAGAGACAGAGAAAGAGAGAAAAAGAGACAGAGAGAAGCACAGAGAGAAACAGAGAGAGAGAGAAAGAGGAGAGAGACAGAGAGAGGGAGAAAGAGGAGAGAGACAGAGAGAGGGAGAGGGAGAGAGAGAAAGAGAAAGAGAGAGAGAGAGAGAGAGAGAGAGAGAGAGAGAGAGAGAGCAAGACTGTGACTGAGACTCCTGAAAAGCCCTTACTCCACTGTGTCACTTCAGAAGCCTCAGCCAACTTTTCCATCATTTAGAGGCTGGTGATACAGGCTGTAGGTCATCTCTATTCCCACTGCAGCCACCTTTGTACAAGCACTCATTACCAACCATCTGGACTACTGCAATAGTCTCCTAATAGTCATTCCAACATTTACTCTTACCCCTTCAATCTAACCTCAATCCCATACTATTGTTATTATCACTCCATTTTATACTTGAGGAAACTGAGACAGATAGAGGTTAAGGGACTTGCCCAGGGTCATACAGCTAATTAAGGGTCTGAGGCCAAATTTGAAATCAAATCTTCCTGATTCCAGGTCCAGATTCTATCCACTAGATCATATAGCTACCAATACATGGTACATAGTAGATGCTAATAAGTGATCACTCCCTTGCCTTCTCCTTCCCTATTCTCCTATAACCCAAAACACTCTTATTCTTCCCTAAATTCAGTCCAGTGCATGGTTGGTCAGTAAAGCAAGAGCAGAGAAAGTAAAGTAACATCCCCTGTTTTGGTTTGATTGATTCTTCCTGATGAGGGAAATAAGGTACATGGAGATGACAGAATTGGGTGGGACTCAAATCCAATCTCCTCATTTTATAGATGAAGAAACTGGGACCCAAGGAGGTTAGTTAGCTTGCCCAAAGTCACACAGATGGCCAAGTGAGGCTTTGAACCAGGGACCTTTGAGGTCACTATCCTACCCAGCCCTTTACATGACTCAGCCATGTCTACACAGGACTGAGTCAGGAAAGCACTAGAAGCCTGCTTTCTTGGCAATATCCTTAAATCTGACTCTCAGTAACCTAGCTCTTTGAAATGGGGGCAGCAAAAGAATGATAATGATAATTTATGCCTCCCTCCCATAGCTTTAGCTGGACCAAAAATGCTCAAGACTCATCCCCAAGCTGCATGACTGGATGAAGGGATGCAGAGAACAGAATGGGCTCTTCTTGATCTCAATCTGACTTATCCCTTGGAAATCTTGGTATGGCTTTCTAATCATTCAAGTACCATATAAATGAGCTCTTACAGTGATTCAAGCTGGATGCCATCAAAGCAAAGAATTGGGCACACATTCAGTCAGTTGTCTGAATGAAGAAGTACAAAGGTCAGAAAGCTCATTAGAGACCCCCTTGCAGTCAGGAAGACTTGGGGGGTTCAAGTCCCACCTCTGACCATAGAGGCTGTGTGACCCTAGAAAAGTCACATAAGCTCTCTGGTGCTGGTTAACCATGAATAGAAGGACTTTAGGGATTCCCTACCAAGATGAAATCATAGACACAGTTTTAAAAAAAAGTTGCCCTTCCTTATCCCCAATACATGTCCAAATCCTTGCCATCTTTTAAAGATCCTGCTTAAATCATATATTCTCTGTTCAATATTCTCTATCCATTGGGAACCCTCTGATCTCTCCCTTCTCTGACCCCCATTATACTCAAAATCATAGAAATTATTACAATGCAGAGCAGAGAGTAATTTCAGAAGTCATTAATCTAGCTCATACTCAAGTGCAAAACTACCCTACATTTCTGAAAAGTAATCACCCAGCCTGTACCTGAACACTTCCAGGGATGGGGAGCTCACTACCTTCCTTAGCAGTCAACTGCACTTTTAAGCCAACTTTGGTTGTTAGGAATTCCTACCTGATATCTAAGCCAAAAACCATGTCTACAATTTCTGGACATTGCTTCTGGTTCTACCCCCTAGAACTAAGCAAAACAAATTGGATCCATCCTTTTTCCACATGATGATCTTTCAAATATTCATAGGTTCTTATGACAGTGGCTCCCCTATCTCAGTCTGGCACAAGACTGTCCAACACGGCATGCCCACATCAAAGAAGGAACTGTGCTCTAGCTTGAAAGAAATGTGAGGTATTTCCATCCCAAATGTTCATATAGGCTTATTGTACCCACCCTGTGATAGAGCCTTCCAAGCCCACACTGGTCTGATCAGCCACAGTTGGACACACTTTATGATGATGCTGACAATGATGTCATTTTCCTTCTCTTCAAGTACCAAGGACAGCAACCAACCAACTCATAGGATCATAGAGCAGAAGGACCTCAGAGCTCGTGTAGCCCATTGCTCTCATTTTACAGATGGGGAAACTAAGACCCAGAAAGAAAACCTAATTTTTACCTCCCCTCCCACTATCTCACCCCTAAACATCTTCTTTCCTACTTTCCAGCTTTATCTCAACATTCCATCTCTTTGCTCAGCTTGCCACCCTCCCTGTAGGTAAGGCAGCTTATGGATGCCCTTCCTCAACTGAGGTCCCTGGAACTAAACAAAGCACCCCAGCTATGGTCTGGGTCAGACAGAGGCAGCCCTCCTTCTAGACCCAGTGGTTCTACTAAAGGGATTTTAGGGTGCCTGAAATCTCATCAGCATCAGCCTGGGTAATCCCTTCTGCAGAGGAGAACATAGCCCATCCGCCTCCTCACACCAGCCCAGTGGAATGCGGCTCTGCGGCTTTCTTTCAATCTGCCAAATGCACTGGTTCTGTAAATATTTCATGGATAGTGGTGCAGCCCTCAGGCTGTCCATCTGTTATCCCTCACTTCCTCTGTATAACTGGCCCTGCCTCCTTTCCTGGCCTCACATGTTTCTCATGACATTTTATAGTATTCCTCCCACCCAAGTCATATTGTTCATTTGGCTCAGTGGTTAAAACACCCTCAGCCTAGAGTCAGTAACTTCTTGAGTTTAAATATGGTCTCAGACACTTTCTAGCTATGAGGCCCTGTGCGAGTCACTTAACACAGTGTGCTTCAGTTTCCTCATCCATAAAATGATTTGGAGAAGGAAATGGCAAACCACTTCAGTACCTTGCCAAGAAAACCCAGATAGAGTCATGAAGAGTCAGAAATCTTCACAAACAAAAATAAAAACCCACCAGATGTGTTTACTGTGCCCCCACCTAGGAAGGGGGGTGTCACCTGCAATTTTAAGTCTCCTGAGGCTGTGATGTGCTACAATTTGTAACTGCACAACTTCACTGGGAAAATATCCTTGAGCTAAACCATATATTAACATTCCTGATTGCCACGTAATACCATAGACACATCTTAAACTTGCAATACACTAAGACCTCCAGATCTTTGTCATTTAAGCTTTTATCTAGCTATGTCACCCCTGTTTGAAGCCAATTTTTCTTCATTGAAGTGGAGGGTTTTATATTTATCCCTATTAAATGTTATCATATTAGATTGAGCACATCAACCCCTTACATTAGCTAACCCTCACAGTTTTTGATCAAGTTTAATAAGTAAAGTGTCTAAATTTCCATTCAAGTAATTGATAAAAAATAATAATATAGCACAGATTGGAGGTCAGAGATTTATGGCACTCCACCAGAGTCCTCTTTCTAGGTTGGTGTCATTCCATTTTACAACACTCTTTAGACCCTACAGTTGGTTAAATGGTTGTAAACCACTTGCCACCAGCGTGTCATTTATGTATTATTCATCTGTTTCTCCAACCAGAGACTGAGTTCAAAGAGGGTAGGGACTAAGTCATATTTTCATATTACTCAAAGTGACAAGCCACAAAGGAGAGAGCAAGACAAATAGGAATTATGTGTTAATAAATGTGTATTGAAGATTAATTGATTAATTGTTTTTTCTACCTCTTAGGATGTCTACCCAAAGGAGAAAAAATGGACATAGAAACAAGAATGGTCCAGCTAGCATGTCCTCTCTCCTTATGGCAGAGTCTCTGAGCTAAAAACTGGGTTCAAATGAAATTTGGATAATGGATTCCCAGAGAAGCCCTACTATGTACAGGGAATAAATTACCTAAATAGCAATAATGTAATTAGGAGAATTGTGGTTCTGTTTCCTTTCATCTATATTTGCCTTCCCTCAACCCACCTTCTCTGGGGAGTCAGAATCTTCAGACAGACAGGATCATGGATCTGAAGCAAGAGAGGATCTCAGTGGCCTTTGAATCTTACCCTCTCATTATATAAAGGGGGAAACTAAGGTCCAATGATCTAAAGTGACTTGCCTAGGGTCAAACAGAAAGTAAGGAGGAGAATCAGATTTTGAACCCAGGTCCAGAGCCTGTGATCTTCCCACTGTTCCAGAGTCACACAAGGGTTTTTAGTTCTCCTTTGAGAAACATGTTGAAAATTCATGCCAATGCATTGAACTCAATTTACTGGGTTCAACAAACATTGATTAGTTGCCTACTGTATATGATACCCTGTGCTCTGCCTCAGGGAACACATTCAAGGAATAAGTAAGAAAAGTAACCTGCTTTCAAGAACCTTCCAAGCATGCTTTAAGACCTTCTAATCTTGGGGAAATAAATATAGACAAAAATCATTATAATACAATATGGAATTCCAAAAGTGCCCACATGATACCTAATTGAGGAAGATGATTCATAACTCTTCCAGGATAGTCTCTGAACCTGAGATGGAGGAAAATCCAGCCTGCTGTTTCCTGAAACAGAGATCATCCAACTATGGATCACAGGCTATGGACTTAAAACTGAATGGGATTGGGGACAGCTAAGTGGCTCAATGACAGAGAACCAGCCTAGAGACAGGAGGTCCTGGGTTCAAATATGGCCTCAGACACTTCCTAGCTGTGTGACTCTGGGCAAATCACTTAACCCCCGTTGCCTAGTCCTTACTGTTCTTCTGCCTTGAAACTATACACAAAGCCTTTTTTTTAATTTTTTTAAATGGATGGGATCTTTAAGGTCAGACAGGCAGGTAGGTGGCACAGTGGATAGAGTGACTTATAGTCAATGATTCGTAAAATACTTTGTAAACCTTAAAGAACCATGTAATTATTACTATTGTCCTTAATATTAGGAGTAGTATTAGTTGTTGTTCAGTCATTTTTGACTCTTCATGACTCTATTTGGGCATTTTCTTGGCAGATGCTAGAGTGGTTTGCCATTTCCTTCTTCAGATGATTTTACAAATGAGGAAACTGAGGCAAACAGAGTTAGGCAACTTGCCCAGGGTAACATAACCAGGAAGTGTAGGAGACCAGATTTGAACTCAGGAAGATGAATCATTCTAACTCTAGCCTGGCAATCTATCCTTTGCAAAACCCAGCTTCCTAAGTTTAAATCCTCCTACAAAACTCTCCAGCTGTTTTACACTGGCCAAGCCATTTAACCTCTGTTTCCCCACCTGTAAAATATGGATAATAAATAGCACCTAGCTCACAAAGTCATTGTGAGAATGAAATGAGATGATGTAAATAAAGTGCTTTGCACCTCTTAAAGGACGTTATAAATGATCGTTGTGATCATTGTCTAAGCCAAACTTCTCATCTTCCCAGAGGAGAAAAATTAAATCCATAGGGGTTCAAGAACTCTGTCCACACTCAGGTGATCTGAGTCCAAATTCCATTTTCCTAACAGAGTGAGGCAAGAGCCTAGAGACAGGAAGGTAGCCTTAACATGCCTATTAGAGGAGGGGGATGCATTTTAATAGAGAATCACAAAGAAAAGGATGTTTAATCCAAGAGGGAAAGATGTTTTTCAGGTGAGGAATAGTCTTGAGCAATGCCTAGCCTAACCTGAAATGGGATTTTTCACTCTAAGCACCCTTCGGGGACATGGCAGGGTCACTGCTGGAGTGTTCCCAAGCAATGTCCTCAAGAGATGAAAACACTCAGACCCTTCCCCAAAGAAGTTCTTGGCCATTTGCCCATTTTTCTGACAAGATCCCTCAAGGCTCAGCTTTGATTTTCACAGATGGATTAGGGGGCTGGAAAAGAAATTGACCTTCCATACTTACCTGCTCTCCACCCCACACCCTGCTTGGAGCACTGGTAAAATGGTGAGGATACAGTTTTAAATTCCCCAATCTCCCAGTTTAGAATTCCATTTCAAGCAGGAACATTAACTAAAAGTCGACCAGGTCCCCTGGGGAATGGCTGGCCAGGCTGAATATGAATTAGACATATATTTGCAGCCTAACTATTAACTCTGAATAAAACATGATGGAGGGAGGAGCCAGCCAGGAAGCCTGTGGGGCCAGTTGGCAAGCGAGGTTTCCTTGTTCACATCTAGAACCATGATTTCCTCTTTCAAGTCCTTTTAGCAAAAAAGGAAGATGGAATTTGAAAGGCCAGCCTCTCCAAGGAGAAGTCTGGGAATGGGGCTGTTATTATTGTCATTATGTTAACATAATAACATATATTTTTTATATGTTGTTGGGTTGGGTTTGGGAATGGAGGGGCAAACCTCCCTCCTGGAGGTCCACCAAGTGGAGAAGATGGAGAGCTGTAATCTCTGGGATGCAAAAAATCTGGGAAGAAATTAAATTGTGCCCCAGTTAGGAAAAGCCCCATTTCATGTAACTTTCTGATGTTAGTGGGGAAATGCCACTGCCTACACATACATATACACACACGAGCACACATGTGCACACAGTAGGGACAAAGCCCAGTCCTCCCCATCCCAAGGAAAAGCCCAATGGGTAAAGAACCAAGAACAGATCCAGCAGCCCCAGTGCCTATGCTCAGGATGTTTACTAGGAAGACCTATGGAGACAAACCTGCCCTGGGGGAAAGAACCAAACCATAATAAATGTGCTGGCACCTTGGGCTGCTGCTGTCTAAAGTCAGAAAGGCAAAGAGGAATAGATGCTAATGAAGACATTGAGAATCAGGGTTCTGCATTCAAATTCTGACTCCAGTGCAGAATGAGACTTACCCTTGTAACAAAAAGAGGGTTAAATGGGAAGAAGTGTTAGAATGGGTTCTGGAGTTGGGGTAGGAGTAATGACAATGTTTTGTTTTGTTTTTTTTATTAAAGTGAGAGAGAAGAAAATAGGTTCAATGGAAATATTTTAAAATGAGGCAGCCAGGTGGCACATTGAATAGAATTGAAGTTGGGAAATCCTGAGTTCAAATTCTGCCTCAGATACTTACTAGCTTTGTGACCCAGAGCAATTATTGTAAGGATAAAATGAGATAACATTTGTAATGTTGTTGTTCAGTGGTTTCAGCCTTATCTGATTCTTTGTGACCCCATGTGGGGTTTTCTTGGCAAACATATTGAAGCAGTTTGCCACTTTCTTCTCTAGCTCATTTTATAGATGAGGAAACTGAGGCAAACAGGGTGACATGACTTGCCCAGAGTGACACAACTAGGAAGTGTCTGAAGCCAGATTTGAACTAAGGAAGATGAGTCTTCCTGACTCCAGGCACAGTTTTCTATACAAAATACCTTTGCAAATCTTAAAATACCAGAAGAAATTAGGAGACTCAGATAAACCCAGCAGGGTGGATACTACCATGCTAAAATTTTTAATGCTTTTTAAAGAAACTGCATACAATAGAGATTTCGAGTTTCTTATGCAAGCCTCTTTTTCTATTCTTTGTATGAAGAAACACTTATGTTTTCTGAGGTTGACAAGTTTGGGATTTTGGGGGGTTGTTTTTTTCTTAAATCCTCCCTTTGATGTTTGCTGACTGGATGACAATGGACAAATCAGTTACCCTCTCTGGTCTTGGGTTTCTTTTAAAAATGAGGTAATATTACCTGCCATGTGTGCCTCAATTACTCTATCTTTTCTTTTTTTTAACTGTTACCTTCCATCTTAGAATCAATACCAATACAATGTATTGGTTCCAAGGCAGAAAAGCAGTAAGGACTAGGTTATTATTATCCCTTCCTAAAAAGCCTTGCTTTCTGTTGTACCCAACATGTTGCTTTTCATGTGTATGAATTCACACATGTCTCTTCTTTATTACCCGGTTATGCAGTAAGTAACTCTGTGGTGTGGTGGATTGTAGAGACTGAAGCAGGAAGAACCTGGCTCCAGTCCTAGCTCCCCCATTCATTCACTATGTATGTGATCTTGGGCACACTATCTGAGACTCAGTTTCCTCATCTGTAGAATGGCAACAATAATGGAGGAGTCAGGTGCAGAGAGGTCTGTATCTGAAGTCAGATCACCTGGATTCAAATCTACGTTCAACTTAGCTGGGTGACCCTGGGCAAGTCACTTAACCCCAACTGCCCAGCCCTTAACACTCTGCTGCTTTGGAATCAATACTTATTATTGATTTAAGATAGAAGTTAAGGGTTTTTATCTAGGTTCTGTCATTTACTGCCACTGCAACACCCAGGCAAGCCTCTGCCTCTCTATGGATCTAAGTTACTGCTCTGTAAAATGAAGGCATTGGACTAGAGGACCCCGAAGGTACCTCCCAGCTCTAAGCCATCTGTCCCTTTTTACTTACTGGATTGTTGTGAGGGAAACTACTTTATAAGCAAACCTTCCAAGTTCCCAAGTTCCCAAGTTCCCAAGATGGGAACTGAATCTGTGAGGCTAATGGTATAGGGGACTCCCAGAGGAGGAAACTCCCTCTACCAGAATAGGTTTCTACCTCCTTTGCAAAGTAACATCTTAGACTTACAGAGATTCTTAGAATCAGGTCAATGAACTTGGTTTTTTTTATATTTTTTATTTCTTTTAGAATATTTTTCCATGATGACATGATTCATTTCTCTCCCTCCCCTCTTCCCTCCACCCTCCTGAAGCTGACAAGCAATTTCATTGGATTATACAAGTATTATCACTCCAAGCCTCTTTCCGTATTATTCATTTTTATAAAAGAGCAATCCTTTAAAACCAAAACCCCAAATCACATACCCATATAAACAAGTGATAAAGCATGTTTTCTTCTGGATTTCTACTCCCACAGTTCTTTCTCTAGACGGTAGATAGCATTCTTTCCCACAAATCCCTCAAGATTGCCCTGGATCATTGTATTGCCTTTAGTAGCAGAGTAGGTCGCATTTGATTGTTCCACAATGTTTCGGTCTCTGTGTACATTGTTCTCCTGGTTCTGCTCATTTCACTCTGCATCAGTTCATGGAGGTCTTTCCAGACATGAACCTGGTTTTTAAAAATATTTTGACATCCCCGTAGCGATGGTTTTCCTTTGCCATCCTACGTATTTCACTTTATTAATTGAAACATTCTAAAAAGTGATCCACACACATCACAAGACCACCAGAAGGGTCTGTGACATCAGAAAAAGGCTTCTAGGTTAGAGAGTATCCTAGCTAGACCCCTGAAAGCTTGAGTTATTGCCCACAAGGTCCCTCAGCCAGGATGTGGCACAGGTGGGCCTTGAATTGGAGGCTATCTCTCAATCCACTCTACCGTCATTTATCTCAAGACTTTAAAAGCTAGAATCCAAAGTTATAAGTTAGGTAGAAGTGCCTGTTGGTAAATGCACTGGATCATTGGGGAGGGTGCACCTGTGTGAAGGACTATGTTCAGGGATGCATGGAGGTAGGGAAGGAGCCACAACTTACCCCTGCTCTGCTTTGCTCTCCTCTAGGAGCTTTGCTGTTGGACAGCTCTCAGGACCAGATCTAGGTTGCTGGCCCCCAGCCTTCTCTCTCATCTCAGGGCTGGGCTGCTACTCCATTAGCATTCCAAACAGCTGGAGTCCAGCTGCCTTTACAGCCCATTTTATTGATCAGTGGGATGTTTCTTCTCATCGGAGACCTGATTTTCCTGTCTTTAATGAATTTAATTTTCTGAGCACTTGCTAAGTGGTTTGATACCTTTTTATTACCGAGGGCCAGTCTCCAGCTGACTTAATCTTGTATGGTTTTGATCATTAACCATTGTATAGTTTCAAAGAACCTTGTGTTCCCTCATCAGAAGGCTCAAAGGGGCTTCCCCAGGCCTCTGCAGAACAGCCTGGGGGCCTGGAGCCCACAGTCTGGCCTAGTTTTGAAACACTCCCTGGTCATCAAAGAGGAAGTTAATTTCACATAAGCTATCCATTATAGGGTCAACGCTTGGAGAGGTAAAGTCCTTTCCCAAAGCACTGGAGGTTCCATGAACCTGCCTGCCATATTCCCATAACTCTCCAATCTATCCATGGATCTTTGATCTCACCCAAGTGAGTAATCCTTCCAAGAGTTCAGCTCTCAACCTATCCACACCTCCCCATTCCTGGGGATCTCTTGTCTACCACCTACTAGGTATTTGGCCAACATAAGCAACCCAGTACAATGGATAGAGAGCTAAAAGTCATGCTACTGGTACAGACCAGCTTTGTGTTCAGATTCCATAACCTCTCAGAGCCTCTAGGCCATTCTTTAAGACTCCAAGTTGTAAATTAGTGACCTCTTGTACCAACGGAGGGATTTTCCATACCAGAATCAATTTCCAATCAATTAACTTTTATTAGAAACTCAGGGTAAGCCAGACAACTATACTAAATGCTGGGAACACCAAGAAAAAGCAAAAAGGCCCTGCACTCACAGTTGTTATTCCAGTGGAGGATACAACATGTCGATAAATGGGCTCATCCACGATACATACATAGAGGAAGGCATTAGCAAGTAAGTGTGGATTAACAAAAAAAAATTCTAAGGGGAAGCAATCAGAAGAGGGGGAGGTTTGGAAATCATGTCATTTTGGAGAGTGGTTGACAGAACTGGGATATTTATTATATAGAAGACTTAATTGGGACATGATCATTATATTCAGACATAGTAAGGGCTGTCAAGCAGGAAAGAGAGCAGTCTTGTCTGAGTCTCTCCAAAGGGACGACTAGTACTCAAATGTAGAAGTTATATTAGGACACATCTTAGTTCAGGGGAAGGATGTTGGCTCATGGAATGGGAATCTGTCTTTGGCAAGTGAGCTCCCCATCACTGAAAGTATTCAGGAAGAGGCTGGATGACAGCATATCTGAAAAGATATAAAAGGGATTCTTTCACTGGATTAAGTGTTGCAGCACACGATTTCTAAGGACCCTTGTTCATTTGTCACATGAAAAGGTATAACTCAGTAAAAGAAAAGATCTTTTCCAGTTCTCAATCCTATCAATGAAAAGACAGTAGCCAAGAAACAGTGGTCACTGCTAAGTTCCCTCATCAGCAGTCAACCCTCTGAGGTCAATCCTTGAGTTCCCTGTTGTCTCCACCATTAGAATGTGAGCCATGAGGGCAAGAACTGGCTTTGCCTTCCTTCATATCCCCATAATGTTTGTTGACTGACTGATCCATCATAATAAGATCTTGGAGTTGATAGCATTTCCACCACTAAAAAGTCTTCTTGACTTTGACAAGCACCTGGCTCAGGACCAAGATTCATACATAACTTCACCCCCAATTCAGATTCCTATTCAAGTGATAGCACTTGGGAAGGGAAGTGGGGGGAGAAAGTTCCCCAGTCAGACCCAGTAAGATGCAGATATGAAAGGAACCTGAGAGGCATCTGGTCCATTTTATAGGTGCTGACATTTTCTATCTATATAATCTTGTGCAATTATTATAATAACTAATATTTTTATAAAGCTTTAAGCACTTGAATTTATTTTGTGAACCTATAAAAGAGGAGTGATTATTATTCACATCTAACGGATGAAGCTGAAAGATGTTATAATTGCCCAGGGTCATACAGCTAAAGACAGAAGTAAGATTTGAACTCAGATCTACCAACTCACAGAATCAACTAACTTAACTCCTCTTGGCCTGTGTCCTCATCTATAAAATAAGGGAGTTGGACCAGAGGTCCTTCCAGCTCCATATTTCTGAATGTATGGTTCAGAATCAGGCACTCTTGCCCCTGTGCCCAGAAATCTAGTAAATAAATTCTGAAGCTACTGCTGATGAAAATGATGATGAGACTGGATGATGACCGTAATCCTCCTCTTCTTAGGCAAACCAGTGATATGGCCATATTTATCCTAACCACCATGATCTGGCAATCACATGATATCCACCCTCCATAACGTGATGAATCAAGGTGTCTGATACCCAAATGGAATCACCAAAAGTTACAAGACTTCCAATCCTCCTGTCCTCATTATCAAAATCAGAGTGATGATGACCAGCTTCCATGGAAGCCAGAAGAAGATCAGGGAGGCACCTCATGATTCAGAAATCAAGCAGACGGGAGTAGCGCCTGGACAAATGACAATGTAGATCAACAGCCGGAGAATGATTAAGAGTTGGTGGCATTCTCCGTCTCAGCTGAAGCTTATCTCCAATGGTTTGGTAGATGGGAAAAGAAAACATGTGTTACTCCTGGTGTCTCTCAAGCTAATGGTGTGTACAAACGATCAAGCGTTGGTCCCTGTTCAAGAATGAAAACTGAACCACAACAGCCAACCAAAGTGGGAATGTTTTCTCAGGGAAATATGTTCCCACTGATGACTATTTTGCAAGGAAAGAGTGATTGTGTTTTCTCGGCTTGTAAGGAGGTAAAAAAAAGTGTGTGTGTGTGTGTGTGTGTGTGTGTGTGTGTGTGTGTATCTCCAGGCTGCTGCAAAGTTTGAGGCTTTGCAGGCTCCTTTCATACGTGAGCTAACAGATTCCGACATAAGGAATGGATCTCAAAGAGACCCACACTCCTAGAAAGAGAGAGAAATGCAGAATTTCTGATTCTGATGTTTGGAAAAGATGCATGAGCATCAAGAAGAGGAGTAGTCAAGGGCTCGGGGAATCCATTCTCCATAAACTCACTTCAAATCCATTACAGAGATTGGCGTCCTATATAGTAACACTTAGGATTAGGTTCACAGATGGAAAATTTTTAGGAAATTTTATTTTTCAGCAGCTGGGATGGAAGAAGTGGGCACAGTGGAAGGAGCACTGAAAACAAGAAACTTGGTTTCAAATATCAGCTCTAGGGGCAGCTGGGTAGCTCAGTGGATTGAGAGCCAGGCCTAGAGACAGGAGGTCCTAGGTTCAAATCCAGCCTCAGACACTTCCCAGCTGTGTGACCCTGGGCAAGTCACTTGACTCCCATTACCCACCCTTACCACTCTTCTGCCTTGGAGACAATACACAGAAGTTAAGGGTTTAAAAAAAACCCACTCAAATATCAACTCTATTACTTGCTAGCTGTGTAACCTACATGTGGATTTGAATCCTAAGTGATTCGCCAATGTGGGCCTCAATTTCTTCATCTATAACATGACAGTCTTGGACTAGATGACTTCTTAGGTCCTTTCCAGCTCTAAATCTGTGTTCTACCTGCCATTCTGAATAGCATCACCTTTGCCACAAGAAAGCAAGTGGCTCTTTCTTGTGAGACTTCCAAAAGACAATCCAATCTTCCCACTATTGCCAAATTAATATTTCTATACACAGGTCTGAGGGTGTTACACCCCTGCTGTAAAGCCTTCAGTGTCTCCCTATTGCCTCTAGAAAAAAGAGCCTAGTCTCATGAAAAGAGCATTGACCTTGGAATAAAAAGGCCTGAGTTCAGATTCTGACATGCCCTTTTCTAATTACATGAGAACAACTGAAAAACCAACAATGTGACTCAAGAGACATGGGATGATTGGGTGAAAGCCTGAGGTTGATCCTGGATGACTTAGTAATTCTGAAAGGGCATGGAAAAGTCACTTAGCCCCTCTTAAAGAAGAAGAATAGGGTATTGGCTGGCACACAGAATTCAGAGTTAGGAAGACCTAAGTTCAAATCCAGCCTCAGATATTTACTAGCACTATGTGTGCCTGGGCAAGTCTCTTAACTGCTCTCAGTCTCGATTCCCTTATTTGTAAATCAGGACAATATGTTGTGAGGGAAAAATGATTATAGTTTTTTTGTTTTGTTTTGTTTTTTAAAACCCTTACCTTCCATCTTAGAATCAATACTGAGTATTGGTTCTAAGGCAGAAGAGTGGTAAGGGCTAGGTGATGGGGATCAAGTAACTTGCCCAGGGCCACGCAATTAGTATGTGTCTGAAGTCAGATTTGAACCCAGGACCTTCCGTCTCTGGGTCTGACTCTCAGTCCACTAGACCACCCAGTTGCCCCCTGAGATTATAGTTTTAAAGCACTTTGCAAACTTTAAAATGCTATAGAATGCAGTTATTTTGTTATTGTCATCATTGCCACAATCTCTCTGAAATGGTAATAATAATTGTCATACTCAGGGCTCCCATAGGTGGAGGGGGCACGACCTCTCAGGATGGAGATGGAGGAGCAGTCATGGTGTCTTTGGCTTTAGATAGAATTATTAGTAGATAAGAAAGTAACTCCTTTGCCCTGTCCCTGAGGCTGTCTACAGTCCAATTCCTGCTTCCCTTTCTACCCTTGTTTCACATGAATCTCTTTCTTCTTCCAGCCCAACTGGAGCAACTGTTCAGAAAGCTCAAGGTACCATTTCTCACTTCCATATCTAAGCAGTCCCCCCACCATACCTGACACATGATGTTTTCATCTTGGCTAGAATCTTTCTCTTGCTTTAAAATCCAGCTCCAGAGCCACCTCCTACACAAAGCCTTCCTTGACTGTCCAGCATGAATCTTCCTGGAATTTCTAATATTCCTTGGTCTAGATCTCTCCTTTCCTCATCACCTTATTATATATATTGTATGAAGTATATGTCAGACACACATGGTAGACTGTAAGCTTGTTGAGGGTAAGGCACAGGATCACAAGATTCAAGAGTTAGAAAGGACTCTAGAGGTCATGAAGTCCAACCCCATCCCCATTTTGTGGATGAGAAAACTGAGGCAGATGAGGTGAAATGACTTGTCCAGAGTCACACAGCTGGGAAGTATCTGAGGTCAGCTTTGAACCTAGGTCTTCCTGACTCTCTACTACAATCTGCTTCCTCTGGGTATCACATTTAATCTTTGTATCCCCAATCCTAAACTCAAGGCTTTGGATGTAGAGGGTGTTTTCCAAAAGTTGGTAAAATTACCACGAAGTCCAGATTTACCATACATGACTCTCTAGGAATCTGAGCAGTAAGAAGGGCATGAACAACTCTTTCCAGAGCAGAGGTTGTCCCACCCCTGTTGGAAGATGAGCCAAGTCCCATAAACTTGGCCACAGAAGCCCAGGCACCAACCCTGTCATGACTGTGGGTCCCATCTCTGTCCAAGAGTCTCTTCCCTTATCACAGCCTCTCATCTTCAGCCTCAGCCCTTCTTTCTGACCATAATAACAGCAAGGATGGATGGAAGCTGTCTTTTAAGGTTTGCAAAGTGCTCTACAAAGCTTATCTAGTTTGATCCTCCCAACAACCCAGGAAACAAGTGCTATTTATTATCCCCATTTTACAGATGAGGAAACTGAGGCTCCAATTAATAAATGGCTTACTAGGTCACACAATTAGTAAATTCTGAGGCAGGATTTGTGGTCAGTTCTTTCTTGACCCCATCATTCTAGCCACTTCATCGCATCACTTAGAAACAGTAAAGAACACAGCTGAGCCAAACCCCTGACAGAAAAGGGAAGGAGTTAGATCAGCCCCTGCCTGCTTCAGGAAGTCCTATGAGAAATAATTTAAATTGTATTGGTATTTGTTATTTCATCAGGCAACTAGATAGACTGCCAGACCCAGAGTCAAGAAGACTCATCTTCCTGAATTCAAATCTGGCCGCAGACATTTACTAACTGTGTGACCTTGGGCAAGTCATTTTGCCCTATTTGCATCCATTTCCTCATCTATAAAATGAGCTGAAGAAGGAAATGGAAACCATTCCAATATCTTTGCCAAAAAAAAAAAACCTCCCAATGAGGTCACAAAGACTCAAGCACTACTGAACAACAACAAAAATCTTTTTTTCCATTATCTCATTTTTTTTTAATTTAACACAATCCTATCTTCTCTCTGTCCTACCTTGGACCATCCCACAAAAAAAGGTGGGGAGGAATCCTTCTACCAAATATGTGCAGTTCGAACAAAATCATTTTCCATATTGGCCATATCTAAAAAATGTCACATTCTGCAACAAGTTAATCATCTCCCCCTGTGTCCTATTCTCTCCCTATCCATCCCCTTTAACAAAGATTCAATGAGGAAAAAGAGAGGCATCTAGGTGGCTGAGTGGATATTATGCCAGGACTGGAACTGAGTTCAAGTGTGGCCTCAGATACTTCCTAGTTGTGTGACCTTAGGCAAGTCACTTAACTCCAGTTCCCTAGCCTTGATCACTCTTCTGCCTTGGAATCAATATTTATATCGATTCTAAGACAGAAGTTAAGGGTTTTCAAACAAATCAAATCAAATTATGGAAAAAGAGAATAAATTAGCCAAACTGATTTATCAATACATGGTGGAAGGGTGGGGATCTGACAATAACTAACATATATTTAAGGGAAGAAGGAACAACTAAGAAACATTAGTTGGCAATTGTCAGGCTAGCCTCATCAGTCTGTACAGGCAAAATAACTGTTACAGGAATAGAGAAGGGCTCTTAGTGTGGCTAGACAGTGGTCCAGGATCTCCAAAGTATTTTGAAGTCTCTGGATATATTGATTCTGTTTCCTAACCATAGAAAACATGGTTGGCGACTGGGTAAGGAGAAAGAGGGATCACTTCTTTGGTTACTTCTTGGGCATCTTTTCCTTCATAGGTAAGCTGCTTAGGGGTTAAGGTATGGATAACACCAGAAGGGAATCAATCAGCAATTATCTGACTGCCCACAGGCACAGCTGTTGCTACCTGCCTAATACTATTGTTGTAAAGTCATTTTTCAGTCAAGTCTGACTCTTCATGATCCCATTCAGGATTTTCTTGGCAAAGATACTAGAATGGTTTGTCAGCTCATTTTACAGATGAGGATACTGAGGCAAATAGGATGGAGTGACTTGCCCAGGATCACGTAGCTAGTTTACCTGTGACCAAATTTAAAATCAGGGAGGATGAGTCTTCCTGACTCCAAGCCTGTGCCACCTAGCTACCCCAAGAACATATATCATGACCCAGACATGATATTATTACCTAAGACTGATTCTCTTTCTACTAGAGCAAAATCTGGAGACTGTTACTATCGTTCTTTTTCATCTTGAGCATGGCTCCCAATATTGATCTAAGTATATTGAGAGTCAGCCTGGTATAGTGGGAAAATGTCAGATTTTGAGTTAAAAAGAGGTAAGTTCATGGAATGACCTCCAGGAATTGATGCAGAGTAAAAGGAGCAGAACCAGGAGAACATTATACACAGAGACTGATATACTGTGGCACAATCAAATGTAATTCTCTACTAGCAACAATGCAATGACCCAGGACAATTCAGAGGGACTTATGAGAAAGAATGCTGTCCACATCCAGAAAAAGAACTGTGGGAGCAGAAACACAGAAGAAAAACAATTGCTTGATCACATGGGTCAATGGGGATATGATTGGGGATATAGATGCTAAACAATCACCCTATTGCAAATATCAATAATATGAAAATAGGTCTTGGTCAATGACACATGTAAAACTCAGTGGAATTGCTCATTGGCTATGGGAGGGGGGTGGGAGATGGGGAGGGAAAGAGCATGAACCATGGAACCATGGAAAAATATTCTAAATTCATTCTTAAGGTTGAAAAAAGATCCCCTTATCCAGACTTTGAGATAGAGTGTAGAGGGATAGAGGGAAGAGACCAGCTATCCAAAGGGGAGCTTTCATTGGCATTCTCCTAATTC
This sequence comes from Gracilinanus agilis, assembly GCF_016433145.1. Classification (NCBI taxonomy): domain Eukaryota; kingdom Metazoa; phylum Chordata; class Mammalia; order Didelphimorphia; family Didelphidae; genus Gracilinanus; species Gracilinanus agilis. The sequence goes on from NC_058131.1 coordinate 688,009,231, forward strand.
ACAATCCAGTTCTTGATGATTGTTCCTCCATCTCCATCGAACGTATCTTCTACCAAGATCCAAGAGCTTTCCCCAAAGGGTTGAATGTCCCAGTCGGGCCACAGAAGCTCCAGCCAGCTCTCTATCTCAAAGTCTGGATAAGGGGATCTTTTTTCAATCTTAAGAATCTCTCCATCTCTTTCAGCCCAAAATACTGGATCAGGCATCACTGGGTCCTTCCTCTTGGGTTATGATTTCTTCTATAAGTCTCATGGCCCTTATAAATCCTAAAGCTGGTGCCTAGCTTGAGCTCACCTTCCCCCACACCTTCCAAAGAGCCCCTTTTTTTAAAATCCAAGACTGCCTCTCATATCAAGTGCCTAGTACACAGCTGACACTTCATAAATGCTCAGCAGTTGATTATTAGATTACTTATGCTACTGTGTAGCATTTATATAGCATCTTATATAGGTTATCTCACTTGATCACAACAACATGAGGAGGTAGATATTATCCCCATTTTACAGATGAAGCAAATGAAGTTCAGAGATGCTTTATGCCAGGTTCACACAGCTTGCAAGTGCCTTAGGCAGGATTCCAGCTGAAGTCTTTCCTGACTCCATGGCCAAGCTATCCACTATTCTACCTTGACTGATCTTTGAAAGAGTCATTTGTAGGTTGAGCTCAGGCTGGCTACTGAGTATATTCTGAACTCCTGGATTTAATTCAATATAATTCAAGAGGAATATATTAAGCATTTAATTCATGTGCCAATCAGTAAGCATTTATTAAGCACCTTCTATGTTCCAGGCACCAAGATAAGCACTGCTGGGGATACGCAGAAAGTGAAAAACAATCTGTTCCTCTGAGGAGCTCCAGGCAGAATGGGGGAGACAACCTGAAAACTGCTCAGTCTGAGCAAACTATTGGATAAAATGCCCCTTCTCCATACTTTGATATGTGCATGTTGTCTTTATAGCCTGAATGTAAGCTCCTTGAAGGCAGGGACTGTTTGGATTTTTGTCCTTATGTCCCTGCATATAGGACAATGACAGTAGCTTAATAAATATTTGTTGGTTGATAAACTGAAGACAAGTCAAGACTGGATGAAAGACTGGCTTTGGGATCAGGAAGACCTTAGTTCAAGTCCTGCTTCTGCTGTGTGATCCTGGGCCAACACTTAACCTCTTGGTGTCTCCAGACAAATATCTGTGACTAGGTTTTCAATGAAGTTGATAGGTGCATAGTAAACAGTATGGGATCCCCACTCAGGATCTCCCACCCCCTCCCAAAAAGAAAAAGTACCAGGAATTGGGCTGGAGGTTGGATATACATGAACATAAACCAAAATGACCCCTGCTTTTAAGGGGCTTATGTTAGGGGGAAAGAGCATGAGCACAAATAAATGTAATAGGAGACTGATGAACAAGAATTCAGCCCTTTGAGCATGCACAGTTTACTTTAGTACTTGTGGATGGGCTCTGGCCCTAGATTTCTTTTCTTTTTAATTTTTAAGATTATTTATTTGTTTGTTCACTATATTAAAATTCCCAGGTAAGGCCCCGGGTTCTGTGTACAGGGTGGTAAACTCAGTTTCTGTACTATGTTCTGGGCTTCCCTGGTAAGATGGGACTGCATATCAGCTCAGCTACCCCGTCCCCTATCAAATTCCTCAAACCCCCCCCAATTTTGGACAACCTGGGTTCTTCAGTTCTCTGGGAATAGGAAGCAGCAGGAAACCTCATTTCCAGAGAGCTGATGATTCAAGGAGAATGACTAGCATTTTCAAGGTTTAATTCTGTACCTTGTGATCCGAGGAGACAGCAGGCTTCTGAGCCCCCTCCAGACAGACAGAAAGATCCCTCTGGGCTCCTGGCAGCTGGGGTATTATTTCCTGGGCTGTATTTCCTGACTGTGTCAGGCTGTGCAGGGCTGGAAAGTCAACTTAAGGTTTTCTTTTCCCCTTTGAGAAGTAAATGGCCTAACTTTTCACAGGAACAATTGCCACAGCTGGTGGCTATTATATCCCTTTTTCCCTCTGAAAACTCAAGTACAATACTCTCTACCATGAAGAGCTTCAAGGATTTTTCCAAAGCCTTCAGAAGGAAACGGGGAAAAAATAAGAGGAAGAGCAAAAAAGCCCCAAAACAGGAATTGGTTGGGTCAGGAAGAAAGCCCATCACCCAGGCTTTCAAGAGAGGCATCTGGACCAGCGTGTCTATTCTCCAGTCAATGCCTGACCAAGGCAAGCAGAAACCCATCTTTGATGAACTGTGGAATAATCATTCTCTAGCTTATGGGCATTAAAGAGATCTATCCAAGGTCCTCATCCACAAGATGACAGTGAAATAACAATGATGGATTTTGTAAGAGCATCCAGAAAGATAAGTCAAAGGCCTCCAAATACAACACCCAAAGAGACCAGGGAGAGAAGGAAAGTCAGGGTTCGAAAGAGCTCAAGGCAGAGTCAATAGCACAGAGTAAATGTAAGACCCTGTACTAGGCTCTAGAGGGAGGCAGGGGTGAGAAATAGAAAAACGAGACCTGCCCTCAAGTTACTTAAAGTCTTGTGGTTACAACATCCAGCAATGAGCCATTTTTAATAACATTTTAACTTTTATTGAAATTTTTTGTTTTTCTATCATGGCCATCTCCACGTAGAGGCCTCCTTAGTCTTGCCCCCAGGAAACCTTCCTTAAAATCAAAAAATCAAAAAACAGAAGACAGAAATAAAATGGGTTAAGCAAAACAAGCAACATGTCAGTGATGTCTGATAATGTGCATGACTTTCCACAGCCCATCATGGGCAGCTGACCCTAGAGAAAACCAAGAAGACCAGTGTGAAGCTTGCAGACACTGATCAGAGCTCTCAACAGAAGTAGCTGGAGCTAATGTTGTTCAGTCCTGTCCAAATGATTAGTGGCCTCATCTGAGGTTTTCTTGGCAAAGATACTGGAGTGCTTTGCCATTTCCTTCTCCAGCTCATTTTACAGATGAGGAAACTGAGGCAAACAGGGTGGAGAGACTTGCCCATGGTCACACAACTAGTAAGTGTCTGAGGATAGATTTGAACTCAAGAAGATGAGTCTTCCTGACTTCAGGTCCAGTACTCTATCCACTGCATCATCAGTCATAGATGTATCAAGTAACAGGGGCACTGGGATTAGTTTAGGCAGACTTCCTGGAGGAAGAAAAATTTAAGTTGAGTTTTTAACACGAGGAAAAGGAAGACTGTTTTTCTACTAGTATTGGTCAGAGAAAATCTGCATTGAGCCCCGCTCCCAGCATTCAGAAAACTGTAAAACTCACTGATGCCTTCACCATTAGAGAACTTGGACCTACTGAAATGGGAAGCAGCTGACAGGACTGGCACCCTGGATAGGATATTAAACTCTCAAACCCTGCAAATGCTTCCCTTTCCCCCAAGAGAACAGAGCCAAGGCAGTGGAGGGCTGGACTCTCACGCCTCTTGTCTTTTCCAGCTGGGGAAAGGAGGGGGCGCAGCTGTGTTTCTTCAACCACAAATTTTCCCCCCACCCACCCACCCCCCAGCACCTGTGCACCTGAGCCAGGAGCTGCCGCTGTAATGATGATGAAGGTGCTGCAGACACATCTGAAGGCTGTAAACAGAGCAGAGCCATCCATTCAACTACAGGGAATTAAGGGAAAGGGGGAGGGGGTCCAAAAATGGGAGAGGAGGAAAAAACCAGACCAGGAGAATCAGCCAGACTCCCCCTATCACCAAGGCCAGTGCAGAGGATCATGCGGATAAGAAGGTACTCAAACCAAGACTACTCTCTTTCCCTAGGAAATGGTGTCTCTTGATGGCACAAATCTTTTTGCCTTCCCCAAGGAGAGCTCCCTCTGCCTCTTTGGGACTCAGAAGGCATGGATCACAGAATTACATCATTGTCAAATTCCGAGGGAACTCAAAGGCCATCTAATCCAACTCATTAAAAAAAAGAAAAGAAAAGAATTCTCCATTATAATGTAGCTATAGGCTTTTCTTGGAAAGAGGTGAGGAGCTCACTATCTCCAAAGCAGCCAATTCCATGTTGTTGTTCAATCGTTTTTGGTTCTGTCCAACTCTTCGTGAATCCATTTGAGATTTTCTTGGCAAAAAATGCTGAACTGGTTTGCCATTTCCTTCTCCAGCTCATTTTACAGATAAAGAAACTGAGGCAAACAGAGTTAAGTGATTTGAATTCAGGTTTTTCTGACTCCAGTCCACCTTACCCTAACCACTGAACCACCTAAAGCTATAATCATTAGGAGGTTTGTTTTTCTTTTTTGGTTGTTTTCTCCACATCAATCCTACACTTGCCTCTTGACAGCTTCCACCCATTGCTTCTAGTTTTGCCCTTGTGGACCAAACAGAACATTATCTAATCCCTCTTCCACCTGACAGCTTTTCAATTACTTAAAGTCAACTATCATCTCCCCCCTGAGTATTCTCCTTTCCAGGCTAAACATCCCTCATTCCTCCAACCTAATATTGAGCAGTCTCATGAGATGCATCAGGGAGGCAGAAAACACCTCCATTAATCCAAGGGCTTAGGGTAACAAGGAAAGGACCAGGGAAATAGGGGCCAGGGAAGAAAGGCTGGATCTAGAGAATAGAGGCATGGCTGCTATGAGGCAAGGTGTGGTTTTATCCTTTTTACCCCCAAGACATTATGCAGCTGCACAGCATAGAGAACATTAACCCAAGTAGGACTGTTCTTAGAGGATTTGATGAGAGGCTTCACTGATATTTCCAAGGAAGTGCCCAAAGACATTCCCTAAGTCAACATCTCTTGTCTCACTACCCTGAAGAGTAACCCTGCAGGCTCTAAGCTACATGATCCAATTCCCTGCTGCCCCAGACAGAGAGAAAGAGGAGAGAAAGGGAAGGGGCAATACGGAGAAGAAGGGCAGCCCCTCAAGCCCATCCCAAGGAGGCCTGTAGTACAGAAGAGGGGCTGGGGTGCCCAATGGGGCTCACAGGGTGATATGATGGATGTGGCCACCGAGACACAAACAAACCCAAAATAGTCTCACACACAGCAATCACAGCTCTAGATTGTAATTAAGCCCCAGCCATTAGGAGCTACTTAAGGAAAACCCGTCACCATCACTCATCACAGGCAGCAGCAAGTGGTGGCGGCTTGGAAAGCTTCATGCTTTCCTGGGGACAAAACTCATACTCCCCCTCCCTACCCACTCCTTTCCCTAGGCTCCAGCCCCATTGGAGTAAACACTCACATTGAAAATAAGGTAAGTCAAGGTCAGTTAGGTGGCTCGGTGCTTGAAAAGCCAGACTTGGAGACAGGAGATCCTGGTTTCAAATTTGACCTCAGATATTTCCTAGCTGTGTAACCCTGGGCAAGTCACTTAATCTCCATTGCATAGCTCTTACCATTTTTCTGCCTTAGAACCAATATACAGTTTTGATTCTAAGAGAGAGGGAAGGAAAAGGAAGGAAGGAAGGAAGGAAGGAAGGAAGGAAGGAAGGAAGGAAGGAAGGAAGGAAGGAAGCAAGGAAGGAAGGAAGGAAGGAAGGAAGCAAGGAAAGAAGCAAGGAAGGAAGCAAGGAAAGAAGCAAGGAAGGAAGCAAGGAAGCAAGGAAGCAAGGAAAAAGAAAGGAAAGAGAGAAAGAGAAAAGAAAGAAAGAGAAAGGAAAGAAAGAGAAAGGAAGGAAGGGAGGAAGGGAGGGAGGGAGGTCCTGAAGAACTGTGTGAGTGAGGACCAAATAATGAATTCAGTCAGAAAACCTGAGTTCTAGTTGGATGACTTTAGGCAAGACCCTTCACTGTTCTTAGCCTCAGACTAACATAAGAAGGTTTAACTAGATATTTCCTAAGGTCCCTTCCAGTTCTACAATGCCTCTGACAGACTCAGCCACGAAGTAGCCTCTCTTGCCTTTTTCTGTCAATCACCCACAATGCTCACTTAGGAGGCAGCTAGGTAATGCTGTGGACCTGGTGTTTGGAAGTTCTAGGTTCAAATCTTACCTCAAACACCTACTCTGTGATCTGCAATCCTGGGCAAGTCCCAACCTCTCTGAGCCTCAATTTCCTTGGCTATAAAATGGAAATGATAAAGGGTTGTTGTGAGGATCAAATGAGATAGCATTTGTGAAAGCACTGAGCATGGTAGAAGTGCTAAGTCGATGTTTAATTTATTCCCTTCCCTACTTAAGAAAGCCTTCTCTAATCAGCTGGAAGAGAGGCATCATGCCCCTTCCTTGGCCTTGCAACAACTCCCTGGTCTGGGGGTTCACATCAAAGCTTTTGCTTTGAAGCAGGCTGAGTGCTGTTGTGCACACCTCACCCAGGGAAGATGGAGCCACGATTTGATCGAGTCACTCAACACTGATGGCATCGTCTTCTGAGAGTCACCACCATGGCCACATTTGTTCCCTCACTCAGGAATCTCCAGTGTTACCTCCAAGATCAAATCTAAAACCCCTCGTTTGGCATTCACGCCCTGACCCTTCCCTCCTCCTCTGCCGCCTCTCTCCGTGCTCTCCTTTAGCATCACTGGCCGTCTCGATCTTCCCCACACATGACTCTCCCTCTACGCACTCTGCGTCTGCACCGGCTTTCTCTCCTGCCAAGGATGTTCTCCTTTCTCCCCGGGGCCTGTTCTCCTTCAAGAACCATCTCCCCATGGCCCAGCCAGGCCCCCACAATGACCCAGAAAGACGCTGCAGAATCCCTCTCCCAGAACGGCCTTGGTCCAAAGCTGGCACCTTCTCAGAGGCCTGGCTCAGGCCTGATCTCTCTATCTCCTCCCCTCCCTCCCCCCAAGCATCCTGCAGCTGCATGAGCACTAATCCAGGCATGAGGTTAATAACACACAGTAATAGTGTATGGGTTCCAAGTACCATAAATTGAACTCATCTATAGCTAGCTAGCAAGCTGGGGCTCCGAACGATCAATCTTGTCAAAATACGAAGCTCATTTCATTCCTTCCCAATGCAAAGAGGATGTGATTTAGAATGCCGTTCTAAGGAGAGATGATCTGGATCCCTCCGATCAGCCATTGAAAATAAACAGAGCTATTGAAAAGCTATTGGAAAGACAGGGAAGATTCAAAGGCTGGGTTTTAGGATGAGGTGCCAAAGGAATTCTGGGAAAGAGGGATATCAGAAGGCAGTATCAGTGGGCCAGCACCGTGCCCTACTTCCTGAGGTTCCCTCTATAGGCATGTGGCACAGTCCCCATCCAAGTCCCTGGACCAACCATAACAAATGTCTTCCCCAGAGGGAAAGACGAAGGCGCCCAACACTCCCATCTTGTAAGCTCGGACTGGAGAGCATCATAGTTAGAATGACTAAGTCTCAGGTGGCACTTTACAGCTAAAGCAGGTTCCCATCCCTTCTCTCCCTTGATCCTTGGTATCCCCATTGCCCTCAACTTTGTGTTTGTGCCCCTAGTATTTAGCACAATGCTTGACACAAAGCAAGCACAACTTCTTATTCATTCAATTATTCAGTTAGTGGCAGATCTGGGCCTTTGGATTCCAGTTCCCATCACATTCCCTTTGTGCATGCATGAGGAGAAGAGAGGAGGATTAATAATGGGAAAGGGATGGGTGTGCCGGGGAGAAGGGAGATCCAGGGACAGCAGGAGATGCCTGCCTTTGGAAGCCTGTGTCACCAAGATGAAGTGTGAACAAACACACATCATTTAGCAAACTTCCTGCTATTCTTTGCCTTCTCTCTTCCACAAGTCTAATCTCTCCTTCACATGACAGCTTCTCAGCTATGTGAAAACAGCCATTAGGTCATCCCCACTCCCATCCTAGTCTTCCCTTCTTCCTGGCTAAACACCCCAATTCCTTCAGCTTAATGTTGAGCTACTTTAAGAGGTCTATTAGGAAGAAAAGCAGAAAATATCCTCTTAAGCAAAAGGCTTGGGAAAAAAAGTCTTCCAAAGCCCAAGAGCACTGGGGTCAAGAATGAAATTTGGGGAGATAAAGGACCATAGAGGGGGAAACATGCTGGATTTGCAGAATTTGGACCATCTCAGGGAGCTGGGTTCAGTGGCACATGGGCACCATTTGCCTGAAATGTGGAAGCCAATAAGGTCTCATTATAACCCCTTCGCGTCCTGAGAGTGAAGACCAAATAAGCAACTTGTACCACAAATTCTCCTTTATACCCATTCTTGGCAATGCTCACAGGGCCAGGAATCTGGGATGTGAGATGTGGGATGCTAAGCACATGTACCAGCTCCACCTCCAACAAAACAGTTGTTTTGATACCCTAACCAGAGGACATTAGCCAGACCTTGCTGGGAAGAGACACAGGGAAGCCAGGTCAGGCCAGCCTGAACATGACAGGGAGGTCAGATTGAACCTAGAGATTAGCCAACCTGCAGCTAGGGAACTCCGTATTCTCTGGGGAGAGAGGAGCCAAAATCTCCCCAGCCAGAGAGAGAAGCAGCTGGAGACTAAGGTTTTGGCGGGCAGCTTGACATATTCAATTAATGAATTATTACAGGGGATGTTGTGATGGCAGGTCCAGGAATGAAATGGGATAGACTCAAATCAATGAAATTCACACCCATTTGTTGAGCTTGAACCATGCACCAGACCCTGTGCTAGGCACTACAGGAGAATACAATGATGAAGATGTAATCCCTGCCCTCAAAGGGTTTATAGTCCATTGGGAATAGAGAAGGGAAAAGAAGGGAACCAAATTCACACACACACACAATTTAGAGAATAGTCCATGATCAGTTTGCCAAAACACACACACACACACACACACACACACACACACACATACACACACACTAGAATACAATATTAGTTTTACAAAGAGAGACAGAAGTTATATACTGAGAGACATAAGAGAAGGAGAGATCACTTCTGGCTAAGAGAAGGGGAAAAGCAGGAATTAGGAAAGACTGAAAAACCCATGAGGGCTGGAACTGTGCTGTGTTGTGGTGAGATGGGCACCAGACCCTGGGACTAGCAGCACCATCAGTCCTGCTTCAAGTATGGACCTCAAAGCCATCATCAAGGAGACTGCTTCTGTGGAGACAAGCTAGCCATCCTCACCATTTGCAGCCCACAGGGCAGGGGAGTCAACCTTGCTGAGGTACTAATGCGCATGGAGGGAGACTGGAGGCATCATGGGCCAGACAAATCAAAACCGCCATGACCAACTTGACCACCATCTTCCTTCAGACCCCAGTGGAGACAATCCAGGATCCTGAGCCCAAGAACCTTGGGAATAGTGATGCTTCCAGGCCATTCTTGTAGGAATCAGTCCCTATAAAGACTAAGCCTGGTAAAACCCAGGAAAAAAAAATAATTCTTGCCAAGGTCTTTGATTTGACCTTTGTGCTATCTCTCAAGTACACCCCCTTCCCTCCTCTGAGAATGCCTCCAATTTGGTGTACACCCTCATCACCTGATGCCTGGGCTATTAGTATAGCCACTAGACTAGAGGGTCTACCTGTCTCAGCTCTCCCTATTGCTGAAATACCCTTCTTCTTCCTCTCTGCCAATTGACTTCCCTGGCTTCCTTCAAGTCTCATCTTCTACATGATGCCTTTTCCAATAGCTCTTAAATCTAGTGCTTTCCTTCTTTTAATTACTTCCTATTTATCCTGTATATAGGTTATTTGTACATACTTGTTTGCTCATCCTCCATTAGACTGTGAGCTCCTTGAGGGTAGAGACTATCTTTTACTTCTTTTTAGATTCCCCCAGTGCTTAGCACAGTGCCTGGAATATAGTAGGTACATAATAAATTCTTAGTCACTGACTGGATTACAAAAAAATGATTATAATAAAAACAAAAATATTAATTTTTCCTATTCAAGTCCACAAACTCTGAAATCTATCCATAGACCTTTGGGGAGGCCATGAATCCCAGGCTAAGAATCTTCAAAATAGGGAAGGAAACAGAAGCCAGACTTTGAAAGGCTAAGGGGTAAGGGTGGTGATTACAAATAAGTGATACCCTTTCCATAAGTCTAGCGATAAGGAAGAGAAATGACTTGGCCATAACTATTCCCCATTTCCAGAATGCTCTCCAGCCATATCTTGGACTCCTAAAATCCTAGTGCTACTGTGTTTTTCACTACCACATGTTGTTGTTCAGTCATTGTTCAGTTGGGTCCAGCTCACTTCCAACTCACCCCATGTGAGGTTTTCTTGGCAAAAACATGAGAGTAGTTCACCATTTCCTTCTCCAGCTCATTTTATAGATGAGGCAAATAGAGTTAAGTGGCTTGCCCTGAGTCACAACACTAGCAAATGTCTGAAGTCAAATTTGAACTCAGAAAGATAAGTCTTCATGACTTTAGGCCGAGTATTCCATACACTGTGCCACCTAGCTGCCCAGCTATGGTAGGGGCCCAATTGTGGGGAACCTTAAATTCCAGGCAGAGAAATATGAACTTTTCCTGTAGCAATGGTGAGTCATTGAAGATTTTAAAGTAACAAGAATATGGCAGAGTCCTACATTTAGGAAGGCTGATCTGTGAATCAGGAAGATGAATCATTGAGAATGGGCACTGGGAGAACATCAAGAAAACTGTTAAAATGATTCAGGTGAGGGTGCTGCTAGATAGCTCAGGGGACTGAGAGCCAAGCCCAGAGACAGGAGGTCCTGGGTTCAAATCTGGCCTCAGAGACGTCCTACCTATGTAACATTGGACAAGTCACTTAACACTCATTGCCTACCCCTTACTGTTCTTTTACCTTGGGACCAATACACATTATTGATTCTAAGATGGAAGGTAAGAATTTTTTTAATGATCCAGGAGAGACATAAAGAAGTTTTGGACAAGGGTGGTGGCAATGGGGATGCAAATGAAAGGCTGAATTATACAGACATTTGGGAGGTAGAATCTACAGAGCTTAATGTGAGGCACAAGAGGGAAAGAATTCAAATACAACTCCAAGATTTCTAGGACAGGAGACTGGAAGAACTGAGGCCATTAACAGAAACAGGAAAATCTTGAAGAGGAGCAGGTTAGGGAGAAAGATAAGCAGCTTTATTTGGGACCTAGTGAGTTTAAGGCACCAGTGGAACATCCAGGTAAAGATTTAAGCTAGGCAGTTGGATAGATGAGTCTTGGAGAGAAACTGGGGCTGCAGATACAGGTCTATTAATAATAGTGACAGCTGATGTCTTTGGAATGAAGATCTCCAAAGGAGAAAAAATAGTGAAGAAAATGAGGGTCAAAAGCAGACCTTGGGAGATTGTAAAAGAGAAGTCAGAGAAAGAGGACCAGTTATAGAGGTAGAAGAACCAGGAATGTCATATAAATCAAGAAGGGGAGTATCTAAGCGATGAGTCATTTTTCCATTCTTCTTTGGGTCCCAGACACCTCTCCTGTGCCTTTGCAGAGGTGGGATTCCATGGCTACGAACCTTTGCATATAACATGAAACTTTTTTCAATGTGTTGATTGATTTTACTGAAAGGGGAGAGGGAAAATGACTCAATGGAACATGAAGTGACCTGAAAATAATGAAAAAAAAAATTGATCATCCAGTGATCAAGGCAGGTAGGAGATACAGTGGATAGAGTGCCAAGACTCAAGTCAGGAAGACTTGAGTTCAAATCTGGCCTCAGATACTCCTGGGAAAGTCACTTAAGCCTCAGTTTCTCCATCTGTAAAAATGAGCTGGGGAAGGAAATGGAAAACCACTCCAGGATCTTTGGTTAGAAAAACCCCAAATGGTGTCACAAAGAGTTGGACATGACTGAAACTACTCCACAACAACATGAACAAGGAGAGTGAAAGGAGGTCAGATCACAAAGTCTCAATCTTCTAAAATGTCATTAGCAGAGACCTTGTTTGAAGTGAGTGTGGAGGTTATTTGGGGCTGAGTGCTTGAGGGTAGTGGACAAGATTTGGAATAACCCCTTCAGAATTTGTTAGGGATTCAAAAAGATATGAATGTTGACTCCACCCACCCTTAGCTCCACAGAGAAGTGCTGGCAAACTTGCTGTAAGAGAAGCTTTCTGTGAATAATAACAGTAATAGCTCACATTTATAGAATGCTGAATATCTAAAGGAATTAGCATCCCTGGTAACTTGAAAGGACTTGGGGAAATGACTAGATTTATCATCAGTTTTACAGGATACTCACTGATGACAAGAATGTGGGGAACAGCATTATCTCTCCAGTCCTACTGAAGATAATAGGTAAACTCAGGATGTATGACTCAATCCTGGTGGAACCTACAGATGATTTTAGTAGCAATCTAGCTTTTAAATATCTCATCTCCAAGTTCTAGGCAACAAGCTTGAATATTAAACTTAAAGGCTGAATGATACTAATAATCTTCCCCAAGTCACAAAATTAGAAGAGGAGGGACTCACAGGAGAACCACACAGGCACCCAATTCTGCCATGCCTCCAACAATTGTCAAAGTCCACAGGAAATGCAGCTCTTTACTATTTACAAATCATTTTCTCACAACAACCCTATGAGGTATGTAGTAGAAGTACTATTATCCTCTATTTTAGTGAAGGAAAAAAAAGGAAAAATGACAAGTGTTAGAGAAGCTATTGGAAAAGAGGCACATTAATGCCCTGCTGGTGGGGCTTTAAATTGGCCCAGCCATCCTGGAAAGTAATTTGGAACTCTGCCCCCAAAGTCACTAAATAGCATATACTTTCTGACCCAACAATAACCATTACTAGACCATAACTCCCAAAGAAAGCAAAGAAAGAGGAAAATGATCCGTTTTAACACACACACATACATATATACATACATACATACATACATACACACACAAATATTTCTAGCAGCTCCCTTTTTATTGGTAAAGAGCTAGAAACTAAGGAAGAGACATCAATTGGAGAATGCTGAACAAATTATGGTTCCTGAATATAATGGAATGCCATTGTGCCATAAAAAATGATAAAGGGAAAGGTTTCAGAGAAACTTGAAAAGACTTATATGAAATGATGCATGGTGAAGCGAGCAGAAGCAAGAGAACAACATATTCAGTAACAATGGTGTAAAAGGGAACAATTTTGAAAGACTTATGGACAACATGATTAATCCACCTAGTGAGCAGCCATGATTCCAGAGGGCTGGCTGATTATAAGCAAAGTTACCCACCTCCTGACAAAGAGGTAATAGACTCAGGGTATTATTGAATGAGCTATTTATTTTTTGGATATGGCCAATGTGGAAATTTGTTTTGCATGGCTACACATGTGTTATAAGGGTATTGTTTTTCTTTTCAAATCGGGGGGGGGGATGGAAGGGAACAAAAATAACAGCTTTCTTTTCTTAAACCCTTACTTTCTTTCTAAATATAAATTTTAAGAAAGAAGAGTGTCAAAGGCTAGACAACTGGAGGTAAGTGACTTGCCCAAGGTCATACAGCTCAGAAGTGTTTGAGATCAGATTTTAACCCAGGTCCTCCTGACTCCTGGACTGGTGTTCTATCTACTGTGCTACCTAGCTGCCCTAATTGATTTTTCTTAAATGAGATGTTTCATAGATTTAGAGCCTGAAGGGTCCTAAGAAACCACTGAGTCTAACCTATACCTGAAAAGGTATTCCTTCTACAACATTTCCAAAATGTGATCAATCATCCAGCCTCCACTGTGACAGAGAACTCATCATCACCCAAAGCAGCTTGTCCCACTTTCAGATAGTGCTAATGGTAAGGAAGTTTTTTCTTCATAAGGAACCTAAATATGCCATTGCTCCTAATTCTGCCTTCTGGGTCCAAGCAGAAAAAAGCTTTATAATCCCTTTTCCAGAAGTTAGCTTTTCAAATACTCTTGCATCTAGGTAGGACCCATGAATTAGTATTTTATTGATCTCTCAATCATTGGATCATAGATTTGGAACTAAAAGGTATCTTGGAAATTTCCCCATCCAAAACCTTCTTTCTACAGATGATGAAACTGAGGCCAAGAGGTCACACAGGCAGTAAATAGCAGAGCTAGCATTTTGGCTCAGATCCTTTTATTCTGAATCCAGTGCTCTCTCTGTTATACCCAGGCATTAACATGTTGTCTCCCCCTAAAGAATGTATACTTCTTGGGGGCAGAGACTATTGTTTTGTTTTGAGGGCCGTGTTGTTTTCTGGAGAGTGGTTTTGCCTTTCTTTTTGTCCCCAGGACTTAGCCAGTGCCTAGCACATAGTAGGCACTTAATTAATGCTTTTTGACTAACTATATCATGAGGCTCCTAAGGAATTGATACTATGCTTTCTGTACCCCCCAAAAAAATCCACAGCACAAAGCTGGTTAGAGAATCTGAGAGTCACTGGGTTTAGGAGGGCCCTTGGAGATCACCTGGCCCAAAGCAACATAGAGCATATGATCAATGATATTGACAGACAAGCTAATTGATCCAGTCTATTCCATACCTCTGTGGAGTGTCTCAGAGACGCTGTCATAGCCCCTGGTGCTGACCAAGTAATAGGAAACTGAAGCAGGAGGCTCTGATTTAGCCACGGACAGGATATTAGGAATAAAAATGTACTTCTCTAGATGACCCTTCATCACAACCCCCACTGCATTTCTTTTAGTAGAAGCAGAGACTCCATTCCAGATTCCTCTATCCTCACTCACGGCCCTGTCCAGCCCCATAAATCAATCAATAAACATTTAGTAAGCACTGACTACATGTCAGGCACTGTGCTAGTGTAAGGATCCACTTCAAATCTCATTTATCTAACCAAGAGAACCAGAAAAGTAGATGAGGCTCCAGGGATCCTTGAGGTACCCCTCCCTGAAAAAAAGGCCAAGTGGGGTGAACCCTTGGACCTAGTCTTACCAATCTCAATCAGGTTGGGATAGAGCAATAACCAGGGTATGTCAATGAGGGCTTTAATCCAGGGTGCCAAAAATTTAGAGGGCACTATATTTCCTCAAGAGCTAAAAGCAACTAGCAACAAAAAAATAATTATAATCAGAAACTAGCTCTTTCACAACCATCATCTTCCAGCAAGCCATACCTCCGGTAAGACTTTTTTCCTGGCTTAAACAGTCAACACAGAAATCAGAGCTGACTCTGGGGAGGAGTATGACGATAAAGGAGAATAGTTTTGCTGCTTTCTTTTCCCTGCTCAGAAATCAGTGACACATTCATTTATTGCCTGGGAAGTGTGTGTGTTTGTGTGTGTGTGTGTGTGTGTGTGTGTGTGTGTGTGTTTGCCTGCAAGCACACCGGTGAGATCCTAGCTCCCTTTGCCTTCTCTGATTCCCAAGCAATGAAAACAATATAACTTTACTCACTCGTCCAGGGAGCACAGAAGAGAAACCCTAGGTCTCCAGAGGAGACCCTCTAGCAATAATATAAGAAATGAATTTTAATCTCCCAGACTTGTCACAATACTACCCTTTCCATCACCCTTATTCAGATCCTCATCATCTCTCTCCTGTACTAATACAATAGCTTCCTCATTGGCCTTCTCCCTATATGAATTCTTTCTCTTCTCCAATCCATTCTCCATATAACTGTCAAAGGGATGTTACTAAAGCACAGATCTGACAAATGTCCTTCCCCTGCTCCAACAGCTTCAATGGCTTCCAAGAACTTCTGGAATAAAACATAAACTCTTGTTTGTCAATCAAAGCCCACCCTACTCTTCCAGGTTTATTATACATGACTCACCTTCATGCAATCTATGTTCAGCCAAACTAGCCAAATTCCTCTTTCTCATTCGTGGCATTCAAAATCCCACATCCATGCCTTTGTCCAGGCTGCTACCATGCATGGGATGTCCTTCTCCCTCTGATTTCTAAAATCTCTTCTGAGCACCTTTAAAGTTTAACCAAAGTACCACCTCCTACGGTAAACCTTTTCAATGTCTTTTGGTCATCCATGTTCTTTTCTCAAATTGTCCCGTGTTTACTTACCTTTGGACACATCAGATCCCTACAAGTAGAATGAAATTTAGCCCAAACCAATAGAAAAGGAATGCAGTGGACTTTTAAGCTGCTGATTTTTAATCACAACTTGGTAGAATTTAGGTTTATTGAATTGAGGCCATCATGGGCGGTGCACACTGGTGGGAACTCTTTGGTCCTGAGCTATTTGGCATGTGTGTATCTTTGCTGCTGCTCAACAACCTAGATGCAGTGTCCTCTGCAGGAAGCAAATGGAAACATTAAAGAGCTAAATGAGATAGTTTATTTTAACATTGTTTCTCAATATAAAAGTAATCAGGCTGACCAAAGGTCTGTTTTGACCAATAAGATACTTTTTTGGCCAAGAAAAAAACATCCCCCAGGATCCCCCAGGATGTAACCGATGTTCTGTGCGTGGTAGATGCTAAATAAGAATTTTTAATGGAATGGAATAGGATCGATCACTTCTTTTCTCCTTCCTCCAGACCTCAGTTTCACCACTGATGAGTGTCACCTTCCAGCTCTGGCTATGGTGCTTTGAATGATTTGAATTAGGTCATATTGAGTTGAAGTCCCCTAAACATTATGCATCTTAAGGAGTGAACTGAGCTGAGCCAAGCCAGGAAGTGCTGAGCAAAGATCACTGAAAAGGAGTAAAACCAACTGAAGCGCATTAAGCCAAGCAAAAAAATGTGACAAGGGCTGAGTTGAGTCAAGCAATTTCTAGAATGACCAAATTCAGCTGAACTGAGTCAAACTGATGAGGGCTAAATAATTCTGAACCAAAGTCAAGTAAAATTAAACTGAAATGAGGGAAGTTTGGTCTGATGGTGGGGCTAACTTAAAATGATTGAATAAAATAAGCATTAAATAAGTGTTCACTATGTGCAAAGAACTATATTAAATGAATAACGCCAATAGAAAGGAAAGCAGTCCCTGCTTTCAAGGAACTCACATTCCAGTGTGGGGAGACAATCCACAAGAAAGGTTTCATCTTCAAGTCAAATAGAAAAACCTTTAGGATTCAATGGTAAAACAAATGTCAATAATTTTTATTTAATGCCATTTTCACTGATAAAGTCATATCAGTTTCTGATGTTAAACTATCTGACAGTGTCATGGACTTCGGTGACAAGAATTTTCCTTTCTGGAACTCCAAAAGTTACGACTATAGTCCCCTGGAGGAGCAATGTCAAGATGGCATCTCCACAGAGGTTGCTTCCCAGAATGATGGCTGAGGGCACAGTGCTGGAAGTAATGCTATTCCCAAGGCTCTTGGGCCAGGCTATCTCCATCAGAGTCTGAGGGGAGATAGTAGTCTCACATGCACAAAAGGAAAGCCCTGGGCCTGGCTAATGAACCTAATTGAATGTGGGCAATAAGATGAAAATTTAACTACATTGAGAGAACACAACTGACTTGAGGGTTCAGTTTCAAGACTAAAGCAACCATCACTCTAAGATCCTCATCCTCCACTGGGCAAATGCCTCGGCAATTCCTGCCCCTCAAAGTGGGACCAGGACCCCAAAAAAGAGTGTTAAAGGGAAAACCCAATCAGAAATTAAAAAGACCAAAAGCTATTGAGAAGTAAAAATCTGTTCAGTGGAGTGTGTAGCAAGAAGAGGGAGAGGGACATGTTTGAATACAATAACCTACAACTTCTCCCCTTTAGATCTCTTTCCATGAAGACCCTCCTTCCAAGCCTTCAGGAGCCATTCCAGTGCCAAGATGGAGGCAAAGAATAGGCTGTTCTGGGCAATCTCAAAGTAATGTGGGGCATGGACAGTCATCAATGGAGTTATCAAGAATGAAACAGATTTAAGGAGCTCTGAAGAATGAGCGCAGACTTTACCAAAAGTCATGTTGCTAGACAATTGAGTGGGGCTGGTTGAAATGTCAGCTGGAGGATAGATGAATAAGGGAGGAAACCCAATCTCTGTCATCAACCTAGTAAAGTTCACTGAAGGGCTATAAAAATCATTTGGACCAAGGTGAAACAATAACTATTATTTATCCTCAAAAAATTCTTGATAAGTTTTTTTCACCAAAGGCTATTTTAAAAACTGAGTCATCAGGGAATTGGAGGAATGGATTTGACCTGAATTGGGCTCAAACACAGAAATAACTGCTTTCCTGAATGAAAAAAAGGGATAAGTAGGGTTTGTGATTCTCACAAAGATCAGTGATAGGTCCACTTTTTAATTAACACATTTGTCAGGTCATATAACCTACAAAATGATGAATAGTTGTTTTTTCAATCCTCTCCTACCCAAAAATCTCAGGGGTGGGGAAGAAATTATGCACCAGACATAGAGTAACTAAAGCAATCCACAAATGAAGACAAAGATACAAGGTTAAAAAATGAAATAACACCAGGGAACTTAAATACTTAGAACTCCCACTCAGAATCTCCTTTCCCAGCTACCCACTCCATCTGCCAGTATAAGCAACTTCATAGAGTTATGCTTTAGTATCTCACTAAGAGAGTCCCTGCTCAGTCTCACACACAAGACATACACACACACAACAACAACCTATCCTGAATATGTCTTCTAATTTGTCAAAAAAAAGTAATAAGCCCGTGATTCTGCCTACCAACCTAAGGGAAAGGGAAGAAAGAGGGAAAGAGAATGATAAAAAGTATCAAAGACACAAAGAATACAGAACCAGCTAAATGGGTTAGAGTAGAGTTTCCATGTGCCAGATAAGACACTAAAAACTCAGTGAAGAATAATCTGGTCTTCTTCTCACTCTGATAGAGTGTGCTCTGGGTAGGAACTTGGATATGACCCACACACAACCTCAACATGAAGAGACTGAGAACTTCCAGCTTCTAAGGTCTACACATAAGAAAAGAAAGATTTTTAAAAGCCAAGAGCAAAAACAAAGACTAGAGCATAGAAGGAAAAACTAAAAGACTAAGGGGAAAATCCTGAATAAAATCCTGACTAACTCACAAGCAAGTAAACCAACAGATATTCTTTAGAATAGGAGAATGAATAAAAATTTGAAAGAAACCAGAATATTATGAATAAGCATTATATTATGAAGGAAAATGAACCAGAACACTCCAGTCAAAAAGGCAATTTTGTATATTCCCCAGAGATCAAGGAACATAGAATGGTTAAAAATGGAAATAAAGTATTTCAAAGAAGGAATTAAGAATTTAATTAGGACAGAAATCAGATTCTCGATGCAGATTTGAAAAACACAAACATCAAAATAGAATTTAGAAGAAAAATGAAAAATATTTCCAAAGAAATAGAGACTTAAAGAAAAATAAGAGATTAGAAACATAAACTTGTAACCCTAAGGTATATGGTGGTTGATTTTCACTATTTCAATAATGAAAAGCATGTTCTACAAATGCCCAGGAAAAAAATACTTCAAATATGAAAAGATGTCTTTTCAAACCACTCAGGATTATTTCATAGTCACAAAAAAAAATAAAGAATGGAATAGGGTATATATGATATATTTCAATGATCTGAAAGAAGTACAAACATAAACACACACACATATACAAACCCTTCAAGGGAGAAAATCACACGAAGCTCTTCTGTGTGGTACCAAGCCAATAAGAATAAACAAAAAGTTAAATCAGTGGATTGAGAGCCAGTCTTAGAATCAGTGGGTCCTGGGTTCAAATCTGGCCTCAAATACTTCCTGTGTCCCTGAGCAAGTCACTTAATCCCTATTACCTAGCCTTTACCACTCTTCTACCTTGTAACTAATAAACAGTACTGATTCTAAGACAAAAGGTAAGGGCTTAAAGAAAAAGAAACAGCAAGAAGTAACAACTAGGCTTCTAAAAGGCAGAAGTGAATGAATGAATGAATGAATGAATGAATGAATGAATGAATGAATGAATGAATGAATGAATGAATGAAAAGACATTTAAGTGTTTATTATAGCAAAGAACTGAGCTAAGTACTGGATATACAAACAGACAAGCAAGAAAATCTTTGTTCTTGAGGAGCTTACATTCTAATAGGAGAAGCATTCAGCCAAAATTCAAGTGTAGAGGTCCCACGGTCAATTGAATATAATAGCAAAGGAGATAGTAACATATCGCCTATAATCGCATTTCCACTAACATCACATCTGCTTCTGACACTGAACGACTTTATGGTGGTGAGAACTTTCTTTTCTAAATCTCCAGTAACTGGGGCTACTGAAAGGTGAAGATTTTCAGTGAACAAAATTATGTAAGACAAACTATGACAGGAAAATAAATTTTAAAGTAATGCATTGAGACAACATAGTATAGTAGATAGAAGATTGACTTTGAAGTCAAAATATTTGGGTTCAAGTATGACCTGTATGCCAGTTCTGTGACCATGAGCAATTCCCTTAAATTCTTGATGTCCCCAAGAAACTCTATAAAAATGAAGGTTTCAAATAGTTGATCTGAATAGGTGGCAGCAGTCCCCCAAACAAACAAAATCACAGATCAAAAAGAAAACACCATTGTGTGACCCTATGATGTCCAAGTGTTTGAGAGCCCATTTGGAGTTTGCTTGGCAAAGACACTTTTTTTGTGTTTTGCCATTTCCTTCTCCAGCACATTTTGTAAATTAGGAATTGAGGCAAACAAGGTTAAGTGGCTTGCCCAGAACCACGCATCTAGGAAGAATCTGAGACCAGATTTAAACAAAAGAAAATGAGCTGGGGGCAGCTGGGTAGCTCAGTGGAGTGAGAGTCAGGCCTAGAGACAGGAGGTCGTAGGTTCAAACCCGGCCTCAGCCACTTCCCAGCTGTGTGACCCTGGGCAAGTCACTTGACCCCCATTGCCCACCCTTACCACTCTTCCACCTATGAGACAATACACCGAAGTACAAGGGTTTAAAAAAAAAAAAGAAAGAAAATGAGCCTTCCTGACTCCCAGGCCCAGTCCTCTATCTATTTCACCACCTAGTCACCCATATAACCCTATAAGAAGTTTCAAAACTATTTTACAAGTATTACTTCCTTTGATCCTTATAGCAATATTGTGAAAATTATCAACAGAGGTTTTATCTCCAAGTTTTCTGTAAGCTGGGTAGAACAATGGATAAAAGACTGGGTCTGGAATCAAGAAGACCTGAATTCAAATCCAGCCTCAGACATTTACCAGATGAGTGATCCTGGACAAGTCCCTTAACCTCTGCCACAGTTTCCTCATCTATAAAGCGAAGATAATAATAGCACCTACCTCCCAGGGTTGTTGTGAGGATCAAATGAGACAATATTTTATAATATGCTTTGGACACTGTCTGGCACATAGTCAGCAATGTATGAATGTTAGCTGGTATTATTACTATTGTTGTTGTTAAGTGACTTGTCTAAAATCACATAGCCAGGATCATATTTCCTAATTCTGAGTTCACTGATTCTACTACCCCATATTCTGAGTCATCGGTTAAAACCCAAAGAGCACTAGATTTTAAGTCAGATTCCCTAGGTTAAAATCCCATCTCTGCTACTTCCTAAGTGCATTTCCTTGGGGGAGTTACCAATAGGTCTTCCTTCCCACCTCTATAAAGGTCTTAGTTGGAGTTGACAGTTCTAAGGTACTCCCCACTATAGTATTATAATCCTGTCCATATAAGTCATGATACTCATGCAACTGAACAGTGGGCGTCTTCAGGAAGGAGACTAGAAACAAAGGAGAATTCATCCTATCTTTGCAAAAAGACCATGCCTGGCAGGTCCATGTTCACTGCCTCCCCCCAAGACCTCATAGAGCCACAGAAGGTTCCAAAAAAGGCAGGAAGAATGAAAATGGAATTGGAGGCGGGCTATTAAAGGGAGGCTACAAGGGGAGGCTTCTCCAGGAGGGAAAATGCAAAATCTGAGAAGGAATAGGAAAAAAATCATGATGAGGCTGGATACAAACATGTAGACATGTTCACCAAATCCCCTGACGCTAGAATCACTAGATTGAATCCATCTGGGGCAAGAAAAGAATAACTTCACACAGTGAGGAAATAAATTTTTGGAACATGTTCAACCAAAAGAAAATCATGTTCTTGTAGCATACTGACCTTGGATCAGAGGGTAAAAGTCTGAAAGAGCAGGAATACCTCATATTCCTCTGATCCTTTCAAAAAGAGTCCAGATTCCTTGTTATGAATTGGAGTCAATGCTAAAATGGTTATTTCTTGAGAGTTTGTAATCCTATGATCACAAGGTGATGAGCCCACAAAGTAAAAATGGATTCACATTTTAGAAAATTTATGCATATAAATGAAAGCCTAAGAAGGTTTTTGTGCAGATCATTTTGCAGATACAAATTGAGCACCTACTAAGTGCTTAGGCACTGTGCTAGCTGCGAGGCATACAAAGACAAAAATGAAATTATCGTTGCCTTCTGAGAGTTTGTGTTCTATTAGAAGAGACAATATGTACACAGATAAATAGATACAAAATAAATGCCAGGTAACTGGGGAGACAGAATGAGCAGCTGGGGGATAGGGAAAAGCCTAATGTAGGTTGTGATGCTAAGCTTTAAAGAAAACAAGGGAATGTGAGGCACAAGTGAGGAGGAAGGAGATGGAAGTGTGAAGAACATAAGCCCTGTGCTGATGCAGCCTCTGGCATTTCTCTAGCAGAAATCCCTCAGACTTGAGTTTTAAGCATAGGACCCCCAATTGGGAATTAAAGAGGGAACCACAAAGACTCCCTAGACCCCCGATGGCAAACCTATGACATGTGTGTCAGCACTGACCCACATAGCCATTTTCGATGACATGCATGCAGACGCATACAGAGATGTTATTTAAACTATAAATATCGCAAAATTATGGATTTTTTCTCAAAGTAACACACCACCCAAGTTATGCTCGGTTTTTTGGTGAATTTTGACACACCAAGCTCAAAAGGTTGCTCATCACTGCCCTAGACCCCGCAGTATCCTAGTCCAGAGAACCCACACCATGAAATGAGGGGAGAGAGAAAGAGGATGCCCCCAGGTGGTACATATGAGTAATCCAGGATGGACTATGAAGGGGAGCTGGGGCTGTTTGGGATATACATGATCTTTGAGATTTGTGTCAAGTCAGACAAAATTTCTCCTTTATAAGAGGCCAGAAGTAAATACTGACAAGAGACGTAAAAGGAAGACAGTTCTCATTTTTCTGGCATTTTTTAATGTCTAAACCTGATCATCTAACCATAGGAGAACCTATTATGTGTCAGAATCTAGAGATTCAAAGAAAGAGGCAAGAAATGTGACTTACCAATGCCCTCTTTCATGGATTAATTTGAAAGGTCATTGGAAACTGAACTTCCAGCTGCACCAGCCCCCTGAGCCATGGCCGAAGGAAAATCTGAATTTTTTTTCAGATACTGACTCCATAGAATTCAGTGATTCCCAAAGTGGGCACTACTGCCCCCTGGTGGGTGCTGCAGCAATCCAGGGAAGCAGTGATGGCCACAGGTGCATTTATCTTTCCTATTAATTGCTATTAAAATTTTTAAAAAAATTAATTTCCAGAGGGCTAAGTAATATTTTTTCTGGAAAGGGGGCAGTAGGCCAAAAAAGTTTGGGAACCACTGAGCATAGATCATGGTTCTTTTACCATCATCTTCAAAATGATTGAGACTAGAACCAACCCTGAGTCTCCTTCCCCAGCCCAGCTCCCAGCCTAAAAAGCAGAGGCAGGGCTCTCAGGAGATCTTGCCCATTCTTATATCCAGTTTTCCCTGAGGAGTTAGAGCCTACTCAACCAAAAGAAAATCACATTCCTGTAGCACGCTGACCTTGGCTCAGAGGGTAAAAGTCTAAAAAGTCAGGAATATCCCATATAGAATTCCTCTGATCATCTCGAAAAGAGCCCAGATTCCTTGTTATGAATTGGAGTCAATAATACAAAGGTCATTTCCTGAGAGTTTGTAATCCTATGATTCCTTTCTCCCTTAATACAGAGTCCATGTTTGTTTCCTGAGAGGGTTTTTTGGGACAATTAGAAGTGTCCAAAAAGGAACTATTTCAGGAGGTATGAAGCTCCCCATCACCTGAAGTATTCAAGCAGAGCCAAGAGGACAACTTTTTTAAAATTCTATCAGTTATGAATTGGACTAGATATCCTCTAGGTCCCAAGCTTTAAGATTCTTTTATTCTGTAAACAGGTAAGAGTCCAACAGTCCATCTTTGAAGGATGACTAATTATGGATTCCCTTATCTCTAAGTAGCCACTATCCACTGCATCCAGAAGTAGACTGGAGCTGGTTTTATTTCCTTGCTAACACTCAGAATTTCAAGATGTTCCTCCCATACTCCCACCAACCAGAGAGAGAGATGCAAAGAGAACATTATTCCTCCTACTATAACCTCCTTGACAGAGTCCACTTGGTCTGACCCTCACCTTCTAGTAGAGCTGTCCACTAGTGTGAGGACCCAAGGATTTTTCTAGAGAAGTATGAAAAAGCTGAAGGAAAACAGCTTGAAACACTCAGCCCCTGCAGGTCAAGATCTAAGCCTCTGGTTACACTGTACTAAGTATCTAATTCACAACCCTGCCATCTGATCTAAAGTTCCAGGCATTGGACAGACCTTTCCCAAGAAGCTAGAGAGCAGCATAAAACATCTCAGAAGCATTACTACTTCCATCATGTCCCTGACCAAAATCTTCTCCTAGTTTCTCTCCCCAGAGCCCTCCATGCTCCAAGATTCTTCACCATCCCATAATGTTTCCCATCATCCCATTGTATTTTGTAAGAGGGAAATAGATTTGAAGCATTTGGGAAGTTTAGAGAGACAGGCAGAAGCTGAGATTCCAACTGGAACATAGTGAATTTTCTCAAAAGGCAATTGGGTTTGTTGAAGGGTTGGAGAAGCCACTGACCTGAGAGACCTGTAGATTTGGGGTATCTCAAAGCAACACCCAGGATCAAGGAGTAGAGGTTGAGATTTCTGACTTGCTTGGTGCACAAGCAAAGTCAATTTTCCTGATTTCCTCTGAAGAGTTATTCACCTGGTTCCTGTGCTCTTGGAGTATACTTGGACTACATTAGATCAAAACAATCAGATCACATTTGTGAATTCCATTTGTCCCTTGTGTCTCGGCTGCCTATTTAGAGTAGTGTAGGGATTTCCCTATTTCCCTCTTACAGTTTCTCTCTGTTCCCAAATACTATATGCATCTCCCACCACTGCTTGAACCTAGAATGTAAATTCTGACCCCCATACTTCTCTAGTGAGAACCAGTTTGCCAAAATAAACCCTTCTGTTCCATCCTAACTATAAAGCATTTGTCCCAACCCCCCATCCTCAGGGAGGTCCCCAGAGCCCACCCCTCTATACATTGTATTGGAGTTTGACTGATATCTGCCACAAAGCAAGTTTAATCTCCACCAGGCATGCTAGTCAGTTAATTTTTAAACTCCAAACCTACTTTCCTGCCCCATGACCTGATGCAATAAATTATGTGCTGTCTGCAGAGAATCTAGATGAAGCCCTAAGCTCTGGAAAACAATGCAGGTACTAGGGCACTTCATGTGATAAAGACAACAGCTCCTTCTGCTCATGACCTCTTAGGATTGAGGTCAGGAAAGAGTCACCCATCCCCCTCCACCTCCATTTTACAGATGAGGAAACTGAGACCCAATGAAGTTGAATGACTTGGTCAGTCACCCAGGTGATACAGAGCAGAACCAGGATTCACATCCAGTTTCTCTAAGTCCAAATCCAGTGCCCTCCCTCATCACTGTGAGCCAGGAGATATAAGTTCTCATCCCAACTCTGCCAATGCCCAGATCTGTGACCTTGGAACAGGCACTCCTCTCTACATAATGGTTTCCTCTTCTGTAAAATGAGAGGATTGGGACACTCATGATCTGATTTCCAGAGTCATTTCAAGCTCTGACTAGCTGAGATATTATCCATCTGAGATTCTTTTGCCTTTTGGTCCAAGGCTCCTTCCATAATACCCCACTACCTCCTAGCCTCAAAACCTCATCATTGGGATTACAAAGGTCTTCCCAAAATGAGCAACATGCCTTCAATGTCCCTGAAAATACTGGGTTGTAATGTGGATACAGTCTCACCAGCCAGAACAAGGCCTGACCATCTCCATCCATTCCTATCTGACATTCCAGAAGCTGGGGACTGCGGGAAAAGAGATGATAATGTATATTTCACCTAGCCTGGTTGATAAGGACATAAAAATTTGCCAGCCTACAGGGGAATTTTAATCAACCCTCTGTTCCACAGGCCACTACAATCCTTGTACATCCACAGTAAAACATGGCTCATCAATGTTCCTCTTATCTAGCCATTAGGCACTAGAATCTATCCCAAATGGACAGGTTAACAGCTCCCTGCGAGGCAGCTTAGATGGTGCCCATCACCCAGGATTCTGGGAAGGACAGTAAATTTCCAGAATCATTTTAGAAATTCTTTACATGAAGACATTAAAGTATGAGGAGAGGGGTTTGACCAGGAATAGGCCCCTAGGGTGGGCATATGTCCCAATATCTGCTTCCTTTTTTGCTTTCTGTTACCTCACAGATTAGAAGGTTGTCTAGGCTATGTCTTTGGCCATCATGAAAAAAAAAACATTTAAAGAAGCATCCATGGGGCAGTTTTGTGGCTTAGTGGACAGAGAGCCAAGCCCAGAGATGGGAGGTCCTGGGTTCAGATCTGGCCTCAGATACTTCTTGGCTATGTAACTTTAGGCAAGTCACTTAGCCCAACTGTCTAACCCTTACAGCTCTTCTACCTTGGAGCCATTGCTTAGTATTGATTGTGAGATGGAAGATGAGGATTTTTTTAAAGGAAGAAGCATCCATCATTTAATGGACAGCTGGATACATTTCTCAATAAAAGAAGGTACACTCTCTGAGACAAAGTAAGTTTATAGGATGATGGAATACAAATATCTGAAGTTCTCAAGTCCTCCTACCAGGTGACCCCAGTTGAGGCCTAGTTTCCTTGAGCTACAACTTCAGTATTCCAGTTTCTTAGCCCAGGTTGGCAAATCTCCAAAGGGACCACTGATCTTTGGATGGTATTTCCCCAACTTGTGAAATGTCCACAAGCCTCCTAAGCCTTCATCTTTTCTTCTCCTTACAGGCAATTAATTAGGGAGTTCCATGTATTCATGAAGTGTTGAACTTAGAGTAAGGAAGACCTAAGTATAAATCTGATCTCAAATGCTTACTTACTGTGCAACCCTGGAAAAGCCATTTGACCTCTCCTATTCTTAGTTTCTTCATCTATAAAATGGGGATCACTCCTAATGTTATGAATATCAAATGAAGTTATTATTATTTATTTTTACCACAGGTTCTCCTCCATATTATACTAGTCCCCTACTTATCACCATGCAGGAGGCAGTTATACTGGTACTAGAGTCAGAAGGCAGCTATGTAGCACCATGGATAGAGATCCAGGTGTTAAGTCAGGAAGACTCACCTTCCTGAGTTCAAATCTGGCCTCACACAATTACTGGTTGTATGATACTAAGCAAGATATTTGCCTCACTTTCCTTATCTACAAAATGAGCTGGAAAAGGAAATAAGAAACCATTCCAGTGCCTTTGCCAAGGAAATCCCAAATGGGGTCACAAAGAATTGGACATAATTGAAAACAATTGGTCAACATGGAAAATCAGAGGACCTGAGATAAAGTCCACCTCTAGTGCTTACCATTAATGTGACTTTGGGTCATTCACTCAACTTCCTTGGGCCTCAGTTTCCTCAACTGTAAAATGAAAAGGTTGAACTAGATGAACTTCAAGTTTCTTTTCTAGCTATATAATCCTGTGACCATGCATTAACATCAGGGGAAAGGAGAAGAAAATAGATACTTTATTTCCTGGGAAAGGAAGAGGGAAAGTATCCAAGAACCCATTACATAATTACCACCAAAACCTCTTTGTAAGTAGTAGTAAGCTAGTCTAAAAGGAGTGATGGGAGAACTAAGTTATTTATGGTATATGTTTAAACAAAAG
Source organism: Gracilinanus agilis (assembly GCF_016433145.1). Classification (NCBI taxonomy): domain Eukaryota; kingdom Metazoa; phylum Chordata; class Mammalia; order Didelphimorphia; family Didelphidae; genus Gracilinanus; species Gracilinanus agilis. The sequence continues at coordinate 688,036,988 of NC_058131.1, forward strand.
ACTTATACTCTAAAATAAAAGTTTTTAACATTTCTATGTTTGTTCTAGTAGAGCCCATGGACCCCTTCCCAAAGTAATGTTTGTCAATACAAAAAATAACACAAATAGGATAACAAAGAAAATCAATAATATTGAAATAAAGAAACATTTTACCCACTCATATTCCCAAACCCCTTTAAAGACTCCCCCGGGGATCTGAGAACCCCAGATAAACAACCTTTTGCCCTAAGTGAAGCCAAATACCTAGACTCTTAATTATTGATTAAACTACTCCAGGTCTTAGTTTCTCCCTGAGAAAAATGAAGAGGTTGGACTATGTAAGATTTAGAATTTGACTAACTATAAAAATTCTCTCTTCACAACCACCTCAACTCTGAGATCTATACTAGTTTATGATCCTATTCTCCCTTCCCAGGGAGGTCTCAGGGAGTTCACTGCCTGATGCTCACTTGAAGTCCATTGAGAAATAATAGATCATGGAATTTAGAGCTAAAAGAGGCCTTGGACATCACTTAGTCCAATTCCTATATTTCGCAGTTAAGGAAACATGCCCAAACAGTCCCATATCTAGGAAGTAGCAGAGAGAAATTTAACCCAGGTCTTCCCCTTTCTAATCCAATATTCTTTCCACTATGTCCCTATGAACCTTCCTTCCCCTTTAGCAGGCAGAAAGACTAATTTCCAGGAAGAGAAAACATGCAGGAAAATAAAGCTGGGGTGGGAAATAAGAGAGAAGACCCCCCCACAGTATCAAGAAAATTATGGTAAACCCAGCAATATTTCCTTCTCTTTGACAATCAGAGGGGCACAATAAAGCAATCAGAAAGCTTTAGCTCAGCCAGCCTTCTAGATCCTCTGACCATTTACCATAGGAAATATGAACCACTAAGAAAACAACAGTCTTATGGCTGAACCCAGTTCCTGATATCCCAAAGTGAAGGCAAGATCCACTTCATTTCTGTCAGTCCTGTACCAGCCCCCACCTTTAGGATTCCTGGGGAAATGTCTTCAGCTTTTCCCTGAAGGCCTGTGCCTGTATATTGTCATAGGATTTAAGATTAAAGCCGGAAAAGTCTAGTGGCCATCTAGTCCAATGTCCTCACTTAACTGATAAGGAAACTGAGACCAGATCATCAGTGCTTTATATTCTTCCCTCACTTGCATCCAAAGCCCTTAGTCTCCATCAAGCTGACACAGCCATGTGGACCCTGTGGGGAATTAGATTGGAAATACTCTCTAACTGAAGGCATGTGTGGTTTGTTTTCTTAATTTCAGTGAAAACTCAAAAAGCAACAAATGTGTTTGTCAAATTATTTTCAGGCTTGGCAACTACTTCTCAGAGTTGTGAGCTAACATGAGCTAATTAATGGGATCAACCAAGTCTCTAGGCCCCAGGAAAAACACAGCCACATTCCCTCTGGGCCACATGACTTGGACTGCCATTTATCACACCTTGTCCACTCTGTAAGGTCTTCCAACAGGTCTGTACTCCCAAATCCCACTTAACCCAAATCTCTGGGCAATCATCTGGAAAACAGAGCACCTTTGGCCCCCAAAGCTTTCCACTCTCCTCCCCTCGTTCCAACATTCATCATTAGGCTAGAGAGAGAAATTCAACACCTTCCAAAAGCTTCCACCAAGCTCAGAACAACCTTTCCTAAGCTCCCTAATGAGCTCACTCTCCAGCCTCAGGCCATGCAACCTAGGGAGGTTGCCCCAAGGCCATTCTGACCTTCAAGCAGTCTCCCAGGAGGGTTTCTCTGACTCTCAAACCTGACCAGTACAAGGTGCCGGGCTAAATACCCTTGTTCCAGACCTCTGCTCCCATCTAGCCCTAATTCTCAGCTCCTAAAAGGTGAGGCAGCCTTCCCTGTCCTTAAAACATCATATTACCACAAAGGAAGAGGCAAGTCTCAGATAGGTTAGGAGGGAAGGCAATGGGAATAGAAGAAATCATAGAATTGGAGCTGGAAGGAACCTGGAGGCCATCTAAGTCAGCCTTCTCATTTTTATAGATAAGGGGAAAGAGTCCCAGGGAGGTTACTTGTGATTTATTGAGCTCACCCAGGGAATTAAGAGACAAAGCCGGGATTCAGGCAGGGGTCCTTCAACCACAAAGTCAGTACCTTTTTTACTGGACCATGTTGTGTCCCTAAAGGAATTCTTTTGGTTTGGGATGGGGGGAGGGGTGGCAGGTGGCAGGTGGCCCTCTTTGGATTTTATAAATGCCCATCTTAGCCAGAGAAGCTGTGACCTTGAAGCTGCCTGTCCTCAAGAGAGAGGACCCCCCTCACATACCTGTTGCCTACTCTCCAGCCCTCTACCAATCACCACCAGGAGCTGAACCCCCATCCCCACCCCGCCCCCCTGCACAGCTTGTAGTCCTGGAAGCCCAAGCCCTGAGGCAGCGGGGTGTTGGCCCAGATGCTCCGAGGGGAGAAGGCGATCGGCTCCCGCACAGTCCCTATGCTCTCAGGGCACACCCCACTGCCCCGTCCCTGCCCCCAAGCTTAGCCAAACGGTGGCGAGCTCCAAGCATGAGCTTTGGGGCTCCCCCTCTGCCTGGCCCCGGCGGCGTCCCTCCGTACGGGAGGAGGTGTCAGCGGCCGCCGAGGCGGTAAAAGCAAAACTACTCGACTGCGGCTCCTTTCCTTGTAAAACAGCGCCCACCTCCGGCCTTGCGCCCACCAGGCTGGAAGCTCGGCTCAGCTCGGCTCAGCACCAGCATAGAGAGGAGAGCCCAGGGCTGGGCTGGATCCAGGGTTTGAGAGGGAGAACCAACTGCTAGCCGCTGCTCCCAGCCCCGGGCACATGCAAATCCGGGCGTCCGCACTCCCAAGAACACCCACGCACTCGTCAAGAGGCAGGGGCACCCGGAGCCACATTATACACTCCAGGCAGACATGGCATCCGCACAGAGAACCCGCCCCCCCCCCGGCCATGCCCACGATTGACTCCTCAAGACAGGAGAATGTTCTCCGCTTATAAGCAGGTGCAGGCACAGACATCCATTACTGCTCTGTTCCCTGGAGCCATGCGCGGGATCCACAGAGGCACCCAGGAATACGCAGATGCATACATTACACACTGAGACCTCCGGAGAGGCATGTTACCCGGCATGGAGGACACACACATAAAACTGCCCCAAATGCTGACACCTATATCTACACTCTATACAGGTGTCCCTGGATACCTGTGGACACCCACAGACAAGCCCACACATTACACACTAACCTACACAGGAACAGTACCAGCACCTTTTCTTTCTTCAGACAAACACTCTTTCCTACTCTTAAGTACTAAAGAGAGGAAACCCCCGTTGGGGGATAAGGTGGGGGAGGGGAGAGGAGGCAAGAGAAGTCCGGAAACTGGGAAGAGAAATCAGAGGAGAAACAGGAAAGCCACAATCCCATCTAAGTCAGGACAGTCACTGTCCAGGCACTGGAAAGCACTGGCTCCACATCTGCTCAGCACTCTCAACACAGCAGCGCTGGTCACTGCACCTGGCATCACTTACCTTCCTGCACTGCCTGGAAGGGGTTGTTGGCCTCTATGAACTTGATGGAGTAGGTGATCTTCTCACTCTGCAAAATGTCATCGTTGAGGCTGAGGTCTGACACAGCCAGTTGAAAAACTTCATCGTCTTTAGCGGCATTCTCCTCAAATATGGCACCTGGAAATGAGACCAAAAAAGGGGAGGGGGGAGGACACAGGGTCAGGAGGTCCGAAGACCAAAAGCCAGGGAATGTGCCCTCCCTGGAGAGGGACCCCAGCCCCGAGGTCACCCCACTCCATTTCCCTCCAGACTGTTGTTGGTGGCAGCTAGCTTGGTAAAGGGGGAGCAGACCATTAGTGTGGGTTGTAGCAGGCATGTTACTATGTTGTGGGGGTTGGAATTTTAGCTACACTGTTTTTGCAGCTGCTCTTGTGGTTCCCTGGGCCTCATTTCAATGAATTATCTGTCCCTCTTGGAAGTGCAGCACTTGATGAACAGAGAGACACAATCCATAGATACCAGAAGAGATAACAAGGGTAAGAACGGAAGCCAGCCACTTAGGGTAAAACAAGGAGACTGAGAGAACTTTCCCAACATGAGGAGATAAATGCTTTTTAATAATAAAAAAAAGTCACCTGTGACAATAAAATACTTATTTGATGATCAATCAAGTCCCATGGATACCAGCAAAATCTCAGTTATCTTGGGGAGGGGGACCTAAATGTTCAAAGTCTGCCTGGGGTGCACACATCTTGTCCAAGCTCTGAGTATCTCTGGTTCACCCTTCTCCTTGGTTATATAAATGATAGACCTGGGTTTCAAGTACCATAGAAGCCAAGTTACAGTGGGACAGGTGTATGTTAGATAGGCATCCATTAGATATGGCATTCAGGATGCACTGAGCCAAGCTCCTATGTCTAAGGGTGGACCAAGAGTTTAAGAGCTGCAGAAAGCCTCTCCTTTTCTGGGCCCACTTCTCAGATTCAGAAATAGCCCTAGGATTGCCTCTTTGCAAGAGAGAAGTCAAGAATGGAGAGGGGAGGGCAATTGGGACTTGGGGCTAAGATGTTGTTAACCCCTTTCTCCCCAGGACATGAAAGCTGACTTTTTCTGCAGCCATTCTCTCCTAGTGGAGCCTCGGAGTCCAGCTAGTCCTATTTGGGGAGCTTGTTGATGCACTGATAGAGAAGGCATCTGGCACTGGGTTTTACATGATCCCAATCGGTTGGGGAGCCTGTGAATAAGATCCCCCTACAAACCCGGGCGGGACAGCTGTGCAGGCAGGATCAAAATGGCTCTGCCCTCCTCTCAACCTCCAGAGCTTCCAACCAGAGAACTGCTTATTCACCCGCAGCCGAGTTAGCTCGGCCTTGGGCCACAAAGATGCCACAAAGGGCTACCCTCTGGCTCTCTAGTGCCCTGGCTCGGCATCTCAGCCTCATCCTCTCTGCCCAGGAGTGTCTGTCTGGCTCTGGCTCTGATCCAGTCCCTGTTTCCGGGTGGGTTTCCCGTTTAAGAAAAATAGCTCACAGGTAGGATCCAGGACCACGGACAACTCCTAAGGGATGGCGAACCCTCCAAGTTCCCCAACAGCAAAAGGCAGAAGGAAAGCTGACTGTCTCGCAGAATCCTGGACGCCCTGGCATTGCGCCCCAGGAAAGACCAGCCTCCTCCGACTCCCTGGGGCTGGGGAAGTCAAAGAACGTTTCGGGCTTCATCTCAAAGCCAACTCTAGGGCCATTGAAACCCCAAAATGGCTCTACGATGAGGTCTCCAACCTCCTCCCCCGCAATCATAGTCCTCTTCCGCGCTACAGAGAGCTCCGGGGGAGGCTGGGGCATACCGGGGTTTCCCTGCCTGCCTTTCTCAGAACCGCAATGCTGACCAGGCTGGCCAGCTCTCCACTTCTCCCGCTGGGAGATTGGGCGCGCGGGGGGGGGGGGGGGGGGAGGGGAGTAGGATTAAAGTTTCTTCTGTTGCCTCCCTCCTCAGCTTTACAGAGAAGTGGAATCCTCTCCCGGACCCTCTGCCCAGTATTGCAGGATGAGAATGGGGTGTAAAAAAGGGTTAGTCTTTTCCAGGAGCTGATTAAGATGGAGAGATGGAGGGGGGCAGAGGAGAGAGATCTGCTCTGGCCTGGGTTTCTGTTCTGAGATCTCTCTTACCACCCTCCAGGCCCTGATTTCCCCAGTGCCAGTTGTGAGGTGGATTCAGGACGGTTCTTGGTTGCTCTTCTGTTTCACACACACACACACACACACACACACACACACACACACACACACACACACACACCGTAAAAAAGAGAGGTATCGAACCGGCTTACGAGGACTACAGCTTATTGCCACAGCCACTACCACCTCGTACACACACCCCAACTTCCCAGGCGTATTTTCTCTTCTCTCGGGTAAAGCTTTCCCAACTTCCCGGAGGTGACTGCGGAGCACTTCCCGAAGGGGTCCGAATCCAATCGCCCCTTCTCCTTGTGCCCCTACAGCCACCCCCACCTCCGTTCTCATCCTACAGCACTCCGCCCGCCCAACTTCTCATTAGCTCGACCTTCTTCCTAGGTTTCATTTCCCCCATTCCCACCCATTTCGCGCTTTTCGTGTCCCCCTCCAAGCTCCCGCCCTTCCCTCTCTTCCTCATCTCTCCAATCTCCGTCTCTCTCCTTTTCTCACTCTTTTCCCTCCTACCTCACTCCCAAGCTCAACTCCCCTCCGTCTTTCCCACATACATACACCTCTCCTACTCTCTCCCCTGCCCCCACTCATCCACCCACGCTCCTTCCCTCCCTTCTTCTCTTCTCCCACCTCCCCAGAAAGCCCACGACTCAGACTCTGGGAAAATTGAGAGCTGTCAATGGGCTCTGGTCGCAGTCGCCACAGCTGCATACACACACACACACACACACACACACACACACACACACACACACAATCCAGCGACAGGCATACGCTGACACACTGACAACACCCATTGACATGCACGCACACACACACACACACACCCCGACAGACACACACGCACACACAAGCCAAGCTCGGAACCCAGCTTCCTCAATCCTTTCCAGCCAACTTGGTCACCACCTGTCTCTGTTTCACTCCTACTCTTGAGGATGGGGTCGTCTCCTGTGGTTCCCCCTCCCCCAGTCTCCCCAGCAGGATCCTAAGGGAGAGGGATGGAAGAGGAGAATACTATCAAACAAACATGGCTATAGCCCCTAGCCCGGGCCCCCAGGGCCACAGGAGCTGCTACCCTAGGAGGCGCCTGTGGCTACCCGGGTAGCAGCGATCTGGAGAGTGCGTTCAAGCCGGCATCTTCGCCCCGGAGCCACTGGACCGGAGGGCGGAAGGAAGCCAGAGACCTCCGGTTCCTGAACACTGCTCGCTGCCAACTTCGGCTTCCGAGCGCCCTGGCAGCTCAGATCTTTCGACTCCAAATAGTTAGTCTCGCCCCCACCTCCCCCTCCTCAACCTTTGCCTCGCTCCATCTCCCCCGCCCCCCACTCCTCCCTCCCTGCCGTGGGGGAGGGGGCGGGTTCTGCCAGGAGCCGAGCCCCCTCAGGGCGTCCATCTGTCCGTCCCTTCGCCCACCCTCCCGGCCGGCTGCCTCCTTGCCTGCCTGCCTGCCTGCCTCCCTGCCTGCCTTCGTCTTCTCCTCCTCCTCTCCGCCGGCGCTCGCTCTCTCTTACCGATGTGGATGATGGAGTCCGCCCGCACCGAAACGCACTGAAATATCCAGGGGAGAAGCCACAGCGTCAACACTTCCATGTCCCCCCTAGCGCGCTGCACATCAGCCCGGGCTCGGGGCGAGACCCAGGGTTGGGGGGAGGAGGCCGATAGGGAAGGAAGGGGGTCGGGGAGGGCCGGGAAGGGACTGGGAGAGGAGGCACCCGGAAAGCCCCGGGAGCCCACCCGCTCAGCCCGCTCAGCCCGGCCAGCAACCCCGAGTCGGGGGTCCGAGAGCCCGAGGCAGCGCGGCAGAGCCTAGAGCCAGTGAAACGGGAGCCAGGAGCCGGGAGCCTAGAGCACAGCGTCGGGGAGCTGGGCAGTGGAGAGGGGCCGAGATTGGGGGGCGGGGGTGGCTCCTGGGGCAGTAGGAGGTGGCGGCAGCGGCGGCAGGCTGAGGAAGGCAGGCGGG
>NC_058131.1:688044896-688237943 GCF_016433145.1 Gracilinanus agilis
CCTCCCCGCCCGCCAGCCTCCCCCCACCCCCCAGGCCACGTGATTGCAGAGCCTCGCCACTCAATAGAAGCGGCCCGAGCCTCGCGCTCGCTCTCTCCCTGGGTCGGGGCTACTGGGTGCCCTGGGGAAGCGTCCGGCGGGGGCGCCCTGGGGAATCGGGGGTTTGTGCAGCCCTGGGTGGAGGAAAGGTGAGGGGTGGGCACAGGAAGACTGACACCCAAGGCGAAGTTTAGAGACACCCGCCGGAAGGAGGCAGAAAGTAAGTGAAAGGGTAGCAGAGAGAAGGCTGAACCTTTGACCCCCACCTTGGCCAGGGCTGTGGGAAGGCGGCGAGCGCCGGCCCCCACCCAGCCTTCCCTGCCTCCAAAGCGGAGCTGAGGACACTCTCACCCCAAAATAGCTCACATACCCGCTCAGGGCCTGAGCGCCCCTCAGGGAGTGGGTATGGGCAATGGGCATGAGAGAAGGGGCTGCATGGACGGGAGGAGCAAACAGTTGTACAGGAGAGAACCAAGGGCAGTGGACTGGGGAGAGATCGAGTCAAGGGGTGGGGCAGGGACAGGGGAAAGAATAGGCTTAAAGACGGAGAGCAAGACCTGGGACAAGGGGCTGGGAGAGAGAGGTTCGGGGAGTGGACAGGTAGGGACTGGGGCCGAGAGAGGGTTCGGGGCAGGCGGGGGTGGACAGACGAATCGAGACTTGGGGCAAGAACTGGAGCAGGGACCAGCAAGAGATAGAAGGGGCTCTAGTCAGGCGCTTAGGAAATGCTTGTAGACAGTAGAGATAGAACCCGGCAAACAGTGACCAGACGGGGAAGACAAGTCCAAAAGATGGACAAGAGCCTGAGGCAAGGAAATGGGAAAGACCAGGGGCAAAATCAAGGACAAGGGCTGGCTAAGAGCACAGGATGGCTCCCAAAGAAGGAAGGGAGACCCAACCCAGCCTTCTCTGGCTTTTCTATGTCTACTCTGATGCCTCCCACGCTCAGAAGCCGAGGCAAAGTGGATCCCCAAGCATTGGGGGCGTCAAAGCTGTTTTTTTTTTTTTAATGCTTCCCTCCCTCTCCCTCTCCGACATCCCTACCCCCCTCCTCACCAACACCACCACCTTAGCCTTCAATGAAATCTAATTCATAAATCGGGCAGCTCGGGCTCAGAAGCCTAATTCATCCCCTAAAACAAACGCATCACTGATTGCAGGCATCCAGACGTGAGGAGCGTTTAAAGATGCCCGGGAGCCGGAGAAAACACATTCATTCAAGGAGCCTGAGACGTAATTAAAACCCCTGCCTGCCAGAGAGAGGAGCTGAGAGTGGGACTGTTCCCTCGATTGTGAACCAGCGCAGGGGCCAAAGAATGGATTCATTTAGCGAAATATCCGCCCAGTAATGTGCGGAGTCCGACTTAGGACTCCAGGAGGGAGCTCCTGAGCCGGCCTCTGAGCCCCCTTGGCCCTCTTCAAGCGGGGAAGATTTCGGATTCGCCGCCCTCTATCTTACTTCCTACCCCCTTAACTTAACCCCGGTTGGAATCTCAGTCCTCTTCCTGCCCTCCTCTCTTCCGCTGTCTCCAGACTGGGCAGCTTTTTCTCTCCATCCCTTGGAGAGGAAGGGAAGCTGGTACTACGCCAAGCAGAAGAGTTGGTCCACTCCGCAAGCTCCTGACTCTTCCCCTCACTGACCCAAACACACACCAGTCCGGGGCCAAATGTGGCCAGAGGCAAGTTGCTGCGCCTGGGGTGGGAGGAAGTGGGAAGTGAAAATATCAGGAAGAGAAAGAAGCGAGAAGACATTATCCAGGTAAGTGAGTGGACAGCTACAACACAGGCGCCTAGGAGCCAGGCAAGGGAAAAGACTTGGCCCATTGAAAGGGGGAGAAGGGGAAAGAGGCGGGAGGAGCCTTGCCTTCCCGGGACAGGGACCCTCTCATGCAATAAATTACTGAGCTCAACTATTCCTTACTCTTCCCACGTGGACTTTCTGGGGATCGATAGAAGGCGATTAATACACTACCTGCAGTATTTCTTTTGCGTGATCAGAACATCTCATCTGCATAATTGGCTTCCTGGGAGAAGATCAATAGAAATGTCCATTATTGGCCTACTTGATCAGGTAAAAATTAATCCTCATTTATATTCATTCCAAGTCGATCTGCCCCTGAGCTCGAATTTGGAAAAGAAAGGTCACTGCAGCTCATTTTTCCACTGAGCCCAAAGTTAAACGTTGTTTGGTCAAGGGTTATAGGGGCTGCACACAGCAGCTGTTGTGGATCCTGTTGGGGAGAGAATGAGATCAGGGATGTTGATGTCCAATGCTAGGAAAGGAGGATGCTGGCCAGCAACCACCAGCTTTTGAACATCTTCAATGCTCTCTGCTTAGAGGGGCCTGGAAAAATAATGAAGAAATACCAAGGTGGGGTGGGGAGGGGCACTGACTGCCGGACAGAGATGGAGGGGAATTATATAGTATCTGAGGTCTTGGAACCCTTCCTTGCTCTGGGAATGATCCTAAGGATCATAGATTTAAAGCTTGAAGGAACCTTAAAGGTCATCTAACCCAAGACCCTCCTTTTATAGATAGGAAATTGAAGCCCAGAGGAATGAAATGGCTCATCCAAAATCAACCAGATTGTAAGGCAGCAGAGCTGGGGTTCGAACTCAGTCCTCCACCCTCAAACACAGCACTCTGCAATTTAACTTGACTGACATCAACGTTTCATGTTGTCTACCTGCAAAAGGTATTGTAGGAACTCTAGAGTACGTACATAACTTCTACCTGGAACTCCTTCCCTCTGCTCCTCTCTCTGCTTTGTCCAAACCTTACCCATCATTTGAAGCCCACTTCCATGAAACCTTTCCTGATGACCCTGAGTCTGATGTGAGCTCTCCTTCCTCTGAGCTCCCACATGTGATACATTCTGCATTGTTTAGCACACATTTCTTCTTCTATTCACTCACTCCTAAAATGTTTCAACTTCTTCTAGAGCAGGAGCTACATCTTACCCACTTCTGTAACTCCCTATACTTAACACAGTAGGCACTTGGAGCCCAAAAAAGCATCTGGCCCAGGGGGCAGCCATTGGATAGAGCACCTGGCCCAGACTCAGAAGAACTTGGGTTCAAATATGGCCTCGGGCACTTCCTAGCTATATGACCTTTGAGTAACCCTCTTAACCCCAAACCCTTGCCACTCTATGGATTCTAAGACAGAAGGTAAGGATTTAAAAGCAGGGGAGAGGCCCTGGCCTACTATAGGATTTAGTATATATTGAATGAAAAAAATGGCTAAGTTATATGAAAAGATTCACTTTTCTACTCACCTTAAATATTTTTCTATTATAAACCAAACTGGAATCATTGTGGTACCATAGGAAAAAAAACATGATGCATTTGATGTTAGAGGACCTGTGTTCCAATCCCAGCTCTATCATTTACTATATGACTCAGAAAGTCACTAACTTTTCTAAACTTTGATAGCCTCATCCATAAAATTAGGCATTGGATTAGATCCTTTAAATTGCCTTACATCATAAGGTCCTTTGATTTAGGGTTCAGGCTTTAGTGTCTCTAAATTTCTGGTTATCCACCTGTTCAGAATGTAGTGACTCAATATACTTTCACAATAAACTTAGTGGAACTCTTGTTGCTATGATGTAAATACTGATCAAACAGCATTCCAGTGGGATATAATGAGTACAGCCAACCTGGGATAGTCCTATGAAGCATATGGCCCTGCTTTGGCTTTAGGGAAACAGAAAGGTATTAAGCATAATGACATCACAGCATCACTTGCCCTGCAGATGGTCCTCTGCTGACTCCCCTAGTGACAAATACCACACATTTCTAATTTGCTTCAGGTTTACAGAATTTTCTCCCTATCACAATCCTGTGGCATGTGTTCAAGTGCAACACCTCCTCAGGGCTACTTTTTCCAATTTGTATATGTACTTATAGGTCAGATCCATATGAGGCTAACCTTTTAAAACCATAGTTCATGAGCCCCCACTAGTGTGCTTCCCCTTAAAAATCAGCCTGTTGACATTAGCCCTCAGCAAAGACAGTACAGTAGATAGAGTACCGGGACTTTAGTCAGGAAGACTTGAGTTCAAATACAGTCCCAGATACTTACTATCAGTGAACAAATGGATTCTGGGCAAGTCACTTAACCTCCACTTACCTCAGTTTCCTAAACAGTAAAATGGGTATAAAAATAGTACACATAAAGAGCTGTTGTGAGGATCAAATGAGATATTTGTAAAGCACTTAGCACAGTGCCTGGCACATAGCAGGTGCTTACGAAATATTTGTTCCTCTCTCCCCCTCCCCAAAAGCATGATTCAAGATATAGTACTAGAATGTTCCTCCATAAACCCAGGTATAAAGAGTGTCTGTGGAAAGTGTGGGAACAGAACACACATGTAGAGACCACACATGACCAAGGAATCCTGCTACTAGAGGATTCTGATGTCCTTTCTTTCCTAGCACAGCTCTTTCCTGGGTTCAATGTCTCTTCTAGGTAGTTTACTCAGCTGACTTCCCAGAGTCTGTTCCTCTCCAAAGATTAGTTCTTTATTGCCTGGTTTACCTCTTTTGAATCCACAATGAGCTCCCTTCTCTGAGCCCCATGGCTTAAATACCTTCCTTCCTCCCAGAACTCCACAACTCTTCTGAGCCTTGACTTCCTTCTGTTCTTAAAATTCTGGATATCTCGCCTTTTAACATAATTCCAGAGGATATTGCAGTTTCTCTCAGCCAAGTAAACAACTATATGCTTCCTGGGTGATTTTAATTGCTTTTGCCTAATGGCCACAGCCCTATAAAGCCATCAAGTTGTTAAGAAACTTATTTAGGCCATGTTGGAGGGTTGGAGGAAAATTTTAACCCCACCTTTACCCAATTATTATTATCTCTTATTACAGATGAGGGGAGCTGAGATGAATAAACTTGACTAAGATCACACAACTAAAAAGTGTTGGAGATGTAGAACCAGGGCTTCATATAACAAATATACAATTCTTTCCACTATATCCCCAAGTGAGGTAAGTCCTGCTCCACTAGGGGTAGGCCAAAGGAGAAACAAATAAAGACTTGCTTTAAGAGGGATGATGATTTCTTGGCAGAGCTCCTTCTGAAAGCAAAGACTCCTCCATTTTAAGGGTTTGAACTGTGCTGTCCTTTGCACCCATCCCTAGTAGACAATACCAGAATGTTCTTGACACTCTTCCCACTATACCTAGAAGCTAATTTCTGTAATTCCCTTGACTCTTCTCCCCACAACCCTCTAATAGTTGCATAGTTAGGGGTAGTCATTCAAGTTTACTTTTCCTTTCAGGTTTACTAAGGATTCATTATTATCTTACAGGAATGGTGCCTTGAATGCACCAGTGAGCTCACTTCCCAGGATTAACCACTCACAAGGACACTGGAGGACATGTGTCCTCATACTGCAGTAGCATAGGTGGTTCCCAAAGGGGTAAAATTTCAGGAGGTCAACCCAGCATTTACCACACACACACACACACACACACACATTCTACTTGCTTGTCAATATCTAAGCATCTCCAAAGCATTTCATTTCTTTGATGCCTATAAAAAAAATTACCCTGGACAAACATCATATATTAAGATTTGTCCATCATTTCTGCTTTAGCATGAATAGATTAATCAGATTCTTTTCTTGTTTAATTTTTTAAATGCATTATTAGTGTTTCTTTTTATATTATTCATTTTTGGCACCTCCACATACACCCCTAATAAAAGAACATTCTATTTTAATAAGTACAATCAAGCAAAACAAATAAATGCCTTGGCCAGGTCTACAGATGTATTCCTCATTCTAGACCTATTGTTCACCACACCTGTACTGAAAGGAAAGAGCCATGTCATCATATTCTATCCTGAGATAAATTTTAATAGAGGAAGGTCTTTGGCACCTCAGAATTAGTACTAGAAAGGGAGACAAGAAGGAAAAAGGTAAAAAGGTACAGAAAAATGAGACCAAGTACCCAAATAATAAGCTACAATAACATTTGCCTAGTACTTTAAGGTTCACAAAATACTTTCATGCTTCATCTCATTTAATCTTCACAATAACCTTGGCAAGAAGATACTACCAATATGTTAATATCCATTTTACAGATGAGGAAAAAAAGATTCATAGTTTGAGTGTAGTACTTATAGTCACAGAACTAGTCAGATTTAGTGGTGAGAGTCAAATTCAGTTATCATTCTGACTCCAAATCAGGAGTTCCATTATTCCACAAATGGTTTGGGGAAGAATCAGTCCTGCTGGGGACTACTGAGCATAGATCACCCATACGCAGCCTTCTGCACTGAAAGGAGTCCAGTTTTCAGGATAACTATCTACTTGTTGAGTTTTAGAACTTGGTATTGCTGAATTTGAGCATTCCATTCTTCTTTTCCTGAAGAGAAGCTACCAGCACCAAAAAAGATTATCAGTCAGATGATCTTCAGTATTTGAGATATTTGAGACAAATTAGCCATAAACCTAAGGAGGATTCCCTTTTCTAATAAAATATATTCTTAATGGAATTATGTTGCCAGGATGCCCAGGGTCAGGGCTACATATCATAGAATCATAGTCTCTAAACTGGACTAAACTTCAGAGGTCATCTGAGACCAATCCCTATCTAAGCAAGAGGTTCCTCTGCATCATTCCAATGACTGGTCATTTCTCTCACTTCATCACCTTAAGTGATGAGCAACTCACTACTTTATAAGGCGAGCAATTCCACTTGAAGAGTTTTGATCATTATAAAATGTCTCTCCTATCTGAACTAAAATCTACCTCCCTTTATAATTCATACCCATGGTTCTTAGTTCTGTCTTCTGGTACCAAACAAAATGTGTCGAATCCCTCTTCCATCTCACAGCCATTCAAGCAACTGAAGAGAGCTATCAGGCTGCTTAGACTTCCCTTTTCCAATATGAAAATTCCTAGCTCCTTCAAGAGATCCTTCTATGGCATGGTTTCTAATCCTCTCCCCCTTCTGGTCAATCTTCTCTAGAAATGCTTCCGTTTGTGAAGGTTCTTCCTGAAATGGGGTGTCTAGAAGTAGTCACCATACTCCAGATGGCATCTGGTCAAGGAAGACTGTATACAGCAGGACTCACTTTTCTTGCTCTGAGCAATATGCTTCTCTTAATCACTTTGTCACTATCAACTCATATAGGGGGATATTTGTCCAGACTTGTGATTTCATACGTGCAGGGTACTTCTGATGTGGAAACTGCTCTCACTGATACAGATTAGCAACATGTCTATAACATGTTATTAAAGATTTGCTTAGGGCACCAAGAAACTTACTAGTATGAGGTATGGGGAGGACTTGAACCCAGTTTTCCCTTGAATTGAAGGTCAGCCACATTGCCTCACATTGCAGGTATGGTCCACAAGACTCCCAGTGAAAAGGACTTTATCCCTCACCCCCCAAAACCCATAGCACATGGGAATGACATTTATCTCCCTCCACTGTTCCCCCTTCTGTTCCAAAAGGTTCCACATGACTTCCAATTGTATTGAAAGACTTAGAAGAAATTAAGGAACTTTCTCGCTAGCCATCTTAATCTCCTTTTACATTTCAGCTTTCCTGTAATGATCTCTATAAATTTTCTACCCAAAATCCTGGGAAGCCATAAATGCAGTGGGAATTGACAATCTTGAGACGAGGTTAGGGGAGAGCAGCTAGTCAGAGAGACAGCTGTAAAGTCATAGACCATCCCACAACTTCAAGGAGACATTACGGGCTATAGCTTCAAAGACTTTTTAAAAGCAGCTGTCCTTGGTACTTAATAATACAGGTATGTGATCTTAGAAAAAGGGCTGTAGGGCCAGCTTCCAGGGTTCTGTTCCCAGCTCTTTCATCAGTTCACCCAATGAGCTGAGGAACATAGCTTTCCCTTTCATATTTAGACTCCTGGCATAAAAGAAATAATGGTAGAGAGTATACATAGATACAGATGTATGTATATATTTTATATATGTAAATCTACATATATGTCTATAGAATGTAACAAAAGTCTTTGGTGTAAGGGAAATAACATCAGTGTGTGTTTATAGTTTTAAATGTATATTTATTCACACACACCACACGTGTATGTATTTATATGAAGAATAGGTTGTGAAGGCATGCACACATACATGCAGTACATGTACATACATATATGTATACATATAAGCAATATATACATGTGTAAGCACATAGATGCCTTTCTTCATAACAGTCTTGTGGGTTACGTAGTGCAAGAATTATCTCTTGTTCTCGTTGACTAATTGAGGAAACTAAGAGTCAAAAATGAAAAGTGACTCTCTACAGTTACCTAGCAAGTTTGTGGCAGAATTATTTAAAAAGCTAGGACTCCCAAGTCCTGACTAGAAAGTAAAGACAGTTCTCCAAAACACTTCTGTATTGTATTAAGATATCAAGGAGATTGTCACTGACCAACCTATGCTGTGGGGAGCACAGAGGCTCAACTCCTTTGTTGGGGTCTCAAGGTGCTAAGGGAGAAAGGTCACTCTCCTGACCAGCATTAAAGTATCAATCACTCCCCTGGTCACTGATTTCCTCCCTCTAATTCATTCATTCATTCATTCATGCATTTATTTATTCAACCCAAAAAATGCATAATCTATACATTCCTGCAACCCCAAGCTCAATATTCTCAGGCAACTCCAGCTCAATATCCCATCACACTCTGATTAATAGCCCTATACCCTGAGCTGCTACCACATTTGGACCAGACACCTTGATTCTAAAGCCCTTTTTTTGCTTCTCTCTACTGACACACAATTGGTCTGGAGACCAATTGTGCCTTCTCCAGAGTTTGTTTAAAAGGAGAAAAGAATAAATGTATAACAATAACTCATTTTGTATACCACTTTAGGATTTGCAAAACACTTTCCATACAACTTCCCTTTGAGGTAGATAACATTAGTTCCATTTTACAAATAAACTGAGTAGGGGGCAGCTAGATGGCTCAGTGAATAAATAGTCAGACCTGGAGACTGGAAGTCCTAGGTTCAAATCTAGCCTCAGATACTTTCTAGCTGTGTGACCTTGGGCAAGTCACTAAACCCCCATCTCCTAGCCCTTGCCTCTCTTCTTTCTTGGAACCAATACTTAGAATTGATTTAAGACTGAAGGTAAGGGTTTGGGGGAGAGAAGAAAGGGTAAACATATAACAATAACTGAAATTTGTATACCATTTTAAGGTTTGCAAAGCACTTTCCATACAACTTCCTCATAAGGTAGATAATATATTAATTCCATTTTGTGGATAAAGAAACTGAGCCACTGAGCATTTAAGTAACTAGTCCAAGGTCATGTAGCTCACAAGTGTTTAAGGAAGGATTTGATTCCAAGTTCTATGCTCCCCACCATTCTGCCATTTTGTTTTCAGAATTCACATACCATTTGCAAAGCTACTCTGAACTAAATGTGGCAGAGAAGATGAGAGACTGGCTTCAGGAAGACCTAGGTTCAAATCCTGCCAGGTACAAATTGACTCTGTGACCATGGGCAAGTTCTTTAACCTTCTCAGTGTTCCAAAGCAATCTCCTAACTGTCTATGCTGCAAAGCAGGTGAGGTTCTACATTGCTAAAGGGAATTTACCAATGAAATTCTAGGTCTGATGTCTTATACCTCCATTCCATCAAAAAAAAAAGGAGAAAAAAGGGCAGCTGGGTGGCTCAGTGGATTGAAAGCCAGGCTCAAAGATAATAGGTCCTGGGTTCAAATGTGGCCTGACACTTCCTAGCTGGGTGACCCTGGACAAGTCACTTAACCCCCTTTGCCTAGCTCTTGCTGCTCTTCTGTCTTAGAACCAATACCCAATATTGATTCTAAGACAGACAGTAAGGGTTAAAAAAAAGGAGGAAAGGAAGAATTGAACAAATAGTTGTAAAACAATGCTACCAAAAGTGGCCTAGTAGGGATTATTATTGGTATATCTGTGTGTATGTATGTCTATATCAATGACTATAATATATGAATATAATATATATTGAGATATATACAAATGAACAGATAAATATACATATACACATGTATGTGTGATATAGATGTGCTGTACATTTGGTATGTGTGTATATGTGCATCTATACACATAATTTTCCCCTAAAATCAATCAAAACTACCCAAAATTGTAAGCAATGACTTTTTTAAAAACCCTCACCTTCTGCCTTAGTATCAGTTCTAAGACAGAACCCTGGCTAGGCAGTTGGGATTTAGTGACTTGCTCAGAGTCATATAGCTAGGAAGTGCCTAAGGTCAGATTTGAACCCAGTCCTCCCAACTCCAGGCCTGGCACTCTCTCCACTGTCCCTCTTAACTGCCCCAGTAATGAGTCTTCATGTTTGTATAAACACAAGTAGTTTTTTTCTATATAAATAAACACATACAGTCTTGCTGTGACTCTTTTCTTGAGCATCTAAGGTACTAGACCACCTCATAGCTGAGATTACTTCTGATTCTGTTGCTAAAAGAAGGGGACCCAGAAGTAGGACTGGTCAATTATTCTTTAAGCAAAAAAAAAAAAATTAGGGCAATGACCTTTGAGTGAATCGACCTGTTCTTGTGTGTCAAAATTGGGGCAATGTGGCCCTCAGTCCCCTGCTTCCTACCCAGGATTTACACTCATATTCCTAGCACTGTTGTCTGCTCTTGAGTCCCTAAGTGGCTTGACTCTTGCTGCTTTGAAATGGCCTCCTTGCCATTTTCTCCATGAATGTTTTGTCTCCTCAACTTAACTGTTGGGACTGTGTGTTCCGTATCTCCACCAACCCCTCCCCTGCCCGTCTCTGGTGCTTCTGCTTCTGGTGAGTCCTTCATCAAGGTTTATTACCGTGATCGTTGTATTGTGCAATTGTGTGTGCTCCACTTCTGAGGCCCTTTCCTGGAAGGAGGAGTTCAGAACACTTCATTCAATTCCCTCCTATACAATAAAAGAAGCTTGCTTTAAAAAACTAGCCTCTTCTTCCATCCCCTTTCCCTAAAGTAGATTTAATCATGAGCTGAGTGTGGCAAACAATACACTCAATAGATCACATGCTCAGACCTTCTACTTGAAAGGAAGAAGACCTTTGCTAGAGGGGCAGCTAAGTGGCACAATGGATAGAGGGCCAGGCTTGAAGCCAGGAAGCTCATCTTCCTGAGTTCAATTTAGGTTTTAAGCACTTACTAGCTGGGTGGCCCTAGGGAAGTCATGTAACCCTATTTGCCTCAGTTACCTCTTCTGTAAAATAAGCTGGAGAGAAAATCCCAAAAGAGGTCACAAAGAGTTAGACACAACCAAACAACAACAAAATGTCCTTTGCTAGCCCCATTTTCCAGGTGGAGGAAACAAAGCAAGCACTTTGATGGTAACCTAAAATATGAAACAGTACCAGAAATATGACTGAGGTCCTTGAAAAGAAAGAGAAGGAAATTTGAGACTTGTGGAGAAAGATTTCTGTGATTCTTTGAAGTGGAATGTTCTTACCTGGGTTTAAATCCTGGCTCTGCAAATTCATAGCCATGTGGCCTTGGACAAGTCACTTGATTATTCTAGATGCCATTTTCCTTTTCTATAACATGAGAACATTAAGTTAGAAATCCCTTCCACCTCTAACTCTCAGACCATATAATGCCTTCCCTAATGGGATCTCCATTGCTAGTTCTTGGATCTTTTTTCCTTCTCTCTTTTGAGTGACAGAGAAAGTCATGAAATTACAAGAAAGCTAGTATAGCCATGGGTGACACTAGTCTGTGGTGGAGATGGGACAGAAAAAAAAGGACCATCAAGAGAAGACCAATGGCCCCTAGCCATAGAAATCTGGCTCTTGGATTTTTATTTTCTTCTTGCACAGGTCATCATAGTATCATTGATTAAAAACTGGAAGCCCTATGGTTCAAACTCATCATTTTACAAATGAGAAAACTGAAGGCACAGGAGATTGAATTGAGTTTCCCAAAGTCACAAGTAGTAAGCAACAGTCAATATTTGAACCCAGACCTCTACTCATGTATACTATACTCACTCTTCAAACTTCTCATCCTTTCCACTGTCCCACCATGGATATATCCATGCCCTAAGGCCTTTCTCTCCTTATTGGTGATTCCATCTCTGCCCCTGTATGGGTATTCTTTCCATCTCCTGATTTCCATTTATGTTGTCTACCCAACCCCCAACCATTAGAACATAAGCTCCTTGAAGGCAGTGAATTTTGTATTTGTATGTTTATTTCTGGGATGTAGTAAACATATTTAAAATGCTCCATCTATCTCTCTACACTGCAATGATATTCCATGATAGTGCTAAAAAAATTGAAGAACCATGGAACCTTATCCTTGCTTTGACCTAGGGGATTGGATGATCATTCCATGGAACTTAGGAAACCATAAGAAATGGCAGGAAGCTAGAGAGGGAGTAAGAGGGGAAGCATCTTGAGCCTCTAGTACCACACACCAGCTTAGAGCAAGAAACTAAGGTGGGACTTATGGGACAAAGGACTCCAACAGACAAGTTCTAACATTCAAGACTGCAACTAATCCTAAAAATTTGTGGTCATCTTTGGGATGATGGTTGATAATTCAAAAATCTCTTTTTTTCTCTTTTTTAAATACTATTTTTATATTCTTTTGAGCTTAAAAATGAAGATTTATAGTCTCATATTGGGAAACTCTGAGTCTATATCTTCCAGATTTCCTAGACTGAGTCTAAAATCCAAGGAAAGAGCTAACACTCCCCAAAGCATCTCTTCATATCCTGAATATCTGACTCATTATATGGATTCAAAGACTTCTTCTGTTCAGAAGTCCAGGAAAGTGGATCTGCCATAATGGATTGGCTGCTCTAGTCTGGGACTTTTTTCTGAACTTGAACATCCCTGATGAAGTGAAGATAAGAATGACTGGCAGGGGGCAGCTGGGTAGCTCAGTGGATTGAGAGTCAGGCCTAGAGACGGGAGGTCCTAGGTTCAAATCCAGCCTCGGCCACTTCCCAGCCGTGTGACCCTGGGCAAGTCACTTGACCCCCATTGCCCACCCTTACCACTCTTCCACCTATGAGACAATACACCGAAGTTAAGGGTTTAAAAAAAAAAAAAGAATGACTGGCAACCAACTAATCTAGTGATGCTTCTAAGTCTGAAAGTTTTAGGGGATTGAAGAGGTTAGCTATCATTTTCTTGGAAGGAGAAGCCTACCAGTTTGGCAGCTTTTTTTAAAACTCTTACCTTCTGTCTTAGGACAAATACTAAGTATTTATTAAGTATCCATTCTAAGGCAGAATCAGGGTTAAGTGACCTACCCAGGGTCACATAGCTAGGAAATGTTTGAGGTAAAATTTGAACTCAGGACTTCCTATCTCCAAGTCTGGCTCTTTATTTACTAAGCCACCTAGATGCCCCAGATAGTTTTTAAAATAAAGCTTTGTATCCTTGCTCTTGGCAGAACTGTAAAGGACTCTTAATAACAGACTGCTAAGTTTATTCATTGTTTTTATTTAACTATTTTTCTTTGTAACAAGAAAGCGTTTAATTGGAGAGGTATGTGGGGAAGGGGAGATTATATCCAGAAGACAATGGTATAAAAAACAAAGGACATAAATAAAAGTTATTTTAAAAATAAAATAAGGCCTGGTCTTTTTGTTTGGAAAGAATGGAGTGGGATGCCTGAGTGCAGAGCTGAGGATCAAGGGAATCATGATGGGGAAGAGGAACAAAAGAAATAGACTAGGAACTTTTTAGTAAAATAGTATTGATCAATTATGTGACCACTGTCCATCTAAAGCCCTTTTCTTCTATATTGCTTTTTAGCCTTGTGTGTTATTTCTAAATGTGTTTTCCAATAGGTTGGCAACATGTCATAGTGATTTGGAAACTGGACTTGGGGTCAAGAATATGTAGCACCCCATTCTAGCAGTGTGACCACCAGTAAATCACTCAGCCTCTCCGTGCTCCTAAGGAGCAATTTTAGATTTAATGAAGTGAAGGAGTTGCCAGACTCCACCAGTAAAAGGGGTTGCTCCACCCTACAGTTCCCACATTGAAGACATCCCAGATCTGATGCCCCTTTCCCTATTTTTCCTCCTAAAACTTTTCTTTCTTTGGAAATAAATGTCTTTCTAATCCAAGAAGAACCAGGTGTGATAAGAGAAAAGGGAAGCTGAAAACTGCTATAATGACTACAATAATAATAATAATAGTAACCCATTTCTGTAGTACATAAAGACTTTTAAAGTGCTTTACATAATAATATCTCACAGTAATATAGTGTTATAAATCATTTTATAGTCTAAAAAGTGCTTTCTGTCCATTAGCTTATCTAATCCTCCCAAAAGTCCTGTAAGGTAGATAAGGCAGATTCTCATTTTATAAACTGAAGCCCATATATTAAATTACTTACCCAAGATCATATAATAGGTGGAAGAGCAGGAATTTGAACCCATCTTCTGATTCCAAATGGAGCCTTCTTTTGATGATAATGCTGGTGCCTCACCTATATATAGGCTTTAGGGGAGGGAAATCTCTAAAGTCTTGAGAATAGGCATTCCAGTCACCCACCCCCACTCCAGCCAGAAGAAGCATCTAGAAACTTTTTAGGAATATGGTTTCCTTGTGGAAGGCTTAAGGCTAGCTTCCTTACATTCTCTTGCCACCGAGGGCAATGTGAATGAGCCTCCTACTTTCCCTAATTCCACTCCTCAGTGACTCTACAGAGAAGGCAGTTTCAGGAAGTTTGGTATATTCCTTTAGATCATTTTATTTCAACAATTTAATGAGACCATGTGGTGAAATCTGAAGAATGTTAGAATTAGAATAGAAATCTGCATTCGAATCTTGCTCTAGATACTTACTAGTTCTATGACCCTAAATAAGTCATTTACCTTTCAAAGTCTTGTTTCCTCATCTGTAAAATGGGGGGAAATAGTACTTGTACAACCCACATCAGAGAACTGTGTTTTAGAGAGTTTGGTGAAGATGGGAAAGCATTTGGCTCTAACTGGAGGGAGGGAACCCAGGTTCAAATACTGGCTGGCTCATTAGTATCCATGTGTCCTTAGATAGGACATTCAACATCCCTGAAGCTTCCTCACTCATAAAACAAGAGGATTGAACTAGATGGGTTCTTCCTGCTTAAAATCTATGATTCAATTACCTTTAAACAAATCCTTATTCATGACCACCGTAAGCAGGAGAAATCATGCTAAGCACAGCAGACAATAAAAATGGAAGATGTACTTTTCCTTTAAGGACCTCTGAGATGCTACACAATGTCTCTCACAGTGGCTGGCCAACCACTATCCATCTGAGATCACAAGGGCTGAGACCTCCAATTCTCATTTCCTGTGGAGTAGTTAATAAGGAAAAGGTAACAGAAATGGACTGCATACCTTATAAAAAAAAGTTGAGATGAAGCATATTCTCTGCCCTCAAGGAACTTGAAATTCAATATGCATCATTATTAAGATAGGCATTAAGGCAGAGAGGCTGAAGGGAAAAGAATGTAGAACTTGGAATCAAAAAGACCTGATTTCAAATCCCACCTCTGACACTACTTGGATGATCATGAGGTCACTTAATGCCTCAGTTTTCTCATCTGTAAAGTAATAATATCCATAGCACCTTCCTCTTAAGGTTATAAAGCTCAAGGGTGATCATTCGTCTAAAGTACTTTGCAAACCTTCAAGTCTGATATTTCAGTTATCATTAATATTTCATAATAAGTCTATTAAAGAAGAATAAACAAAATGATGTGTGAATTTCAAGGGAAGAGTTTTGTTACCAATTATGGCAATCAAGGAAGGCTTCCCAGAGAAGATGATATTTGAGGTGAATTTGAAGGATGGTTAAGATTTCAAAAGCCAGAGGGCAAAAATACGTGGGAGACATTCCAAGTCCCTGAATGGCAGTGAGTAAAGGGTTCAGAACACCAACAGATTAATTTGCATGTGTATCAATTCCTTTTCTTTTGCCCTTGAACCCCAAGGATTTAACTGCAGTTCATAACTCCAGCCCCACCTTCCTTCATCAAGTCCTCACTATTTCTGCTCTCAATCTCACCACCATAAACCTTCTGAACAAGAAACCCTCAGTGCACCACGACCTTTATGGTTCTCCATTATAGTAAATTGCCTGCCACCAGCAGCGGAGGGACTTGCTATGAAACACCATCTCGTTAAGCTGGGAATCCTTATTAATCACTTACTCTTTTGATAGATTGACCCTTTCAGAGTTAGTTCTTTTTCACCACTGTCCAACACTGGAATCTCTTGTTTTACTTTTCCCAGTGCTGGGGGGAAAGGAAAGAAGGAGCCAAAAAGGTCCCCCTGGCCCTGCTTTTCCTAATCTGGGGTCCAAGAACCAAACTAAAATGGAAATGTAGACACTGTTTGGGCATCTAGAACAGTGGTTATACATGTCCTTTTCAGCTGAGTGCACTGGGGCTTCCTCATCCTCCACCTTCCCTTGAAGTTTGCCCTGAATTTATTGCTCTGGGATTTTCTGTCTCTTCATTAGGGAAATTAGGTTCCCCAGGTAATTCGATTCAATCCCCTGCCCACCCCCATCTCAGATCCCTGAGGTACAATTCTATCCTTGTTCTAGCCAGTAATTCTATCCTTGTTTCCCCTGACAGAAAATAGATCCTATCCCATTTTTAAAAGGTAAAGAAGCAGGCAAAATACAACTAAACGAACTCAAGATGGAAGTCGAGTCAAAGATCCAGGGTTTCTGTCCGGTTGGTGATGATGGGAAGAGAGCCAAAGAGCAGTCAAGGGAGACCAAGTGCCTCATGCCCAGAAGATACTTAATCATGAGTGTTGATTGCACAGAATCACAGAACCTCAAATTTGGAAAAGGGCCCCAGAGACCATTGAGTCTAAGCTAGAGCTGCACATGAATCTCTGACCCAGAACCACCTCAACAAGTAGTGATCACTCAACCTCTTCTTTCTGGAAACCTCCAGGAAAAGAAAACCCACTGCCTCTCAGGACACCCCATTTCACATTGGGACAGTTGAAAATGGTAGGAAACCCCTCCAGTCTAGATCTGCTTCTCAAGCTTCTTGTCCATTGCTTCTGGTGCTGCCTTTTGGAGCCAAGTCAAAATAAGCCAGGTGAATTTGTGCCAATTTCTAACCCTTAAAATACATAGAGACAGGAATTATGTCCCTTCCCAAGTCTCTTCTTTGGGCTAGATTCAGAACTGTGATTGCAATAGTATAGAGAATTCCCAAATAAGAAAACTATCTATACGTCTAAGCACTTCATACAGCACATGTTTTGATTCCCCCACCATCCTAGATGCTGTCCAGTTTGTCAATGTTCTTCTTATGATATGGTATCCAGAACTGAGCCTAGCACTCCGGATGAAGCCTGACCAGAGCAGAGTGTGCTGCTAAAAGCATCCCTGTAGTCCTGGATCCTATTCCTCTCTAAAAGAAGCCTTCAGGATCTCATTAGCCTTCTTGGCTTCCATGTTGCCCAACTGGCATCCGGAGCTAGTGGCCCACTGTTTTGTTCATGAGTTCAGAAATTAAACTGATTTAAAAAAAAACCTTTATCTTCTTCCTTGGAATCAATACTAAATATTGGTTTCAAGGCAGAAGAGCAATAAGGGCTAGGCAACTGGTATTAAATGTCTTGCCCAAGGTCACACAGCTTGGAAGTGTCTAAGGTCAGATCTGAACACCCAGGACCTCCCATCTCCAGGTCTGACTCTCCTACCTGCCCTTACAGGGATTCAACAAAATTGAGATTTTTTAAATCATCTAGTCCAACCTTTCATTTTACAGATAAGGAAACAGAGACCCAGAAAGATTAAGTGACTCTCTTGTTCTCACAGAACTAGTAAATGGCAAATTTGAACACAAATCCACTGATTGCAAATCAGGTGAATCAGAAGCAGTGGTCAGAGATCCAGACATGCAGGGAAAGAATACAAAGAGGTAGGGGCATGAGGTAGATGGTGATTCAGTAAAGAAAGCCCTGGACCTGGAGCAGGAAGACATGAGTTCAAATCTGGTCTCAGACTCTTATTAACCACATGGCCAAGTCACTTACCCTCTGTTTGCCTCAGTTTCCTCAACTATAAAATGGGAATGACAATAGCACCTACTTTCTGGAGTTATTTTGAGGATGAAATGAGAATAGCTTTCAAGTGCTCTAGTGTAGTGCCTGGCATATAGTAGGAACTATACAAAAGCTATCATTATTGTTATTATTAAACACAAGGCCCAGAAGAGTATGGGAAGGAGAGAGGGAGGGAGAGTGAAAGACAGAAAGAGAAGGAAGGGGAGGAGGAGGCAAGCTTTAGAAATGGCAAGATTCCACTGAAAGGAAGAATAGGTAGCCATGGCAAGAGTAGAACACAGCAGCCAGATTTACATAATGTTGAATTCAGTAACAACTGGCTAAATGCTTCACAGAATTCCTGAATTTGAAGAGTCAGAAGGGATGGCCACAGCCATCTAGTCTGACTCATACCCAAAAGAAATCCCCAGTATAGCATGTCTGACAAAGATCTCCTTGAAGACTTCCAAGGAGGGAGAACTCACTACCTCTCAAAACAGGCGATTTTGTTTTGGGATAGCTCTAGTTGTTAGGAAGTTTCCCTTGACATCGAAATGAAATTTGTCTCCTTGCATTTTTCACTCCTTGCTCCTTGTTCAGTCCTCTGGATTCATATGGACCAAGTTGAATTGCTCCACTATGTGATAAGTCTTAGAATCCTTGAAAACATCTGTCATGATTTCTTTTCTCCAGGCTAAAATTACCAATTCTGTCAACTGATCTTCATAAATCATGTTTCTAAGCCACTTGAACATCAGTCAGTCAACAAACATTTATTAAGAGTTTACTCTGGGGGGCAGCTGGGTAGCTCAGTGGATTGAGAGTCAGGCCTAGAGACGGGAGGTCCTAGGTTCAAATCTGGCCTCAGACACTTCCCAGCTGTGTGACCCTGGGCAAGTCACTTGATCCCCATTGCCTACCCTTACCACTCTTCTGCCTTGGAGCCAATACGGAGTATTGACTCCCAGATAGAAGGTAAAGGTTTTAAAAAAAAAGAGTTTACTCTGGGGGTAGCTGGATAGCTCAGTGGATTGAGAGTCAGGCCTAGAGATGGGAGGTCCTGGATTCAAATCTGGCCTCAGACACTTCTCAGCTGTGTGACCCTGGGCAAGTCACTTAACTCCCATTGCCTCACTCACACCATACATCTGCCTTGAAACCAGTACACGGTATTGACTACAAGATGGAAGGTAAGGGTTTAAAAAATATTTTTTTAAAAAAAGAATTTACTCTATCGAAGAAATCAAAGCCATCAATAATCATATGAAAAATATTCTAAATCATTCTTGATTAGAAAAATGCAAAATAAAATTACACCAGCATACCACCTCACAAACATCAGATTGACCAATATGGCAGTAAAGGAAAGTAGTAAATGTTGAAGGGGATGTAGCAAAATTGAAGCACTAATGCATGTTGGTGGAGTTGTAAACTGATCCAACCATTCTGGAGGGCAAATTAAAATTATATCCAAAGGGCTATAAAATTGTGCATACCCTTTGATCCAGTAATGCCACTACTGAGTCTGTATCCCAAAGAGAGAATAAAAAGGGGGGAAAGGACCTACTTATACAAAAATATTTATAGGAGCTCTTTCTGTAGGGCCAAAGCATTGGAAATTGAGGGGATGTCCATCAATTGGGGAATGGCTGAACAAATTGTGGTATATGTTGGTGATGGAATCCTATTGTACTATAAGAAATGATAAGCAAGATAAGTTTAGAAAAAGCTGGAAAGATCTGCAGGGACTGATGCAGATCAAAATAAGCAGAACTGGGAGAGCATTATAACAGCAATATTGGACAATGATTATCTGTGAAAACTGGGCTACTCTCAGCAATGCAATGATCTGGGACATTCCTGAAAGACTTATGGTGGGGAATGCTATCCACTTCCAGAGAAAGAACTGTCATATTTCACATCGGTATATTTATGGTTTTATTTCAGAGTCTTGGTAATGGATGAGTTTGCTCTTACAACAATGACCAATATGGAAATGTGTTTTACATGACAATAAAAAATGCAAAAAAAAGAGTTTAATCTGTGCCAGGCAGGTACTGGGCTAAGCACCATCCTTTATGAACCTGCACTGGATGGACATATTCCAGTTTATTACATGGACTCTCCCTTTCATGGCCTGTCAGGTCCCACCCTAGCCAGGAAATCCCCATCCTAAATCCCAAAGCCTGGGTGACCAAAAGCTGGAGGAAGCCTCTTCTGAGTATCCTCCTCTCTGAAGGAAAGGGATGGTTCTGAATCAGTGGCTAATCACTAAGGCTTGCAGGCAAAGATGATTTGCGATTCTTACAGTGAGTTTGTGATGCACTTCATTATATCTATTTATAGGACAATGGATCATGAGGGCTATAAAAACACCATCTGCTGGTTCCTTTCCCAAGGATGGGGTGGTTGCAGCTCAAGGCCCTGAGGAGCTGTCAGCTTTGGGTCCAGGACTCTGGAGATACCTCCAGTTGAACTCAAGAGATCATCATGGGAGCCTGGGGGCAAAGCCATCATGCAGAACTTCCTAAACTTTGAGATGCCATGCTCTGCGAGCCCTCCAGAATCTGATTCCAGACTACTCATTCAGTGTTTTTCACACATCCTTCTTTCAGCCAGGCCAGTTTCCTTCGAGTCCCCCAAAATGCTGTGTTCATTCCATTCCCCCTGTGGGAATATGGGTAACAAGTGACCCAATGGAGAGAGTGCTGGAGTATAGAAGGCCATAGTTCAATTCCCACTTCAGACAGTTTTACTAGCTATGAAACTCTGGGCAAGTTCCATAATAATAATTAATGAGGAGGAGGAAGAGGAGGAAGAGGATAATTGTAGCTATCATTTACATAGCACTTCAAAGTTTATGAATTGTTTTACATATATTATCTCACTTGATCCTCACAACAGCTCTGTAAGGTAGATGCTATTATTATCCCCATTTTACAGATAAAGAAACTGAGGCATCACTTAAATAACTTGTCCAGATTCACATGGTTTGTAAAATAGATAAGTGTAAAGACAGGAACTGTGATTTCATTGATATAGAAAATTCCCAAATCAGGAAACTGCCCTCATCAATACAGCTAGGCACCTTCTCAGCAATTTATATTCTTAGAGAATTGCCATGGAGAGACTACATGAGACCTAAGACAACTGGGCTCATCCCTCTATTTCCATGTCTCAGTTCCCAGGAGTCTATCAACAACAAAGCCTTAGTGTTGTCTAACCGATGGATCCACCAGAAAAAAAATCTCCTTAACTCTTTTCTTCCCAGACTAGGAAACCAAGCTGAAGGACATCCAGGAAATGGTGACCAAGATGGTGAAGGATCTTAAGATCATGAAATAAAACAATCTGTTAAAAAAAACCTGGGGTTGTTTAGCCTGGAAAAGAAAAGACTTAAAGCAGTGACAGTGAACCTGTTAGAGACTGACTGCCCAAACTGCAACCCTCAAGACGCATGTGAGCCCCCTGCCTTACCCCAGATAAGGGAGGAAGGAAGCATTCCCCTTGGGCTTCTGGGAAGAGGGGCAGGTCATGGGAGAAATGTCTTCAGGCATGGAGAAGGGGAAGGTAGCAGCCCCCTCTGTCACGAGTACCATAGGTTCACCAACATGGACTTAGAGGGTCAAAATAACTTCTGCCACAAGTGTTTGACAAGCTGCCATGAGGAAGAGGGATTAAACTTGCCCTTCTTTGTTCCAGATAACATTCAATGTTTTGTGGTGTGAGAAGGGACAGGGTGGTAGGAAAAAGATTAGAGGCAAACTTCAGATTGGAACTCCCAGGATAGAAACTCCCTCCCTCTATGAGTTAAAGGATTTGTTCAGCCAAAATTCATCAAAGTTAGCCTTTGAACTTAGACCACCTTCATTCCAAGACTGTTCCTCTATCTACTCCATCACACTTATCTTAGCATATAGTAAGCATTTCATTAATATTTAACTGGATTGAACTGAAATTGCAGAGAGGCAAATTTAACTTTGTTGTACAGGAAAGTTTCCTAACATAAAAGAGATTTCTAAGTGAAATGGGAGGCTTTAGATAAATAGTAGTAATGAGTTCCCCATCCCTGGTGGTCCTCAAGTGGGAACTGGATGTTTGGATTGTAGAGTAGATTTCTCCTTAGATATGAGTTCCATTAGATGAAGTTCTCTTCCAAATCTAAGGTGCTGTAATACTACAATGTTATTCCTCCTCCAGGGAGATGGTCAGGCCAATAAGTAACAAAATAGGCAAAACAGATGGTGAGGTTGTCTCTTGCTAAGTGGGAGTCCTCAGTAACTCAGAGTATACACATGCTAATGGGTCTGACTATCACTGCCTGTGGCCTCCACTAATCCATAAGAGCTGACCCATCCCTAAATGACCATGTTTCCAGAATGTAAACTGCTCTGTTGATACTGCAATGAAATGAAATTGCAATCTATTTCCCCTTTTACAATGTCATGGTGTATCCATGACATTGTAAGCCAGAGGGACCCATACTGGTTAAATCTGGTGGTTAGACTTGGAGAGAACTATCCAAAGCATGTCTTTGTTTTTCAAGCCACTTGAGTTATCAGAAATAAAAAGAGCCCTTCCCATGAGAGTTAGTGAAAGCCCAGGCACTGTAGCCTCCAAAAAATCTATTCAGTTGTTAACTGGGACACTTGTTCATCTCTGTTCACCATGCTAGAAGCAGAGGAAAGGATAAGATTATCTTTCCCAAGGCAGTGGTAGCCACAAGATTCAAGGGTTCAAGAAACACAGGAATCAACTTTTGAGATAACTTCCACTTTTTGAGTCTCCTAAAAGAGAAAGTTAATAATACAAGGAAGTCTTCCCAACAATTAGAAACAGAAAAGTAGAAACAGACAGACAGAGATAGATGGATGGATAGATAGATGATAGAAGAGAGATATACATATATGGATAGAGAGGTAGGTAGATATGGATAGAAAGAGGTAGTTGGATATGGCTATAGAGAAGGAAAGCTAGAGATGCGGAGAGATAGACATAAAGGCAGATAGAAATGGAAACATATAACAAGACTGATAGCAAGATATAGAAAGATAAGAATCTAGAGAGATGGGCGATGGATGAATGGATGGATGGAGAGAAGGGAGATTAAATGGAAAGATATTTATATGGATAGAGAGATAAAGAGGTAGATTGATATGGATAGAGATAGATGGATATGTCTATAGAGAGATGGAAAGCTAGAGATATGGAGGTTTAGACAGAAGTAGATAGAAATGGAAACATATAGCAGGATTAATAGCTAGAGATAGATAAATATCTAATGATAGAGA
This sequence comes from Gracilinanus agilis, assembly GCF_016433145.1. Taxonomy (NCBI): domain Eukaryota; kingdom Metazoa; phylum Chordata; class Mammalia; order Didelphimorphia; family Didelphidae; genus Gracilinanus; species Gracilinanus agilis. The sequence continues at coordinate 688,068,258 of NC_058131.1, forward strand.
GATGGATGTATGGATAGAGAGATAAAAGAGATATGAATATGGATAGAGATAGATAGGTAGATAGCTATGGATAGAGAGATAAATGGCAATGGATACAGAAAGATGGAAAGCTAGAGACAGGGAGAGATAGACATATAGGAAGACAGAGATGGAAACAGACAGAAAGATGGATTGCTAGAGAGAGATAAATATTTAGAGAGAGAGATGGATAGATAAAGGCATCTGGATGAGAAGGGGCAAGTGAAAAGGCAGCTGGTGTGAAGGAGGTAGAAACTAGAGAGTATGCAGGAAGTGAAATGAACAGAACAGTGGGAACTTTTTAAGATATGGTGAACCCAGGCAGGACCTTACCAAGCATTGATTTGGCATCAGGGTGGGATCCTCCTTAGGAGATCAAGGCTGCTGGTGGGGAGATGGAGCAGATGGGAGAGTGAGCAGGAAGTAAAGTGAGAATGGACTAGAATTCCAGAAGAGGAATAATATGGTTCATCCTCCTTTTCCGTGGTACCAGGGGCCTGTCTTCTCCAGAACTCAAAACCAGGGGTGGTGCTTCCAAAACCATAGTAGAAGACAGACAGTGTATGGTGAAATAAAAGAACCTTAGACTTGGAAACAGAAGAGTCTCAGATCTAACATTTATTGCCTACATGACCTTGGACAAGTCACATATCCATCTGTGGGACTCTGTTCCCTCATATGTAAAATTAAGAGAGTGTTCTAAGTGCTCTCTAAGGTACTTTCCAAATCTTAAAAATTCTAAGGAGGAGACAGCTAGGTGTGTGACCCTGGACAAGCCACTTAACCCCATTTACCTAGCCCTTGACCTTCTGTCTTAGAATTATTATTATAATAGAAAGTAAGGGTTTACATATACATATATATATGTATGTACATATATATATATATATGTGTGTGTGTGTGTGTGTGTATTCTAAGGAGATCTCTGCCCCCAGAGTATTAGAGAAAAAAATAACAGGAGCACTGTGCCTACAACCTTGGGTATCGGGATTCAAATTTACACTGCTAATATCATCACTTCAATCATGTCCTAGCGGTGTGCCCCTGGGCAAGTCACTTACCCCAATTGCCTATCCCTTACCTCTTACTTCTATCTTGGAACTGATAGTATTGATTCTAAGACATAAAGTAAGGGTTTCTTTAAAAAAAGAAGAGGAACAAAGGTCCTCTGACTTCTTTCTGATGCTGTCTTCTCTTGTAATAATAAAAACTTGTATTTAGATAGCACTTTCCATTGTATAGAATCATTAAAATAACTGACAGTTATAAAGGACTTGAAGATTTGCCAAGCATCTTCCATATACTCTCTCATAACCATGTGAAGAAAAGGCTTCAGGTATTATTAGTCCCATTTTACAAATGAGGAAAGTGAAGACTCAGATTGAAGGACTTGCCAGGATGATCTGGCCAGTGATCATCAGTGGTGTGATTTGAACCTGGGTCTCCTCTGATTTCTCTCTCAAGTTATACTAAACTTCACTACCCTTCAGAGTTGGAAGGACAAGTTAGGCCTGAAAAATTTTTTTCTACTTCATCCCCAACAAGATTACATCCAACTTTCCAGTGAAGACCCTGAATGTCTCTCCCTTCTGATTTCACTAATTTCCTTAAAATCTCAGGCTAACATCTCACCTTCTGCAAAAAGCACTTCCCAGGCCCCTTTAAATTCCTGTCCTCTGAGATTATCTCCAATTTGTCCTGTCTCTGTCTTGTTTGCACATAGTTGATTCATGTTGTCACCTCAATGAGCCAATGAACTCCTGGAGAGCAGAGACTGGATCTCCATTGCTTAGCACAGTGAGCACAGTGCTTGGCATACAGCAGGCTCTTATTAGATGTTTGTGGTTGACTTCCTGGCTTCCAGGGCACCCTGCTTCACTTCAGGGCTGCTCAAATTGTCTGAAAGGTTTTCCTTTCCTCAAAACATTGGAGCCTAATACTGCTTTTCCACATCTCCCACTTATTTCTCCTAGTTCTGCCCACCAGAACAAAGCAAAGAATTCTGATTCCTCTTCCCTATGGCAGTCCTTTATATACTTGTACAGATAAACATCCCCAAGTCTTTCAAAAGAATTTTCCTGGCCTCATCATCCTGATCTCTGAATTGCCTTCCAGAAACTATCCTTAAAATGAAGTCACCAAATTCTGAGGGATGTATGAGAAAGAATGCTATCCACATTCAGAGAAAGAACTGTGGGAGTGGAAACACAGAAGAAAAACAACCGCTTGATCACATGGGTTGTTGGGCATATGATTGGGGATGTGGACTCTAAACAATCACCCTAGTACAAATATCAATAATATGGAAATAGGTCTCAATCAATGACACATGTAAAACCAAGTAGAATTGCATGTCGGCTACAGGAGGGGAAGGAGGAGGAAAGGGAAGAACATGAATCTTGTAATCACGGAAAAATATTCTAAATTAATTAATTAAATAATATTTTCCCAATAAGATTAAATGAAGTCACCAAAATTGAACCCAGTGCTTTAGATGTGGTCTGCCCAGGACAAGACTTCAACTTCCCATAATCCAGATAATATGCCTTCCTTAATGTAGCCGAAGGTCACATCAGCTCTAGGGGCTTCTGGGTCATACTTACACTGCAGTCTACCAAAACCTCAGATTTCTTTCACAAGAATTACCAACTAATCACAGTCATAAATAGCCAAGATGTATATGGTCTTTGAGGTTTGCAAAGTGTTTATAAATATCAACTCATATGATTCTTACAATGATCCTGCTAACATTATCCCTGTTTTACAGATAAGGACACTGAGACAGACATAGAGAGACATTAAGTGATTTGCTGAAGATCACACAGCCTAGTCATACTATTTGTCTGAGGACAGATTTTAACTCTAGTCTTCCTAAGCCCAAGTCCAGCATTCTGTCCACACCATCTAGCTGCCTCTAGACAAAAAAATACTCTCTTTTTGTAGGAAATTGTTTTTCTAAACCCAAGTATAGGAGTTTACATTTACCTTTATTAAATTCCATCTAGTTAGATTCAGTCCAGTAGTAAATCAAGATCTTAGAGTGTCCACATTTTTTTGTGTCCTGGTTCTATCATTCAGTCTGGTAGCAAATCTTCCCAGCTTTGTTTCTGCTGTAAGATTGATCAGCATGCTAGCTATGCTTTCATCTTCTTTAAATGCCAAGAGAAACTCTGCCCACCAGTTGGTTGAAACTTCATTTTAAGATGTTCAGGACAAGTTAACTCAGGTACTATCCAACAGGACAGGATACCAAAGAGTAAAAGCAGGGCATCAAGAGATTAGGACTTGTCATTCTTTGGACAAGATGGCAAAAAGGACAGGGAGCTATACAGAGTAACAATAGTAATATATGATTATCAACCATGAATGATGACTATTATCAACAAGGGAAGGATCCACAACAACTCCAAAGGACTCATGACAAAAAAGGATATCCACTGCCATAGAAGGAACAGAGTCTTAATGCAGATTGAAACAAATCATTCTTCACTTTATTTCCTCCACAAATTTTTCTCTGTAAGCAATAAGTATCCCATTTCACAACATGAAGAACATGAAAATATGTATTATATGATAATAATATATGTATAACCTATCATGTTACCTACCTACCTGAGGAGGGGAGAAGGCTAGGAGAGAGAAAGAACATGTATTACAAAATGTAAAAAAAAAATATTAAAAAATATATTGGGGGGCAGCTGGGTAGCTCAGTGGATTGAGAGTCAGGCCTAGAGATGGGAGGTCCTAGGTTCAAATCTGACCTCAGACACTTCCCAGCGGGGTGACCCTGGGCAAGTCACTTGACCCCCCATTGCCCACCCTTACCACTCTTCCACCTAGGAGCCAATACACAGAAGTTAAAGGTTTTAAAAGAATACTAAAAAAATAAAAAATAAAAATATATATATTGGTGTGTGATCTGAAAAAAAAGAAAATTTTAATTTAAAAAAGGATAGGTAGCCCAACTGATGTCAAATAGAATTTATTAATCTCCTACTATGTATGTGTCAGGCACTGTGCTGAATTCTGATGATACAAAAAAAGGCAAAAACAGTCCCTACCCTCAAGGAGCTCACAGTCAACTAGGGAAGTCAACATGCAAACAATTAAGTACAAATTAGATATAGTCAGGATAAATCAGAGGTGGTCAGCATAGGGAAAGCACTAGTGTTAAGAAGGATCAGGAAAGACTTCTTGGAAAAAGTGGCATTTTACTTGGGGTCCCCAAAAAAGATCTAGGCTTTAGGCCTGAATCAGTACCTAACCAGGTCATTCAGAAATGAGAGATAGGAGAGGTTGAAAATGTTTTTCTCATGATAGTTGTGGGAGGACCAATCAAGATAATTCAAGAAGAATGTATGGTATTACATAGAAATCTGCTGATGTCCCTCATTTTAGGAATCTATGAAATGGGAACAGTCCTGAGATTACCATGATCTACATCTCTAAACTGTCGGAGAATCACTTTCATCTTTGTGTAATGGTAAGTCTATAAGTTAGTAGACTTCTAGGGGCACAATGGCACCAACTCATTATGTAAGCACCAAGTTGAATACTCTTCCATTCTCTTCCACTCTGAGAGGATGAGATGGTCTTCCTTATCACAGTTAACCCCTTCTGCTATGTTCTTACTACCATACCTACCCTTCTTTTCTAGAACCTAGTTCCATAAAGCATTTTCAACCTCCCATTTTTAAGCTCTCCCTTTCTATTGATTCAGTCTCCTCTATCCATAAACACATGCATGGCTTGTTTGTTCCCAAAAAATTAAAATGAAAAATCCTTCATTTGTAGATGCTATACCTTAAGCTATCATCTTCTCTCTCATCTTCCCTATTCTACCAAGCAACCAGAAAGAGTCAATAACTTCCTCCTCAACACCCTGAAACTTGACTTCCATCCCTTTTCAAGATTATTAAGGACAATTTCATGGCCAACCCAATGACTCTTTTCTCTCATCATCTTCTTTGATGTCCCTTCTATCTGGTCCTTCTTGATAGCCACTCCACTTGTTCAACTTTCATGATACAACTATGTCTCTCCTCTCATTTCTCTGGCCATTCCTTCTCTGTCTCTTTGGTTCAGCTCCTCTTTTTCTTCTTGCTCCCTCAAGCCATATATTCCTACAATGAACTCTTGAGTCCTCCTTTCTCTCTGAAATCTCTTCATTTTGGTTCATTGTTCTTTAGCTGTCCCTCATTCTACTCAGAAACTAGAGTCTGTGCTGATCCCACCATCCCACCATCCAGCAAAGAATCTTTTACCTGGTAGGTACTTAACTATCTTGTTCACTCTCCTGTCTTCAATATTAGTTCCATTTCCATGGAAGTCTGAACTCTTTGACCAGAGCTTTTAGCCCTCGTGTATAAGCATGTAAAGCCCTCATGATCATAGACGTAGAGCAGAAGGAAATTCCAAGGGCTGTCTAGTCCAATTCCTTCACTTTACAGAAGAACTGAGCCCTCCAAGGTCAGACAAGTAGTGAACATCAGAGGCAAGATTTAAAGAGATCTTTGTACTCAAAACTAGAGCTCTTTCCATTGTGCCAGAGGGACACTCATCTAGTCCAACCTCTTATTTTACAAAGAAGGAAACTGAGGCCAACAGAGGCAAAGTTTCCCAAGGTCACACAAGTAGTAAATGATTTGAACTCAGGTCCTTTGACTATATGCAGTGCTCTTTCCATTGTACCACATCTGAGATGAATGTTTGCCAGGACTTCTGACTTACCCTGTCCAAAACTGTGATCCCTGTTCTGTTTAAACTTTTTTTTCCAATAACATAGAAAAGTGTGGTTATCAGCTGTCAATAGCATGAAAACAAGATGAGTCTCTAACATTTAGATGGCAAAAGTGCTTACATAAACACTTCCAGAATCTAGGATTCCATTAGTAAGGATGCTCTCTCTACCAAAGCACAGTCCAACCCCTAAACAACCTTCAAGACTGAATGATTTGGGCTGGAAATATTCATTACATTAATGAGTTTTCTGATGATAAACCTTGGGTCCTTATTGTCTCAAAGTTCTCAAAGTGAGGTGCTGGAGTCCCTGAGAATTCCCTGCAGCCTTTCAGAAAGCCTCAAAAGTCTAAACTATTTTCATAACAATATTAAGATGTTGTTTATAGAAAACAACATAAGCAGAAATTGGGCTCCTCAATAATTTTTTTTTAAAACCCTTACCTTCCGTCTTGGAGTCAATACTGTGTATTGGCTCCAAGGCAGAAGAGTGGTAAGGGTAGGCAATGGGGGTCAAGTGACTTGCCCAGGGTCACACAGCTAGGAAGTGTCTGAGGCCAGATTTGAACCTAGGACCTCCCGTCTCTAGGCCTGGCTCTCAATCCACTGAGCTACCCAGCTGCCCCCCTCAATAATTTTTTTAAACTCTTACTTCCTGTCTTAGTAACAACTCTGAAACAGAAGGGCAAGGGCTAGGCAAATGGGGTGAAGTGACTTGCTCAGGGTCACACAGCTAGGAAGTATCTGAAGCCAAATTTGAACCCAAGCCTCCTTGATTCCAAACCCAGTACTATCCACTGAGCCACTTAGATGCCCCTGATCCTTAATAACTTTCTTTTTTTATAACTTTATATTTATATTTATATATTTATAACTTTATATTTATAACAATAACTTTCAAGTGTGCAAAAAGAGCAGGCTGGTCCAGTTTAATCCCCCAAGGCAGGGACAAAAGCCCTTTAAGGAAGTGTTGGGCTAGAGCCCTACCATTGGCCAGGTCTGTCTAGTGCAGAAAGTTGAAGGAAGACTTGGTTTTAGGGCAGAAGGGAGCCTGGAAATAAATCACCCAAGGCTGCATAAAGGTCAGCCTGTCTCCAGCATAACGCCCATCCTTGGGCTGTGCTACGCCTAAGCTTTCTAACTTGGTGAGATCCGAACAATGCAAGAGGGCGAAATTATAGCTTATGTGAAGAACTGGGTCAGAAATTAGCTGGAACATTATGATCTGGGAAATCTCGGTGTGTGAAAGTATGTGTTTGGTGCTGGACTAATTGTACAGCCATTCCTGCTGAAATCTAAGTGAGAATTATGGATATGGAGATTAGAAGCTACGCTGTCTCATAACCGTAAAATAGCTGCCTTCCCTTGCTAATAAAGCAACTTCCTTTGACGGTTTTACTGGGCTCTTAGTGGGTGGTGTGAGCTTTGCCCTATTCCAGGAGGCAAGGGCAGTGGCCGACATATTTCCGGACCAGGGACCCGATTCCAAAGAGTATGTCCAGGTGAAATGGCCAATGAACCTGGGATGCACCCAGAGACAGATGCAATTCCAAAACCAAACACAATCCTACAGCAAGACACATTTACCCACACTCGCATAGGAATGCAACAACAAGCCTCCACATACCTGCATAGTCATATATACATATATGCTCAGACACAGCAAGATCTGGGTTCAAATCCTACTCTTGCCACTGACTCACTATATGAGAATAAGCACATCTCGGGACACTTTTATTAAGCCATTGGCACAGTAATGGCCTCACTTAGTACCACAACCTTTGCTTAGCACAGGGGCTGCTCAACAAATGTTTATCGACTGATGGACACTTACGTACAGAAGCATGCAGAGAAATCCTGATGGATTCTAACCCAGAAAGCCCATGATACAGAGAAAAAGAATACTGGATGTGAAGTCGGGGCCCCGGAATCAAATCCCCTCCCTCTCTTTCACTTACTCAGCCTCCCTTGGCCTCAGTTTCCTCCTCTGTAAAATGAAGATATTGGCCTCTGAGCTCCCCGTTACTGCCAGAGCCAGGATCCCACGATTTATGGGAGCCCAGACACCAGGACCCAGCCAGCCTCAGGGGAGCTGATTCTCCCTCTGCCTGCTGGCTCCCAAGTCTTCTCCCCAGAACATCAATACACTCCAAGTCATTCATTCCTCCTCATATAACTGAGAGGGCTCAATAGGTGCTGAGGGTCACTCAGAGACATTCAAGAGGCTGGAGGAGAATGATCTTTCTGGCTGGAGAGAGTGAAAGATATGCAGGAAAACAGTCTGGGAAGTGTCCTGGAGACTCTGTGGGTCAGAAGCATAAAATCATAGAATCTTACAATTGGAAAGTATCTCAGAACAGCCTAACCTCCCACTTCTACAGCATCCCAACAGACAATGTCATACAGATACTTCTTTTTTTATTTTTATTTTGAATATTTCCCCATAGTTACATATTTTATGTTCTTTCCCTCTCCCCCAAATTCCGATAACCCCCCTTAGCCAATGCCCAATTCCACTGGGTTTTACATGTATCACTGATCAGAACCTAATTCCATATTATTGATAGTTGGACTAGAGTTATCATTTAACATACAGATACTTCTTGAACAGTTATGGAGACAGAGAACTCACTACCTATAAAGTCAGCTTATTCTATTTTGGGAGACAGCTCAAATTGTTTGAAATATTTTGTTCTTTGCTCTTCCAGAATCTCTTCCTGAAACTTTCACCCAATAGTCTTCATTCTTTCTGCTCTTTGGATTCATCTCATGACTCCTGTTGTTTCCTCCAACACTTTTTTTTAAAACTCTCACCTTCCACCTTAGAATCAAAACTGTGTATGGGTTCCAAGGCAGAAGATCAGTAAAGGCTAAGCAATGGGGGTTAAATGACTTGCCCAGGAGGGTCACACAGCTAGGAAGTGTTTGAGACCAGACTTGAACCTAGGACCTCCCATCTCTAGGCTTGGCTCTCAATCCACTGAGCCACCTAGTTACCTCTGAGTTCTCCAGTACTCTTAGTCTCCCCTCTTCCCCAGAACAACACCTTTAGAATCTTAGTGCTCCCAGGATTGATTGTCAACCCAACCACTCAATTCACGGTGGAAAATATACCTTATGTGTTCTTCAGAGGCTTCTTCTGCCATTGAATATTTGGGGGTCAGCAAAAGTATGAACAAGGGTAGGAACATGGAAAAATGGGCCTCATTCCATTCCTGGGTCCTTCTCTGAAAAATTCCTCCCAAAGAGAATGATCCACTCTGATGACATGAGCAGACAAGAGCCAAGGGAGCATGGAGGCAATAAATAGCAAGATCTTGCCTTTCCAGTTAAGATGGCTGCAGAGTAGTTGCAGAACTTTTACCCTCCCCACCCCCAACCTGTATGATACCTCAAAAGAACAAAAAGGTCAAGTTCAGATGAGTGAAGGGACTCCACAATAGGGTGCAGCAAAGGTACGTGGAATTTGGGTATTTCCATGCTATAAGGGGGTAAATTAGCTCCCACCAAAATGAGAGCTGATCAAACCCTCCCCCACCCCACTTACAGGGCAGGATTCATAGCCAGCACCCTAGAATTAAAGCAACGGGAAACAACTTCTAAGTTCTTGGCAGCAGATCAAGAGCACCCCTGAGAGCAGCTAGACCTGAAATGCCAGGAGGCTAAAGACTGCATCCTTGGGCACAGAGGAGTGTGGCTGGGGTGGTATACAGCAGAAACCAAGCAGACTCAAAAAGTAGCCTCCAGCAAAAACCACTCCATAGCTCCATACACAGAGAGCCTGCCCTCTTCACCCAGACATCTGAAGGAAGCAAGAAACAGCAGAGTAATGGCTAGCAATGCTCAAGAAAAGCCAACCAACAAAAGAAACAAGAAAAGGGCATTAATTCTAGATAATTTTTACATAGAAAAAAATCCAGACCACAGAACAGACAGCAGAGGAGGACAATCAAGTAAACACATCCAAACCCTTCCAAAAAAATGAAAATTGGTCACAAGCTCTTGAAGAGTTCCAATCTGAGATTATGAGAAAGATGGAAGAGATTTGGCAAGAAAAGTGGCAAATAGTTCAAAAAGAAAATAACAGTTTAAAAGGCAGAATTTTGCAATTGGAAATTGAGGTTCAGAAATCAAATGAAATGATAGGCAAATTGAAGACCAGAAATAACCAGCTGGAAGCCATGAAGAGCCAGATAAATCAAACTGAAAAGGAAAACCAAAAGATTACAGCTGAAAACCAATCTTTAAAGGCTAGAATTGGGCACGTAGAAGCCAATGATTTCTCAAGACAGCAAGAATTAATAAAGCAAAGTCAAAAGACTGACAAAATATAAGGAAACATGAAATATCTCAATGAGAAGATGACAGATCAAGAAAACAGGTCCAGAAGAGACAACTTGAGAATTATTGTCTTCTGGAAAAATCAGAGACAAATAGAAATCTAGATGTTATACTACAAGAAATTATCCAAGAAAATTGCCCTGATGTCCTTGAACAAGAGGGCAAAATAGACATTGAAAGAGCCCATAGAACACCCTTTACACTAAGATCTTGCCTTGCAAATTCAGGGGTCATTTCCTTTAGAGATGGGGAAAGTGAGCAATCAATCCCTCTGATGGGGATTTTGTGTTGATGTCTCGCTTTTTTTTTAAACACTTACCTTCCATCTTGGAGTCAATACTATGTATTGGCTCCAAGGCAGAAGAGTGGTAAGGGCTAGGCAATGGGGGGGTCAAGTGACTTGCCCAGGGTCACACAGCTAGGAAGTGTCTGAGGTCAGATTTGAACCTAGGACCTCCCATCTCTAGGCCTGGTTCTCAATCCACTGAGCTACCCAGCTGCCCCCTGTGTTGATGTCTCTTTGATGGTGAACACCATTCACCTGTCTTTATGACAAGGTCATTTGGCCTGGCCGTCCCTCTCAGAGAATCATCTCTCTGTGCTTCTGACCATGTCACTGTCCTGCTGACTCTCTGCCCTTCCCATTTGAACATAAGAAGGCAACTGGAAGTTGTGTGTAGAGGAGATTCTCAGTCAGGTGTGGCTCCTGAGGTCCCTTCCAAGTCTGAGATTTTAGAACATAGAAGGACAGAGTCAGAGGCAGTCATCAGGGATTTCCTGGCCCTATACCTATCCCTGACACCCCTCTCAGCTCAGCAGAGATAATACTGGAGGCAGTGGAGAGTCACGGGGGAGCAGGGACTCTTTGAGGGCCAGAGGGGCTAAGAATTGTCTAGCAAGGGAAGCTGACTCCCAGGCTATCAGTGCTCCTGAAGTCCAGGATAGTAGATGCCTTCTGACATCCTCAGCACCACATTTCATTCATGCTTGATCCAGTTTGTGAAAAGGAAAGAGAAATGCCGTGAAAATAAGCTTTCTCCTAACAGCACTGCCGCCTCTAAACCCAACCTGAAAGAATAACTATAGTGCAATGGCGACCCCTGCTGGTCATTGGGCAGATGGCTGCTTCCAACTTGGCCCAGCATCAAAGGCTAAAGCATTCTCTGATTCCAGGAAGCCACAGAGAGGGGGCAGGCAAATATTGATCCAGAAATAGGTGTATATGGATGGTGACCCAAGCAGAGTAGAGCACAGACATTGACTAGGACTATAGGGAAGGTAGATAGCATCCCAGCAAGATGGGTGGACAGTGACCGTATCCTATGGCTAGTGAATAACCCAGACAGAGCTCCATAATCCTGTCAGGAAGCAGATAAAAAGGGCTTTAAATGGAGGGACAGGTGGATACATCCTGGGGACAAAAGGAAAGTGACACTGACAGCAGCATAGTCTCAAACAGGCAAATAGACAATAATGAAATCAGATGGCCAAGTGGAAGGTGATCCAGACAGAAGAGCAGATGGACAGTGACTCAGACAGGTGGATTAATACTAAAAATAATTCACACTCTGATAGCAGATAGTGTTGTAGACACCTAGGTGGCACGAGGGATGGTCTGCTAGACTGAGAGTCAAAAAGAATTGCCATGAAAATCCTAAATGAATCATTTAATCTCTGTCAGCCTCATTTTGTAATCTGCAAAATGGGGATAATAGCCCCCATTTCCAAGGCTGGTTGTGAAGATCAAATGAGTAAAGAGTTTGCAAACCTTAAGGCACTCTATAAACATTGTTGTCGTTATCATGTAATGGGGGTAACCATGGCAGCTAAATAGCTACTTCCTAGCTCTGTGACCCTGGGCAAGTCATTTAATCCCCTCTGCCTAGCCTTTACCACTCTATTGTCTTGGAACCAATATTTAATATCGATTCTAAGACAGAAGATCAGGGGTATATTTTTCATCATGTAGTTGGATCTGGAGTCATGAAAACAGGTTTAATTCCCAATTCTGACCTATACTACCAATGTAAGAGTCTCACTTCCCACCCCAAGTCACTTAACCTCTCAGTGTCCCCAATCTTAGATGGGAAGTTACAGTCTTGGTGCCAATTTGTGTTGGTGGAAAGGAGTTCCATATATGCATTCATGACTTTTGGTGTTTTTTTTAATTCAATAATGTATTTTTCCCAATTACATGTAAAAACAATTTTTAACATTTTTTTCAAGATCAATAGCTCTAAGCTTTTTCAAAAAGCATTTTAGACTTTATCTCGAAACAACTCTATGAGATAAGTATAATTATCCCATTTTACAGAAAAAACTGAGACCCACAGAGATGAAGAGGCTTGCATATTTTCATTTAACTAGTTAGTGTCTGAGGCAAGATTAGAATCCATATCTTCCTATCTCTAGGTTCAGCACTCGGTTCACTATGCCATTTACCTTATAGATAACAGGTGGTCAGTGACCATGTTAAATAGAAGAAAAGATGAGGAGGGTCTTCATCAGAGAGATAGAATACCAGAATCTGAGAGAAGAATGGACAAAGAGGTAGATGATGGTGTCCCTGACCCATTTAGCAGATTGTTCCTGTTAAAATAAGAGATCGAATGAGAACAAGCAAGAAGTCCCGAGAATTTGTGAGGAAGCCTTCGACCCAACTTCAGGTAGAGAAGTGATGGACTCCAAGTGCAGATTAAAGCATCTTTTCTTCCTCCCTCCCTCCCTTCCTTCCTTCCTTTCTTTGGTTATGGCTAATGAGGGATTTTGTTTTTCATGACTATAAATATTTGGGCTTTGTTTTTCTTGACTTCTCAATGGATGGAGGAGGAGAAGAAGAGAAAGAATTTGGAACTAAATATAAAATCAAATCAATTTTTTTTATTTTTTCTTTAAACCCTAATATCTTTTATATATATCCTTCTATATTAATTTTTTTATTTGTTACAGGGCTAGGTAATGGGGATTAAGTGACTTGCCCAGGGTCACACACAGCTAGGAAGTATCTGAGGCCAGATTTGAACCTAGGACCTCCTGTCTCTAGACCTGGCTCTCAATCCACTTCAAATCAAATTTCTAACAAACCGGTGATTGATATTTTCCACAAAGGGACAGACAGGCTATGAACCCTGTAGGGATCAGAGAGCCAAATACTCATTGTCCTATTCTGGAGGAGTGAAGTAGGCCGTTGGCTGAGGGCTTGGTGAGTGGTCCCCGAGTGAAGGTAGCATGCTCACCATGCTATGGTGGGGCAGGAAATGAGCTATCCATATGCCTCCAACAGAAAAATAATCATCCAGACCAGTCAAAATCAATCATTCAAATTTGCCTCTGGTTCTCAGAAAGGAGTCTTTTTTCCTTTAGCCATCTGAGTAATGATCACTAATACAAACAACATTATGGACCTCTAGCACACACACTATCTATGTCAGGCCACAAAGTCCCAATGAAGTGGGAAGGTAGAAGCCATTAATACTGAAAAGTATGCCTGAATGTTGCACCAGGGAGTTGAGATCAATCAATACTATCACTTGAAAGTACCTTCGACAAGATCTAAACCAATTCTTAGCCTTTGGGACTAAAGTAGAAACCAAAGGAAAATTGAGTGAGGGAGAGGGGGGGCAGGAGGGGAGTGATATTGTTCTTCCTGAATACTAAGAAGGGGGGGCTTTGTCCTAAGGGATTTGGACCTAGATGAGCTCTGAAGTCCCTCTAACTCTAAATCTCTGACTTTAAGATGTTATGAAGATAAAACTCTCACATTATCCAGAGCCCAGGACCTCTGCACAGCCTTTCTTCATCCTGGGCGAGATAATTGACTCAGCATCCGAGTGAGCCCTGGGGAGGCACTGATCTGGCTGAGGATTGGAAGGCAGGTCCTGGGATCCTACTTGTTCCTGCTTTGACAATCAGGTAAAATTAGGGACTTATCATTTGTTTGAGTTTCCTTCCATCATCTTCCACATCCCATTTGAGAATTGACAATCAAATCAACATTGCGATTGCTACTCAAAAGGGCATGACAATGTTTTGAATTTTCCCCCAGATTATGTGTAGACACAATTTTTAATCATTGCTTTCTGACAGTTTGCAATCTATGCTCTCCCTTTCTCCTTTCCATTTCCCCACCTCCCCAAGACAGCAGGTAATATAATATAGGTTTTACATGTGTTATATTCTATAGTACATGTTTCCATGTTCATCATGTTGTGAAAGAAGACACATATCAAAAGAATTAAAGCTATCAATAATCATATGAGAGAATGTTCAAAATCGTGCTTGATTAGAGAAATGAAAAAAAATAAAACAACACTGAGGTACCACCTCATACCTATCAGATCTGCCAGTATAACAGTAAAAGGGAAGGACAAATGTTGGAGGGGGATGTGGCAAAACTAGGACACTAACGCATTGTTGGTGGAGTTATGAACTGATCCAGACATTCTAGAGGACAATATGGAACTATACCCAAAGAGCTACAAAATTGATCGTTCCCTTTCATCCTGTAATACCACTACTGGATCTTTATCCCAAAGAGATAATAAAAAACGGGAAAGGACCTACTTGTACAAAAATATGTATAGCAGCTATTTTTGTGGTGACAAAGAACTGGAAATTGAGGGAATGTCCATTAATTGGGGAATAGTTGAACAAATTGTGCTGTTGGTGATGGATTACTACTGTGCTATCAGAAATGATGATCAAGACGATAGAAAAAGCTGGAAAGATCTACGTGAACTCATATAGAGCGAAATAAGCAGAACCAGGAGAACACTGTACACAGTAACAGCAATGTATGATAACCTGGCTACTCTCTGCAATGCAACTATCTGGGACAATTCTGAAGAAATGTCCAGAGAAATAACTACTGGAGTTGGATGGGTGCATACTATTTTTCACATCAGCTTATTTACGGTTTTATTTTGGGGTTTTATCTTGTATGAGAGTACTCATAGAACAATAATCAATATGGAAGTGTGTTTTGCATGATAATACATGTATAATCCAGATCAAATTGCTTACCATCTCTGAGTGGGGAGAGGGGAGAAGGAGAGAGATGGTTTAAATCTTATAATTTTAGGAAATGCGTAATGTAATTGGAAAATAAAATATCTTTGAATTTTAAAAAAGAAATATTGCTTACACTAGAGAAAAATTAATGGAGGAAACAAAGTAAAGAATGTTATGCTTGATTCTGCATTCAGATTCTGTTCCTTCTATGGTGGGCGATAACCTTTGTTGTCGTGAGTCCCTTGGAGTTGCCCTGGATCTTTGCACTGCTAATAGTAGTCAAGTCATTCATAGCTGACCATTATGCTTTATTGCTATTACTATGTTCAGTGTTCTCCTGGTTCTCCTCACTTCACTTTACCTCACTTCATATATCTTTCCAGGTTTTTTCAAGATGATCTTTTTCATCATTTCTTATGGGGACTTAAGTATTCCATTAAAATTATAAACCACAACTTGTTCAATCATCCCCTAATTGATGGGCATCCCTTCAATTTCTAGTTCTTTATCACTACAAAAATTGCTATGATAAATATTTTTGTACAAGCAGGTCCTTTTCTTCTATCTTTGATCTCTTTGAGATATAGACCTGGCAGTGATAATGCTGGGTCAAAAGCTATGTGCAATTTGATGGCCCTTTAAGCATGGCTCCAGATTGTTCTCCAGAATATCATATATCATATATGCACTCTATATCAGTGCACAGCTCCACCAACAGTGTATGTGTGTCCCAATTTTTCCACATCCTCTCTAATATTTATCATTTCCTCCACTAAGAAGACCTTTATTAGGAATCTTTATTAACTACCTATTATGGGCTAGGCCCTCTGCTAGCCTAACACAATGGCAAAAAAAAGTCCAAGGTCCAACATTTTATATAATGTTTTAAGGTGTGTGTATATATAACTTACTTACCTCTATTCTGTAACATCTGAAGAAGCTATCACCTAAACCCTATGGAACATGGCTCCCTAACACATCCCCTACTCTCTTCTCTCCTAATTCAAAGGGTCTGGTGCCTCCAAACTCTATAGAAGCTTCCTGAAATCACTTATTTCTATTTCAGTCAAACACTAACCGAAGTCTGAACTTTTTTTAGAAGGCAGAGAGTATGAGAAAGGAGAATAAACAAGAATAAAGGGGATGAAGCGATTCCTCAAAAAATCATGGGATCTAAGGATCCAGGGTCTCCAGTTCTGTCTCTGAAGATGCAATGCTCAGGCTTTCCCACTTGGGGGTGATAAAGCCTTGGGGTTCCCAATAACCTGGCCTTTGCTGCCTTCTGCCTGTTCTCAGGAGCTCAACTTTGTTCCTTACTGGCTAGGTCATACAGAGGTAGGGTGTTAGACTTGGAATGAGGATAGCCTGCCCCAGACATCTACTAGCTATGTGGACTCTCTCTTCCCTCACTTACCTCACAGAAATATTTTAAGGACCAAACGAAAGAACCTTTATAAAGCACTTTGCAAACCATATATTCTTACCTTTCCCAGCACTGAAAACATCATCTCCCCTAACTGGACTATAAGCTCTTTTGTGGCATGGGGCTATTTGTACTTTGATCTTTGTCAAAGGCAACAACAGCTATCCAAGTCCCACCAGGGTGAGGGAAGAGGGGTTGATGACTTTAGACAATCCCATCCTTGATCGACCCTCACTTTTGCTCTAGGTTCATTCCTCCAGGGTCATTACCTCATTAGAGGCATGAGACTCCTGGGGCTTCATTTCTACCCCCATCTCATATTTCTGAAAAACAACCATAAGGGCTCTAGTTTAAAGGACATCCCCATCAGTGGGAAGGAAAAGCCTATGTTGTATTCAGAGTACAGATGGGAGTTGGTAGGAAACAGGTGGTTTTATTCCCACACAGAAAGGGAAGACTAAGCAATAAAGAAACCTAGAATGCTTATACTCTACTAAGAGGCATCTGATATTCAAGGCTCCTTGAGATCTCTAAAACAGGGCTACATAGGAGCTGGTTTAAATTCCATCACCATGATGGAGATGAATGCTCCAAGAATACAGCCAGTGCTGCGCAACCCAAAAAAGGCTCTTTCTTTTCTGTGTTTTCCCTCTGTAGGTGATTTTTCCTTCTCCCACAATCCTCTACTTTCTCTATCGTTAACCATGTTGCTTTTACAACTGCTCTAGGAAGCCAGTACCCTGAGTGTCCCAAGATGGCAGCTGCTTTTTTTTTCTTTTTTTTTTTTAATTTATCTTTAATGTTCATTTTTTAAAAAATCTTTGAGTTCTTAATTCTCTCCCTCCTAGCCCTTTCCCTACCCATTGAGAAAACAAGCGATATGATACCCATTATACATGTAAAGGCAGGCAAAACATATTTCTATATTAGCCATGTTGCAAAAATAACTAAATCAAATGATTGGGGATATTGACTCTAAACAATCACTCAAGTGCAAATATCAATAATATGAAAATAGATCTTGATCAATGACATGTAAAACCCAGTGGAATTGCCCATTGGCTATGGGAGGGGGGTTGTGGGAGAGGAGGGGAAGAACATGAATCATGTAACCATGGAAAAAATATTCTAAATTAATTAATTAAATGAAATTTTCCCAAAGCAAAAAAAAATTAACTAAATCAATAAATGAATAAACAAACAAATATTAAGAAACCTAAAGTTCTGAAAGTCTCCCTCCATCTGCCAGCTATCTTTTGACATCTCATAAGGTGTTGTGTCAAAGTAAGAAGACCCAAAATAGATGTGTGCCCAAAGCAGGCACAGGCTTGCCTAAGAAGCCGTGCCACGACAAGGCATATCCCTCTCTTATCCAAGGGCCACCACAGCCCCTGGATTTCCAGTACAGAGACCCTCTAGTATTGGGTTGTATTTGCCCCCATAGAGGTGGAAGGGATATTAGTGGTCATCTAGTCTAACCCCTTCATTCTACAGGGGAGGAAAGTGAGGCTGACTTGCCCAAACTCATAGATACAAGAGTGCATGTCATCCAGAGATCATGGATTTTAAAGTTGCAAGAAATGATAGAGATCATCAGTCCATCTCCCCACCATTTTAGAGATGAGGAAACTAATGCCGAAAAGATCAAGGGACTCACCAAAGGTCATACAGATGTACGTATCTGAGACAGGATGCAAATCCAGCTCCAAGATCAAAACTCACTTCCTATACCATCAAATGAAGAACAGTGATATCTTGGTTTTTGTAGATAATCTGTCAGAAAACAATCAGCAAAACCCAAAACCAAGGGAAATCTGAAGCAATTATTTCCATGTGAATCAATGTAAATCCAATTAATTCATTCTACACACTCCAAAATACATACCAAAAACACATTTTATAGAGAATATAGTGTTTAATACTAAAAACAATAAGAAATGAATATAAAATGAATATAAGAGATTACTGTAAAGAATAAATGAGCATTTACCTTTCTGAAGACTTCTTGGCATATGGAAGACAGCGAGGAGGGGAAAAGGCAATGGAAAAACTTTGGAAAGAAGCTGATATGTAGAGGAGTTGTTACCTTGATTGTGTCCCTTTTCTCAGCTGAGATACTATGGGAAAATTTCTACTTGACTGAGATGAGATATCTCACTCCCAATGTGAGACCTCATTCATTTTGTATATTGTCAGGCATATATTCTCCTCTGTATGCTTTATCTGATTTTCATTTGCTATCTGTATGGATAAATGGATTTATTTGCTTTTCAATACCTGTATTGCTCACACTGAGCAGGAGAACACACGTGTTGCCCTTTGTTTTCGCAAAATTTGCATCGAGGTCAAGTGAGCACACCAACAAAATCAGAGGCAATCAAGGAAAAGAGGCAAATCTTTTGTGGAAAAATGAAACCAACAATAACTCATATCAATGAAAACTGAAGTATTACTGTATTTGTAAAGCATGTAAGACAGTGCCTGGCACATAGTAGGCACTTAATAAATGCTGCTTTCCTTCCCTTCTATCCTCTCCACCATTACCACCACCACTGCCACTCCTTGAATCCATTGCCAATACTCTATGGTAGCATGTGGGATTCTGAACATTTAGACCCTGGACTTACTGGATCAATGTGAGCAGGGTTTTTAAGATATTGGTGTCTTGGCATCTCCATCTTCAGATAGAAGAGGAGATCTACTCCTGCTTAGAAAGGATGCGGGCACCAACAGAGGTGGGCACAGACGTCACAGTACAGTGTAAAGCCAAATTGTTCTTCTCTGAAGGGCCTTTGAGTTCCGTAGCCAAAACTTCTTCTACTTGTCTTTTTCAGGTGCCCTTCTTAGACTAAGTCCAAAGGGAGAGGAGGGAAAATAGGAGGAATAGAGGGAAGAGGAAGAGAATAAATCATGTTTATGTAGCATTCAAGTTTACAAACACTTTGTATTGATGCAGTATGGTAGAGTCCAGTGAATAAAAAGCCAGACCCTGGGCAAGTCACTTGAATTCTCAGCATTCTAAAGCAACAAAGACTAAGTGAGAGCACTGATGCCAGCTTGCCCTAGGAGAAGGATTTTTCTTGACCAGAGAAATCTTAGGTATAATTTTGGATATTGGACTTAGTTGAGCTCCCTAACAATCCATTTTTACAGAGGGGAATCAGAAGTGGCATCCCCAGGGTCAGAAGCCTTCAGGACTTGAACCCAGGTCTCACTGACTCAAGATGCCAACTCTACCTCCCTTGCCAGAGTAGAGGCCAGCTGGCATCCTTTGCTAGGTATCACTTCCCTTTAGCTGTTGGCCAATAGGGAACTGAGCTCTGTTTTCCCATCTCTGTCTTCTCAGGCAGAGGCTCTGAGAAAAGATAAAACCCAGCCTCTGGTTGGGCTTTATCGCAGCACATTAAAAGCTGAATCAGCAAACTGCCAGCATCACTGGGTGGGAAGCTGAGAACATAGTTAAGAAGCAATAACCTTTCTTCAGGGAAAACTAAGCAAGACACAGTGTCAGCTGTGGTTGCTACGTCAGTCGGTTTTTGCTTAACTGTTTTTCTAGGGATGGTTCTGTGGTGGAGGTTAGGAGACTTTTATTGGGAAATAACTGGAGTAAAACTCCTACCCCCACAGACATGCATCCCATGATCACTGGGCTCCTGATCCGTCCTTCCCTCTGTCCCTGGGGTGGTCTAGCCCTGCCCCACAGCCAACCCTACAATCATCCACCTTGTTTCTAAAGAACCTGCCCCAGCTCTTTTGAACAACTCATGCTATGACTTAACAGCCCATACCTTCTCCTCACCCTCCTCCCTTCTTGGAAAACTCCTTATCATTCAATCTTCCATTCTGCAGCCTACACCCATTTCTCCTGCAGCTCTTTTAGTATACCTCAGAATAATATAGTATTTACTATATACCTCATAGGATATAAAGAGTAAAGGATCAGAGGCAGCCAGGTGGCACCACAGATAGAGATCCAGGTCTGGAGTCAGGAGGACAAGGGTTCAAATCTGGTCTCAAATATTTCCTAGTTCTGGGACCCTGAGCAAATCACTTAACCCCATTTGCCTGGCCCTTACCCTCCTGTCCTAGAATTGTCACTAGGACATAAATTTAAGGGTTTAAAAAATTGAGTAAAGGATCATTTGAAATCCAAAAACTTGAGTTCAAATCTTGATTCTGGTATTTAGCCACTAAATAATCTTGAGAAAGCAGCTAGATGGCTCAGCAAATAGGTTGCTGGGCCAAGAGTTAGGAAGACCTGAATTCAAATCTGACTTTAGACACTTAGTAGCTGTGTGACTCTGGGCAAATCACTTAATCACATTTGTCTTAATCCACTGGAGAAGAAAATGACAAAATACTCCAGTATATTTGTCAAAAAAAATCCTATGGATGTAGACAACCTATGTATAAGTCTGATTTCTTAGGGAGAAGTAGGAGTGGGAGAGAGGGGGAAATGTTTAGTTTCTCATTGAATAGGAGGATTTTTAAAAGAAGTAGGATTAATGATAATTATATCAACAAAGAAAGGGGAAAAAAAGGGAAAGAAAATCCTATGGATCCCTCCTGATTAGAGAAATGCAAATTAAAACAACTCTGAGGTACCACCTCACACCTAGTACATTGGCTAACATGACAGCAAAGGAAAATGATCAGTGTTGGAGGGGATGTGGCAAAATTGGGACACTAACACATTGCTGGTAGAGTTGTGAATTAATCCAACCATTGTGAAGAACAATTTGGAATGATGCCCAAAGGGCTTTAAAAAATGCCTGCCCTTTGATCCAACCATATCACTGTTGGGTTTGTACCCCAAAGAGATAATAAGAAAAAAGACATGTACAAAAATATTTATAGCCACGCTCTTTGTGGTGGAAAAAGCTGGAAAATGAGGGGATGTCCATCAATTGGGGAATGGCTGAATAAATTGTGGTATCTGCTGGTGATGGAATACTATTGTGCAATAAAGGATGATGAACTGGTGGAATTCCATGTGAACTGGAACGACCTCCAGGAACTGATGCAGAGAGAAACAGAACATTGTACACAGAGACTGAGATATTATGGCATAATTGAATGTAATAGACTTCTACCAGTAGCAATGCAATGACCCAGGACAATCCAGAGGAACTTGTGAGAAAGGATGCTACCCACATCCAGAGAAAGAACTGTAGGAGTGGAAATGCATTAGAAAAATATATGAAAGACCACATAGTGTGATATAGATGTGATTAGGGTTTTGATGTTAAACAATCGTTCTACTACAAATATGAATAACATGGAAATAGGTTTTGAACAATGATACATGTATAACCCAGTGGAACTGCTTGTTGGCTTTGGGAAGGGGGAGGAGAAAGCAGGGGGTGGGGAGGGAAGGAATCATAAATCATGTAACCATGGAAAAATATCCTAATTAAATTTTTTTTAAATGAAAAGAAAATTCTAGGGACAGTTGTCATCTCATGGAATCACAGAGTCAGACACAAATGAAAACAATAAATCTCAAGCCAATCATTGAAGCTTTGGAGTCTCCATTTCCTCTGCTGTAAAATGAGGGGCTTAAACTGCATCATAGAATAGCTAGAAAACCCCATTCTACACTCCCCTCATTTTATAGATAAAGGAACTAAAGTCCAAAGACGTACTTAAGGTCATACAGGGAGAAAGTCTCAGAGAAAAAACTTGAACAAAGGTCTTCTGACTCCCAGCCAGGTCTTTTTCCCAAACTATGCCCCACTAATCTCTAAGATCCTTCCCAGTCCCAAATTCTGTGGCCTCACTGACCACCGAAAGAGGAAATTCCCATGATGCTACTGTGTGAGACTTCCATCCCCTAATGGTCCATGTTATTCATTTATTCCTAAGCTCTTAGAATCCATTCATTGTCCTATGGCGCCACTCACCCCACTGTGATTTCCCTGAAGACTATAGCCCTCATCTACATATATTGTCTTTCCCTGTTAATATGTCAAAGTCAGGTACTATATTTTTTTAAATTTTGTGGCCACAGTGTTTAGTATACTGCATATCACATTAATAAACATTTAATAAATGCCTTTTAATTCATTGATTGAAACCGTTGTTTATCCTTCAACTCATTCATCAAGGCTGGATAGAACATTGCCTATGAACCCAGCCCAGGCCTGGTGGGCAAGAGATGCTAGAGTCAGCTTATACTGGCCAGACCCAATTTTTCAGTTCTCAGTGTGAGAATTTAGAAATCATCAAACACCACAAATCAGGGCTTGATATATCGTTTTGTTGGTTGACTTGAGAAAGTGAGGGAGAAAAAGTTAATAATATGGATTAAATTTAAAATTGCATGTTTTGTACATTTGTAGGGAGATGGTTGTTAAACATTTACCAGCACACCCATCTGACTGGCTGCCTTCAAGGAATTTCTGATTTCAGTGAGGAAGCAGAAGTCATATAAAATTCAATTCCACAAATGTTCACTGAATAGTTTCTGTGGGTAAGGCACCACTGGGCATTAAATATACTAAATAAAAATACTAAATAAAGCAGCCCCTGCCTTCAATGAGTTTACATCCTACCACTTCTGCTCCAGAAGAAATAACCAAGTCTATAATTAGAGATTCCAGAACCCAGAGCAAGCAGCATAAAGGGAACATTGAAATAAGCTTTTTTTGTAGAGATGGGGGAAAGAGAGAAACCTTGGCCCCAATTGAGGTTCAAGTCTCCATTAGGAAAGACATAGATCCCTAAGACAATGGGGCCCAGAGGCAGAGTCCTTAGGACAGTTGGAGACCATTGCTCAGCCAGGGAAGAAAATATGCCTGGGCTGGAGAAGAGTTCACCTGGAACACAGGGTGTTGCCAGGGTAGTGAAATGCCATCTGGTAGCTTCCTATTTCAAGTAATTATTCTTGATAACTAGATGCTAAGCTCAACTATCGTCAATGTTCTCTAAATTTCAGAGCCTTGGGCCAAAGCCCTGGTTGTTGCATCCTAGTTACAGCTCTAAAAAGAACTTGAAATAATCAGTAAGTTTGCAATAATAATTTGTTTTTGCTTCATATCCAGAAAATTCTCAAATATGGCAAAATATGAGAATAATCAGTCCTAGACAGCTTGTTGAAAGACAAGCATATTAATACACTATTAGTAAAGCTGTAAATTGGTCTGGTGGTCCAAAAGCAATTCAGAACTGTGGATTCTTGCTCTTGGGCTCTTTAAGACTCTATCAGCAAAATTCAAGTTCTAGAAGTTCCTACCAGCCATGAAACACTTTGAGCATAAGCCCAAGTAATAGTATGCATGTCTGTCCCCTCAGGAACCTGCCTCACTAAGTCTGGAGAAGATCACCAGAAGGCTGATCACCAAGACATGAATTATTTTGCCCAAAGCTAGAGGGTGGATATAGTGTCACACTTGAAAGTCAAAGAGATTTGAGTTCAAATCCTGACCCAGACATTGATTGTGCAATTCTGGCATATCAGTTTTCTTATCTGAAAAATGAAGATAACAATAGCATCTACCTCTCACAGTGGCAATAAGGATCAAATGAGAAAACATGTAAAAAGCTTTACAAAAACCTAACACTCTATATAAATTCTAGTTAATATTAGTATCTACACATTATTTATTCATCTGCAAAGGTGAGAAAGGATTGCAATAACAAGCATTGATTTAAAGGGAAACTACATCAAAAAATTTCACCTAAGCAGATTTAAGATGGAATCCGCCGAGGCTGGTTGATATAGGAAATTTCTTTAGAACAAGGTGAAGCTGAAGCACAGAGGAGATCAAAGAGCATCCCAAGAAGGGGGACAAAAGAAGAAGGATATGGACAATGCTATAAAGGCAGGAATTAAAGCTGTTCTTTGTTTGAGGGGGAGAGAAAAAAGACTAGAGTAGAGGATTTGTGTAAGGAACAGTGGGTGATAAGGTTGGAGATTTAAGTTGGAACCTGGAATTCTGGGATACTTAGTTCAGACATTAACCCGTAATAGTAGTAACAGAAGTAGAAATAGTAATAGAAGTGGTAGTAGTGGTTGTTGTTTAATCATTTTTCAATCATGTCCCATTCTCAGTGTCTTCATTTGGGGTTTTCTTGGCAAAGATCCTGGATCAGTTTGCCATTTCCTTCTCCAGCTCATTTTATAGATAAGGAAACTGAGGCAAACAGGGTTAAGTGACTTGCCCAGGAACACCCAGTAAGTATCTGAGGCCAGATTTGAAATCAGGAATAGAAGGAGTAATAGTAATAGGAGTAGTAGAAATAGAAATAGTAATAGTGGTGGTGGTGGTGGTGGTGATTTATAGATAAGGAAACTGAGGCAAACAGGGTTAAGTGACTTGCCCAGGAACACCCAGTAAGTATTTGAGGCCAGATTTGAAATCAGGAATAGAAGGAGTAATATTAATAGAAGGAGTAGTAGAAATAGAAATAGTAATAGTGGTGGTGGTGGTGGTGATAGGAGTGGCAATAATAATAGAAGTAATTGTTGTCCTTAATTTTCAGAGAGGACCAGTGACATTGGGGTGAGGACTTGTGCATGAATTGGACTGAAGTGAGTCAGAGTTAGCTGCACTGTCATCAGCCTCACTCTCCCTTCCAGAGTCATCAAAGTCCGGTGGCAAAACAAAAGTCAGGAAGGTGGCCCAGGATACAGTGGATGATCTTGGCTTCTTTGATGTCTGACCAAGTTCTAAGTACTCCATAGATTGGCTCCCTTCATGGATATTGGAACTAAATGCTCTCATCTATAGATTCTGCAGGGGGGAGACTTTACAAGCGTATGGTAGACACCCCTTCTCCCCCTACCCCAATTCACCAAAGGATTTGTGGCTCCCACCTAAATGAGCCTACATGCTGAAACAGTTTTATGAGAGTGTAGCTGTTGTACACAACACAGCTTCTTAGAGCCACAAGTGAGTTGAGTCTCAGGCAAACACCAAAGTAGTCCTGAAAAAGGTTCAGTACCTCCAGACTTCTCTATACACCTAACAACAACATTCCTGGCTTCTCTATACACCTAACAACAACAAAAGTAATAGAAATAGAAATAGCAGTGGTAGTTCTAGTAGAAGTAATTGTAGTAGCAGTAGTAGTAATAGAAATAGAAATATTAGTAATACTTCATATTTACATAGTGCTTTAAAGTTTTATTCTTTGCTCCATTACTAGGTCTGTATCCCATAGAGATTTTTTTTAATGGGAAGAGGACTTATTTGTTCAAAAATATTTATAGCAACTATTTCCATGGTGGCAAAGAATTGGAAATTGAGGGGGTCAATTGGGGAATGGCTAAACAAGTTGTGATATAGAATTGTGATGGAATACTTTGTGCTAAAAGAAATGAAGAGGAAGACTTCAGAAAAACCTAGAAATGGGGGAAGGTGACAGGCAACTCTTTTTTTTAACATTTATTAATATTCATTTTTAACATGGTTACATGATTCATGCTCCTCCTTTCCCCTTCAACCCCCCCCACACACCCCCTACCCATGCGCATTTCCACTAGTTTTGTCATGTGTCCTTGATCAAGACCAATTTCCAAATTGTTGGTAGTTGCATTGGTGTGGTAGTTTCGAGTCCACATCCCCAATCATGTCCACCCCAACCCATGCGTTCAAGCAGTTGTTTTTCTTATATGTTTCCTCTCCTGACAGGCAACTCTTGAACCTCACTCTCATCTGAATTGTTTCAAAGAGGGGAGAATGTAGATACACATTCAGTGGGTATATAAATCTATCTTATGCAACAGGAAAGTAGGAGGGGAAGAAGATAAAGAAATGAGAGAGGGACTAGGAAAGGGAGAGCAGATTAAAGGAGGCAGTGGTCAGAAGCAAAACAGGGTATGTATCTACATTCTTCCCAATGAAATAGATAAATGACTAGTTAATTTGATTTTAAAAAAATAAAACCCTTACCTTTCATCTTGGAATCAATTGATTCCAAAGCTGAAGAAGTGCAGGAAGAGCTAGACAATAAGGGCTAAGTGACTTGACCAGAGTCACACAGGTAGGAAGTGTCGAAGACCAGATTTGAACCTAGGAATTCCAGTCTGTAGGCCTGGATCTCAATCCACTGATCCAACTATCTGATCCTTGCTACTCTGATTTTTTTAAAAAGAAAGACAAAACCCAAATTACCAATATTAGAAAGGAGAAGGGTGAATTTACCACCATTGAAGATGAAATTAAAGCAATTATTAGGAATTATTCTACCATTATATGCCAGTAAAACTAATGATCTAAGTAAAATAGATATTTACAGAAATATAAATTGTCCAGATTAACAAAGGAGGAAATAAAAAACCTAAATAGCCCTATCTTAGAAAAATAAATTGGACAAGCCATAAAAAAATCCCCAGAACCAGATGGATTTACAAGGGAATTCTACCAAACATTGAAAAAGCCTTTAATCTACATACTATATAAACTATTTTTTAAAGGCAATGAAGAAGTCCTAATAAAGTCTTTTTATGAGATAAATATAGTTTTGATACCTAAATCAAAGAGAGTAATAATAGAGAAAGAAAACTATAGGCCAATTTTTCTAATGAATATTGATACAAAAATTTTAAATAACATACCAGCAAGGAGATATTAACAATGTATCCCAAAGACCATATGCTAGGATCAGATGGTATTTATACCAGAAATGAATAGCCGGTTTAATATTAGGAAAATTATAAGAATAATATATCAATCACAAATAATTTCAAGTTTTTGAAAGATTGTCCCACAGAGGATGAGACTAGGCTTGTCTTGCTCCGAAAAGACAGAACTAAAAACAATGAGCAGAAGCCTGAGAAACAGATTTCAGCTCATTCTAAGGAAATTTTGCTTTTAAATTTTGCTTTAATTTAATCTCTTTTTTTAAAGATTCATTACTCTCCTTCTTACTACCCCTTCCCTCAAATTGAACAATGTAAAATGAAAAAGAAAATCCTCATAATAAATAGACATAGTCCAACAAAATAAATTTCCATATTGGCCATTTTCAGAAACATGTCTGGTTCTACATTTTAAGTCCCTCACCTCTCTAGTAAGAAATAGGTCATGTGTTTTAACATGAATTTCTAGACTCATGGTTTACCATTGCACTAATTAGAATTCTAAATTCTTTCAGTTGCTAGTTTTTTTAATGCTGTTGTGGTTATTTAGTCATTTTCCCAGTTCTGTTCACACTTCACTCTGCATCAGTTCATAAAGATCTTCTGTTTCCTGTGAAATTGTCCATTTCTCCATTCCATTCACTTACCATAATAATTTCATCCATTAGGTGGACACCCCTATACATATATTTCCTAACAATTACAGCTTAGGTAAGTTCCCCCATCACTAATGTTGTTTGAGTGAAAATGGGAAAAGGGTCTTCATCTCCATAATTATCAAACTCATGCCTTGAGAGTATAGCCGAAACCAGATTAAAATGTATTTGGGAAATAAATAAATAACATAATAACAAAATAAATAAAAGTATAACAAAACACAGATAAAGTTAATCTTCTAAGTAAACATGTAGCCCCTCATTTGTTTCTATTTGAATTTGATGGAGACATTTGTTTCTATTTGAATTTGATGAAGACCCACCTCTATTGTAGAGTAAACTGAGGTCCAGAGAGGTGAAAGGAACCTCTGAAATCTCTCCTACCTTTGAAATTCAATAACCCAAATGAAGGCAGGTGCTAGTCCATTAGTCATTTATTAAGTCATTATTAGTCATTATTAAACACTGTGCTAAGAGCTGGGATACATAAAAAGGCAAGAACATAGTCCTTGATTACAGTATAACTGAGGCGACAACATGCAAACAACTATATGCAAGCAAGATAGACAAGATAATTGGTGAAGAGGGTGTGGTCATAGAGAAATGGCTCTAAGATCAAGGCAAATTGGCTTCTTGCAGATGGAAAGTCTTTAGCTGAGATTTAAAGGGAGCCAGGAGGTGGAGATGAAGAGAAAGAAGTTTCCAGGAAATGGGGGACAATAACAGCCAGAATTGGGAGATGGAAGGTTTTGCTCAAGGAACAGCAAGAAGACTAGTATACTGGGTTGCAAAGTACCCAGAACAGAGTAATGTATAAGAATATTGAAAAGTTAGGAAGGATTTTAAAAGCTAAACAGAGGATTTAAT
Source organism: Gracilinanus agilis (assembly GCF_016433145.1). Lineage (NCBI taxonomy): Eukaryota > Metazoa > Chordata > Mammalia > Didelphimorphia > Didelphidae > Gracilinanus > Gracilinanus agilis. Next base: position 688,096,897 of record NC_058131.1, read on the forward strand.
ATTTGATCCTAGAGGTCATAGGAACCCGATTACTAAATATAGAAGGATGATTTGGTCAAACCAATGTTTTGGGAAGATCAGTACTAGGGAAATATTTTGTGGGGGAGACCAACATGGATGAAGATTTGAGAAACTAGACCCAAGACCTGACACTTTAAGTCATTTTGGATTTCTCATTCTGGATCCTCTCTTTGTCTAATGCAACAGTAGCCCCCAGTGAGGTTTGTGTTGTGTTGATGAATGGCAGTGGAAATGGAAAAAAGTCTTTAGTGATGGTCAGGAGTGATGGTAGTGGTGATAACCAGTGATGCCAGTCAGCAGCAATGGCAAGTGATGGTAATACTGAGGCAGCTGCTGGTGAAATTTTGGCAGCAGTGGTTGACAATGAGAATTAGTGGCAACAACAGGCAATAGCGCCAGTAGACAATAACTAGTCTGAGGTGGTGGGTGGTGGTGATAGCCAGGAATGCCATTTGACTTCAGCAGTTAACAGCGACAGTCAATGGGGACAACAATATTAGACAGTGGAGACAGTAGATGATGACAGTGGTGATAGTTAATGATGGCATGCAGTGGGAACAACCAGAAGTAAAGGATGGTGATGCCAGGAAAGAGAGGTGGACAGAAGTGACCATCAATGGGAAAAGCCAAAGACAACAAAGACATTGAAGGCAACAGCTATCAGTCAGTAGTAGATGATAATCTAAGGAGATAGTACGAACAAAACTGGCAGATAATGAAAAGTAGATGATAATAAAAGTGGGTGTAATAATGAGGCTGATGATATCAGCTGCCAATGACAGACAGACATTCACCATGTCAGACACTGTGCTAAGTACTTGCAATGTAAATATAAACAGAACAGCTCTTACCCTCAAGAAGCTTACATTCTAATGGAGACAAATATAGAATAAGTGGAGCTGAAAATGGAGAAGAGAATGTGTACCCATGACGGGGAGGGGGGGAATAAGGGGAGGGGGAGTCACTGGTGAGAAGATAGAGAGGAAATCTGGAGAGAGGCTCAAATTCAGAGAGAAATGACTATAGCTGAGGCTTCTCATAAAATTATAGTTTAGGCTAGAAACTCACCATTCATCACTCAGTAGAGCAATCCTCTAAGATGCAGAACCTCCAAGGTGTGAAGGAAGGCAGATGGTAACAGTTTAAGCTTATATAGCTGATGAACAAAAGTGAGACTAATGGAGAATAATGTATTCTTATAGAGCTTAAAATTCTGTAAAATGGGGGGCAGCTGGGTAGCTCAGTGGATGGAGAGCCAGGCCTAGAGATGGGAGGTCCTAGGTTCAAATCTGACCTCAGACACTTCCCAGCTGCGTGACCCTGGGCAAGTCACTTGACCCCCATTGCGTACCCTTACCACTCTTCTGCCTTGGAGCCAATACACAGTATTGACTCTAAGACAGAAGGTAAGGGTTTAAAAAAAATTCTGTAAAATGTTCCCCTCAGGACAGTGAAGTGACTTAAACACTAGAGAATTTGGATTCAGGGAGACCCAGAGTTCAAATCCAGCCTCAGACACTTACAGTGGGACCCTCAATAAGTCTCCTAACCTTTCAGGACTTCAGTTTCCTCGTACGTAAAATAGAAAGATTAAACTCAGATCCCTTTCAGTGCTATACCTATGATCCTATGATCTGGGGCAGGTATATATAGTGGTATAAGCAGGGAGAGCTGTTGGTAATCGCTGATAGCAATCACAGATGGAAGGAGAAAAAGGCAATAATTGTTAGTGATAGACAGGCTTAAAGGTGGTGACAGTTGGTGGTGATGAAGAGACCAATAGAAACCTAACTCAGGGAATTGGTTCTAGGAATAGAGAGAACCCATCCGGGAAATGGATAATGTTCTGTCAGCTCAGGGGCAACAGGAGATGGAAGGAGCTGACATCAGCCCTTCCTCAGAGGTACAGAGAAACCTGTGGGGAATTAGGGAACTTCTCTGAAGTCAAGGGGCAGTAGGGAAAAGAGGGTGCAGCACCAAGAAGCATGATGATGCCTTGAGGATCCGGAAGAACCAGTCAAACAGGAAATGTCAACATTGTGAGCTTCTGGGTCAAGAGGAGAGACAGGTATTAGATACTTGGATTCCCAGAGCTTGTGTTTTTGTAATAAAAGGGCTAATCCCAGACACACCCCAGGATCAATTTGTTGAGTCAGCTTGCTACCTCAGTTTGCAAAGACGGAATCCCTAGTCTCCTTCATGACTCAGATCAAGCATCACCTTTAAAGAAAAAATTATTTGTTACATTAAAGTTCCCATGTATCTCCATCCCTTCTGCCTTTCCTTCTGACATCATTTGACAAAAAGATATATGTACGTATAAAACTGTCTTGCTTGTTTCTATCTATCAGTTCTTTCTCTGGAGGTGGACATTCACAAATTATTCTTCAAATAATATTTCTGATGGGGTGCCTCGGTAGCTCAGTGAATAAATAACCAGGCCTGGAAATGGGAGATTCAAATCTGGCCTCAGACACTTCCTGGTTGTATGACTCTGGGCAAGTACCTTAACCCCTATTGCCCCAATGGTAAGTGTTTGTTTTTTTTTAATAAAACAAAATAATATTTCTGTTGCTGTATATAATCCTCCTGATTCTGCTCATTTCACTCTTTCTGATTTCACATAGGTCTTTCCTTTTTTTTTTTTTTAAATTAACCTGCTTGTCATTCCTTAAGGCACAGTAACATTCCAGCACAATCATATGCCACAATTTGTTGAGTCATTCCCCAATTGATGGGCATCCCCTCAGTGTCCAGTTATTTTCCACCACAAAGAGAGCTGCTATAAATCTTTTAGAACATATAGGTTCTTTTCATTTTTCCCTGATTACTTTAGGAAACAAACCTAGTAACAGTATTGCTAGGTCAAAAAGCATAGTTTTAAAACTCTCTGAGCATAATTCCAGCTTACTCTTCCAAATGGTTGGATCAATTCACAGTTCCACCTAGAGTGTATTAATGTCCCCATTTTTCCACATCCCCTCTAACATTTATTATTTTGCATTTTTATCATTTTAGCCAATCTGATAGGCATGAGATGAATTTCTGAGTTGTTTTAATTTGCATTTCTCTAATCAAGAAAGATTTAGAGCATTTTTTTAAACCTTAACTTTCTGTGTATTGGCTTATAGGTGGAAGAGTGGTAAGGGTGGGCAATGGGGGTCAAGTGACTTGCCCAGGGTCACCCAGCTAGGAAGTGTCTGAGGCCGGATTTGAACCTAGGACTTCCCGGCTCTAGGCCTGACTCTCAATCCACTGAGCTACCCAGCTGCCCCCTTAGAGTATTTTTTCAATATGGTTACGTATAGCTTTCATTTCTTCCAAAAATTGTCTATTCATACCTCTTGACCATTTATCAATTGGGGAATAAATAGCTCATATACTTATAAAATTGACATGGTTCTCTATTTTACCCAAGAAATTGTCTATAAAAAGTTTTCTCCCAATTTTCTGGTTTCTTTCTAATCTTGGCTACATTCCTTTTATTTGTACAAAATCTTTTTAATTTAATGTAATCAAAATTATATATTATATGTGTCACAATGCTTTCTATCTCTTGTTTACTCATACTTTCTTCTTCTATCCACAAATCTTATAGATAATATGTTAGGCATTCTAATTTGTTTATGATATCTTTATACCTAGGTTGTGTGTCTATTTTGATCTTATATTGGAAAACTGTGAAAGATATTGATTTATATCTAGTTTCTGCTGGACTGTTTTTCAGCTTTCCCAACATTTTTTTTTTTATCAGTAGTGAATTCTTATCCCAGCTTGGATCTTTATTTTTCTCAAACCCAAGGTTACTATAATGTTTTAGTACTGTTTGTTGCATGTCTGTTCTGTTCTACTGATCGACTTTTCTTTTTCTTAACCAGTACCAGATAGTTTTGATAATTACTGCTTTATAATACAGTTTAAAATCTGGTTCTTCAAGACCTCTTTCTTTAATTTTTTTTATTAATTCCTTGATATGCTAGACCTTTTGTTCTTTCAAATGAATTTTATCATTTTTCTAATTCAATAAAATAATGGTTTAGTAATTTAATTCAGATAACATTAGACTAGGTAGAACTGTCTAATTATATTGGTTCTGCACACCCATGAACAATTAATATTTCTACAATTATTTAAATGACTTTGCATAAAAAGTGTTTTATAATTATGTTCATGTGCAGATTTTTAATTCTATCTATATTCATTTTAAATGTGTTATCTCTTACTATCTCTTCTTGCAGGACTTTGTTGGTTAAATATAGAAATGCTAATGATTTATATAGCTTTATTTTATATCCTGTTACTTTACTACAATTATTGATGGCTTCAACTAATTTTGAGTTGAATTTTTTTGCCCATTCTGATTCCTTCAATTTCTTTTTCTTCTGTTATTGCTATTGCTAACATTTCTAACAAAATTTTAAATAATATTGGTGATAATGGGCATTTTTGTTTTATTCCTGTTCTTATAGGAAAGGTTTCTAACATCTTCATTAGAGATAATGTTTGCAGTTGATTTCAGATATAAATTCTTATCATTCTAAGGAAAAATCCATTTATGCCTACTTTCAAGGGTTAATAGGAATGAGTTGCATTTTGTCAAAAAGCTTTTTCTGCATCTATTGATATCATAAGATAATTTTTGTTACTTTTATTCTTGATACAATCAATTGTATTAATAGTTTTCCTTATATTAAACCATCCCTGCATGCCTATTATAAATCCTGTTTGGTTATAATATATCATCTTTGTGATATATTGTTGTAGTCTCCTGGCCAATGTTGTTGGGGTTTTTTGCATTTGTATTCATTATTGTAATTGGCCTATAATTTTCTTTCTCTGTTTTTGCTCTTCCTGATTTAAGTAATAGTACCATATTTGTTTCATAAAAGGAGTTTAGCAGCACTCCTTTATCAATTGTTCTAAATAATTTATTTCATATTAGAATTAGATGATCTTTAAATGTTTGGTTGAATTCACTTGTAAATGTATCTGGTCCTGATGCCTTTTTGTTAGGAAATTCATTTGTGGCTTGTTCAGTTTCTTTTTCTAAAATATTTTTATTTAGTTATTGTATTTAGTCTCTGTTACTGTAGGCAATTTATGTTTTTGTAAGTGTTATTCTATTTCACTTAAATTGTTAAATTTATTGACATATAATTGGGCTAACTAACTCCTAATAATTGTTTTTATTTCACTTTCATTAATGCTAACTTCACTCTTTTCATTTTCATGCTAGTGATTTGGTTTTCTTCTCTCCTTTTTAATCATATTAACCAATGGTTTGTCTATTTCATTGGACTTTTTTATAAAATCAATTCTTAGTTTTATTTATTAATTCAGTGATTTTCTTACATTCAATTTCCTTAACCTCACCTTCAATTTTCAATTTGGCATTTAATTGAGGATATTTAATTTGTTCTTTTTTTAGTTTTTTTTTTATTGCATTCCTAACTCATTGATCTGTTTTTCTCTATTTCTTTGGTATAAGCATTGTTGTGTTGATGAAAAAGGGAGGAAGGATGAGGATGGGAGAAGGAAGGTAAGGGAAAAGGAATGGGAATAGGAAGGAAGGGAAGGAAGGTAGCCAGGGTAGCCCTCAAGCTCCGGTGGGGAATTAACCTGAGCTCTTTGGAGCTCAACAAAATCAGGCTACGCTTTATGGCTATTTAAGTTGGGTTTATTTAAGTTAAGAAAGGGAATAGGTCTGGGGAAGCTAGGAGGTAGATCAGGATCAAGGCTTTTGGGGGGAAAAGGTTCTCCTCAGTCTGGGGAAAAGGTGCCCTTCTCCAAAAAAAGGTGACAAACACCAGCATCTCTCTTTTATACTTTCTCAGACACCTCCCACCTGGGAGATGTAGTCTCCCAGGACTTAGAATATTTTAAAATGCACAGCATTAAGAGATATAATTTTCCCTCTTATTATTGCTTTTAGTGTATCTCATTGGTTTTGGTATGTTGTCTCATTGTTATCCTTTTCTTTAATAAAATTACTTATTATTTCTGTGACTTGTTCCTTAACCCACTTATTCTTTAAAATTAAAACAGTCTCCAATTAATTATCCCTTATCAAATATAATTTTATTGCATTATGATCTGAAAAGAATGCATTTAATATTTCTACTTTTCTGTATTCAACTATAAAGTTTTTGTATCTTAAAATATGGTCAATTTTTGTAAAAGTACCATGTGCCACATCCTTTCTTTTCCCCTTCAATTCTCTTAGATATCATATCTAAATTATATGAGATTTCATCTATCTCCCTGACTTCTTTATTATATGTTTTTGGTTAGTTTTACATAGTACTGAAAGAGGAATTACCCCAAATTACTTCACTTTAATTTTGTAGAGATCTTGTATATATAGGTATAGGACAGTGATAGTGAACTTTTTAGAGACTGAGTGCCTAAACTGCAACCCTCATGCTGCATGTAAGCCCCCACCTTAACCCAAAAAGGGGAGGGAAGAAGCACTCCCATTGGGCTTCTGGGCAGAGGGGCAGGTAATGTGAGAAATGCCCTCAGGCTCAGTAGAGAGGGGGAAGAGAGCAGGCCACTCTAGCACTCATGCCATAGCTTCACCAACGCAGGTATAGGATGTCCTCTATTAGGATCTATGCTCCTTAAGGGCAGGGATTGTTTCCATTTATCAGCATAATGACTGACACAAAGTAGGTGCTTAAAAAATGCTTGGGGATGGAAGAATGGATGAGTAGGTGGGAGATAAATGGATAGGTGGATGTATGGATGAGTGGATGAATGGATGGATGGATGGATGGATGGATGGATGGATGGATGGATGGATGGATGGATGGATGGATGGATGAATTGACAGAAGCAACTATTTTCTTGAAGCCAAGTAAAAACTTGGTGAACCCTGAACATGCCTGAGCTACTCTGTACTATCTACTTGACTACATATTATCATCTGCCATGAGCTGAGGAGATGGTGCTTTCAACCAATAACAGACATACATGTTATCACAGAATGTTAGACTACAAGAGGCCTCAAGAGATAATTGAATAATTTATGTTCCAATTTATCCCTGCAGATAACTGTGTTCAAAATGATAGTTTTAAAATGATCTCTAGTAACTCCTTTCTAAGTCTCCTATAGTTTCACTCCTCAAGCTAATTTAGGGACTTAAATCCCTGTCTACTCTAAGTTTAAACAATGTGTGCTTTTGAGGCATAATGGGAAACCTTGTGAGAATGGATGTCTTAGCCAATCTGTAGGGCTAGAGATATGGGTCCAACTTAACCTAATATAGAAAGTGAACTAGAAACATCATCAGAGACATACCTAGGGCAGATGGACTAGAACTTTATCCTATGGTGTCAAAATTTAGAAAGCAATGAAATCACCACCTCAGGGCATGACTCCTCTACTTGGCAGACATATCCCAACTGCAGTCCTCGCCAACTGACTTGTTATGAGACTGAGCCTGGTCATCTTGGGTGTGGCAATGGGTAAAGTATTTCCTGGGTTCAAATCCAGCCTCAGCCACCAACTCGATGTGTAACCCTGGGCAAGTCTCTTACTCCTATTTGCCCCAGTTTCCTCATTTGAAGAATGAGTTGGAGAAGGAAATGGAAAACCATTCCAGTATTCTTTGCCAAGAAAATCCCTAATGGACCTGAAAAATGACTTAATTAACTGGTTGTTGAGATCACCATGACAGGCTCCCCTTCAAGGAGGCTGTAGTTTATAGAATCTATGCATGAGAACCCTACTGTTATAAGATTAAGCTTCATGGTCTCCCCTTAAGGTTTGAAAGTTTGAAAGCTTTATAGAACATACAGATGGAAAAATAATGACAATAATATTTTTTGAAAGTTAATCCAACTATGTCCCCCAAATGATATTTTGTCTACCACCAGCTTATTTTTCTTCCTGATAAACTCCAAAAATAGTATTTTACCTTGACCCTGATTTGCAACTCAGCCAGATCCAACGGGCTACCCAAAAGCAGAGTATAAGAACCCCTTTCTCAAAAAAGCACACCTTCCTGCTGGAGCTCCTTTTCCTGATGAATGGACCTGAGTTTTTGTGCTCCCCAACACACGCTGTTGGTGTGTGTGCCTCATTTGTAGGTCAGGTCCCCTTTTCCTCTCTCTTCTTCCTCCTTTGCCCCATTGCTTGCACTGAAATAGTTCTCATTGTTTTACATGTTATTCTCAGCACCAAATCTAATTAAGGAGTTGTTTTCCCCAGTGCCTTTGACAGTCCCCAGATCTTTCCTTAGATGTGAACTGAACAAGGACTTAACCTATTGATAGCTTCACCTACATGGAGGGAGTAGGGCACTTGGAGCCCAGTTGTGGAAAGCAAGGGTCAATAGGGGTAACTACTTACCCCCTCTAGGGAAAGATTCCCTTATGCCACAGGACTGTCACAAAGCATGACTCCATCCACAAGGATGGCACTATTATGCCAGAGCATCTCTCTTTCCCTTGGAGGCCACCCCTCCTAGTTCTTCTCCTCTTCTCCCAACCAAGTAATAGTCTCTTAGGAGTATCACAAGTCCCTCTTGCTAACCTCTGGATGGACTCCTGTGACCACACCTCAGTTGAGCTCCCATCTCCCTCTCTCCTTCCTCTCCAGCTTTCTCCCCTGCTTTGCCAAAGGTGCAAAAACTCCTAGTTATGGTTCTGAAAGTCATCATCATCATCACCATTCCATGTAGTGAAGAACAGTAGAATGAGTCATCCCACAACTCAGTCCCACAAGTCCATAGGATGCTTCGGAATAACAGAATAATTAAAAATATCTTCACAGTCTTCCAAGTATTTCCAGTCTGGCTGCAAAGGCAAGAACACGGATATGAATGATACACGATGACAGAGGAAGAAACCAGTGGAAATGTGCATAGGCTACTGGGGGGTGGGGGATGTGGGGAGAGAGATCAAGAACATGAATCTTGTAACCATGGGGAAAATTTTTCTAAAAAATAAAATAAAATAATTTTAAAAATAAAAAAATAATGAATGATACATGTCAATATGGGATTAGGAACTATGGGATATGTCAATACAGGATTAGGAACTCTAATCTAATTAGGAACTCTAAACTGGAAACATCAAGGCCTGGGTTCAAACTCCTATGCAGTCACATATTATCTGTGTGCCCTTGAGCAAATGACTTCCCTTCTCAGGGTCTCGGGTACTTCACTTATAAAATGAAGGGGTCAAAATGTGTCCAAATCTAAATCCTCTCATCCTTGCTAGGTGTCAAAGTTACCATACAAAAACTATGCTCCTCTGAGCCCTGGTGTCCCATATGATGTGAATAAGGATTCTGGGAGAAAAATTTCAATTCTAAATATATTTTCCCTTCTATTAAAAATTAAAATCCATAGGTATTAAAAATATGTACCACCTGCAGCAATTTTTTTAATTAAATAAGATTAATTTCCTCAATAAACCAATAAAATATATTGGAACATTTCTTCATCATCTAATATAGACTGTAGATTGTCCTGGTCATCTTTAGAAAGTTCTACAAGGGCTCTGAATGTTGCAATGAACCATTTTTACCAGGTCTGAGATATAAAAAATTTCCACAAGCACTTTGATACATTGATCTGGGATAAAATGAGGAGAATATTGCTGGCCTCTAGAGCTGACGGGGACACAAATCCAAATAGCTGAAAATTTTACCCAATGATCCCAGCCCCCCTCTTTTTCTCAGGTGTTATTCAATATACCAGGATACCCAGAAGGGTGACAGACAGTATGTTCCATGAGTGGCGATACAGCGTAGGTAGAACACTGTAGAGTCAGGGAGAACTACTTGGGTTCAGACCTTTAGCTTAGATTCCTTAGCTATAGGACCTAGGGCAAGTGATTTAATCTCTCCCAGTCTTAGCCCCTCAAGACAATACAAATCTGGGTTCAGGTCCTGCTCTATCTGTATCACCTTGGGCAAGTCACCGAACCTTTTAGGAGCCCTCTAAAACTAGGAGGCAAAACAGTTGGTGACTAGCAAGGGAATTTCCTCACTAGGAATCTCTTATACCAATGAAACCACAGATTTGGTTTCTATTAATTCTATTTCAAGCTCAAAAAGAGTGATGTTGGGCCAGTGGGTTCCATTTCTGGACCCCCTTTTCTGACCTACAAAATAAAAGAACTGGACTAGAATGACCTCTAAACCTCTCCCTGCTTCCAGCTACATGTGACGTGCCTACGTGACTATCCTCCATAAACCCGTGTTCCTTCCATGTCCAAGCACGTTTTGGAATAAAGTCGGTGGTTTGTGTGTACACTAGGGGGAGGCATAGGGCAATAGTAATCCTTTGAGGTTCTTTTGTGTCTCAATGGAGCCCATCCCAAACTGGAATCCAAGAGGTACCTGGCTCAGAGCCTGTGCTTAAGAAGCCACCCTTGTGGAGGTGAGTCCAGGAAAAGAGAGTCCTCCTCGGCCAAGTCTTTGGCCTCTTCAAATGGTTCAGTGTCAGAAACTAAACTGGGTTTATTCATGGAAGTGACATTGGAGAAGATTCATGAGCATCCTACTTTGTGGCTACACCCTAAGCATCATGGCGCCCTCTCCATCTGGCTTATAGCTAAAACCCCTACTGAAATGGGTGCCTCTTGGGAAGAACAGGAACTGGCTTGTTCTCAATTTGTATCCTCAGTTCTTCTGTTTGTATGACTGAACCCATTGCTCTTTACAAGTTATAAGAATTTAATAAATGTTTTCTGGGAAGTCCTGAATTCAAATCTGGCCTCAGACACTTCCCAGCTGTGTCATTTAACCCTTATTGACTAGCCCTCACTGCTCTTCTGCCTTGGAACCAATACACAGTATTGATTCCAAGATGGAAGGTGAGAATTAAAAAATAATAAAAATAATAATAAATGTTTTCTCATTCATTCAAAACCCAGGCCTGCTGGACACTCAATTCTCATCCCACTCAAAGGGCTGGAGGTGGATGAGGTGACCTCTAAGGTTCCTTGCGGCAATAATCTGGGTTTCCATAATCCAATTCCAGGTGGAACATCGCTGGCACCTCAGAGCTGCCTCCCATCCCCTCGTCTCAACATAGCACAGCCCCCTGCTGGACCAGATCTCTGCTGAACTCACAAGGTGGCTGCACTTTTCATCACATTCAGGAGGAACTCAAAGTCAGCCAGGATGCTTCAGAGTATCAGGAAATTAGAGGAAGGGCAGCTAAGTGGCCCAGTGGATTGATTGAGAGTTAAGCCTGGAGGCAGAAGGTCCTGGGTTCATATCTGGCCGCAGTCACTTCCTAGCTGTGTGACCTTAGGCAAGTCACTGAACCCCCATTGCCCTTACTGCTCTTCTGCCTTGAAACCGATACTCAGTATTGATTCTAAAATAGAAGGTAAGGGGGTCTTTTTTTTTTTTTTAATTTTAAGGAAATTAGAGGAAATAGAAAAAAACTCAGCATGAAACAGTCAAAGATCCAGTGGTCCTGGAGTCAGGGGACTTGGATTCAAACTGTACCTCCAATGCTCATTCACTGTATTATTCTGGAAAAACTGCTTCCCCTCCCAAAGTTTCCTCATCTGTAAACTGAGGTTAGATAAAGTGATCTCTGAGGTCCCTTCCAGCTCTGGATCTATGATCCTATCATCCTATGAAGGAAGCTTTGTCATTAATAAGTACCTCCTGGGGTAGGGGGTCAGTAGATTGAGAGCCAGGCCTAGAGACAGGAGGTCCTGGGTTCAAAACTGACCTCAGACACATCCTAGCTGGGTGACCCTGGGCAAGTCACTTGACCCCCATTGTCCAGCCCTTACCGCTCTTCTGCCTTGGAACCAATACACAGTATGGATTCTGAAACAGAAGGTAAAGGTTTAAAAAAAATTAAAATAATTAAGTACCTCCCAGGTCCCTTCCTTCCTTTCCTCTGGACTTTCAAGAGTCCAAAGAACAGCCCGTTGGTTGTAAGGGCCAAAGCCTGTTTCCATGAGGCAAACAAGGCTGACCCCAATGATCTGAAGGGAGGGGTGGGGCCCTGGTATCTGCCTAGAGCAGAGCATGGTCAGAGTCCAGTGGAGTAGAGGGAACTTTCTGCTGACAGAGCTTCTGGGCAACCAGCCCCCTTGGATTTGTCGTTGGGTGCTGCCTCTGTCTTGTCCCTCACAGGTGGTTGGAAAGTGCTGTCCAGGGTCTTACAGCATCCTTCTGACTTCCAGTGACTTCAGTGGTCAAGAGCCTCCCCCCCCCCACCTCCCAGACTAGGGTCATTCGACTGGACAGACTAGTTCATATCACTAAGTCATCCCAGTTATTCACATATTACAAAAGCCTACCACTGTGTCCTGCCCAGGGGGTCTGAGGGTATCTGAAAAAGGACTCTGGGCCAGAAGGGGTTAACTGGGCACCACTGAGTCCTCAGGAGCCTGACCATTTCTGCTGGTCCTAGCAGAAGGAAGTCTTGCCTGGCCCTAGTAGGAGAAGGTTGAGCTGGATGTTCAGAGCTGGAATGCCTCTGGGACTGTCCCTCTCATTCCAGCCAGGAGGGCCAGGACTCTGCAAGGTTTCCCCACAGGTATCGGGGAGCTCTCATTCCTCCCTCCAGGAGCAAAAGGGCCTGACGGTCATCAGTCTGAGGAGACCCTATTAAATGAGAATAGGTGGACCAAGCACAGACAGTCAGTGAGCAGGAAGATGCTAAGAGAATGTGATGGCGAGGTTGAGGGGAAAAGGGAAAAACAAAGCCAGAATCTGCCCATCTGCAACTTGTATCTACTGGGCGTCCATGGGATGACTCTTCAAATATATGAAGATAATTATGTGCCTTTTCTTTTCCAGGCAAAACAACTCCAATTTTCAGGATTGCCTTTGTACTCTCAGTGCCTTCCCCAGTGCCCTGGCACATGGTAGGTGCTTAATTATTGCTTGTTCATTGATAGACATCCTTTTGGACTTTCCTTGTGTAAGAACCACCTTGCCAATGAGCATCCTAGAACATGGTGCTTGGGAATGAGCCCGACACTCCCAGGAAGGCCTGGCCATTTCTCATGAGCTCATCTGGGGCCCTCAGCATCCTTTGTCTAGATGACTGTGACCGCCCCATCACTGCTCCTTCCTTTCATATGTCTCTCTTCTTCAGCCCTCTCTGGATACAGTTTCTCCAGAAAAGTTCCTAACTCGTGGGTCCCTGCTTCAGAGCCTTCAGTGCCAAGGAGAAGGGCCGCCTTCTTAAGTAAAGTGGGAATGAAGAAGGATGCAATGGGAGGAAGACATGGGAGTGATGAGAGATAAGGAGAAGCCGCCCTCAGTCAATGAATGGCTTCACATTTCTTCATGAAAAGAGATTCTCAGCTGAGAGGGTAGAGAAAGGGAGTCTTGGGAGATCTGAGGAGGAACAACAAGCTAATTTAGAAAAGCAGTTCACCTAGGTTTACCTCAGTTTCCTCATCTGTAAATTGGGGGTAACCGCCCCTACCTCCCAAGGTTATTATAAGGATCAAGGGAGATAAGAGATAAGAGACAGTCCCTGCCCTCCAGGAGCTTACAATTTAACGGGGGAGACAACACACAAACAAATATTTACTCCAAAATTCTTTCCAATTCTAATATTTTATTCTCATTTGTGTGGTAGAGGTTGATGAAAAAGGGGGTTCCCTCACTTGTGGGGGCTCCCTGACTTCAGCAAAAGTGAAGGCACTCAGGGAGGGAGAATGAGTGGGATCAGAGTCCAAGTGGAGTTCACCAAAGCTTGATGTTTGCCCAGACAGGTGTTTGCCAGCTATCCACTGAAATGCTTGTTTTTTTGGTGTTTGTTCTGCTCTGCAAACACCCCTGAGCATGTCAGTGACCGATGGGGCATGGAAGGGGGAGAGAGGCTCTGAGCCCAGAGTCCAGCATCCTGCCTTGCTTCACCCACCTCCCTGCAATGTGACCTGGAAGCCTCTGAGGACATAATGTTCCATCTCCCAGCAGAGAAACCAAGAAAGCCAGCTCATGTCTTTGAGCCTCATTTTGCTCCTCTGTAAAATAGGCACAAGAAGTCCCACTTGTGAGGGAAAACTGTCTAAACCTTACAGCACTGGAGAAACATGAGGTCTTGTTACCAATATCATTATTTTTAGAGACAAATGGGAAGAATTTGGAAGCTGAAGATGTGGGTGTTGGCAGGAAGACTGTGGTGGTTTTCATGGGATTTCCCCTCAACTAGAGCCTTTATTTGTTGAATTCTGGCAATGAAAAGATGAACATTTAGACACTAGACCACTGCTGGGGCCTTTTTGCCTTTAAAAGCTTTTACCTTACTCCTCATTCGTATGCTCTTCAATCCAGTGATGCTGGCCCCTTTGCTGTCCCAGAAATAAGAGTTCCATCTCTCTTCTCTGGGCATTTTGTCTGGCTATCCTCCCATGGTTAGAACTCTCTCCCTTCCCATCTCTGCCTACTATCTTCCTTTGTTTCCTTCATGTTCCCCTAAAATCTCATCTTTCCCACCTTCTCAATTCTAGTGCCTTCCCTCTCTTAATTATTTCCTATTTGAATTATTTGTATAGATTTGCTTGCTGTTTCCCATTTTAGATTGTCATTTGTCTTTTTTTCTACCCTCAGCCCTTAGCACTGTACCTGACATACAGCAGGTGCTTAATCAATGGCTATTGATCAATCAGAGGTACAGTGGCAAGGCACCTGATAATGTATCTTCCATGGTTTTGTTTCCATTAATAAAATCATCTATTTTAATGACATTGAACCAGTTGATGGTTTCAAAGACTTTGGTGTTGACAACTTTCTTTCCTGGGTCTTGAGTTGCTGTGATTACTGATGAAATGGAGGTTGTAACACCTTCTTTTTTTTTCTTCTTCACACAAAACTTTTTTTATTGTGAATTTACAACCACATAAAACAGATGGTTCCGTGTATATAGCATAATAAAAGGATAGTACATACAAAGGCAGAACTTTATTACATAGAACTTCCTTTTAAAGATAAAATAAATTCAACTAATTTTAAAAGTGGTATTGAAAATAATCACTCATAGTCTTGTTAAAATCATAAGCCATAAGCCTATCATATATATATATATATATATATATATATATATTTTTTAAACTCTTAACCTTTTGTCTTGGAATCAATACTGTGTACTGGTCCCAAGGCAGAAGAGCAGTAAAGGCTAGGAAATTAGAATTATTTGACTTGCCCAGGGTCACACAGCTAGAAAGTGTCTGTGGTCCTATTTGAACCCAGTCACCTAGCTGCCCCTTAGAGTTTTAATATCTAATGTCCACAGGCTGCCCTACTTATCTGAGATTCTTTTTAGTGATTCTTCTGCTCTCTTTCTTTTAAAAAGTAACCTCTTCAATGACTTCTTCTCTTTCTTTTCTTTTTTGCTTTTTGGTCATTCCATTGATACTTTCCTTCTCCATCCTGTTCTCATCTTGGTTAGGAAAAAAGAAAAGAAAACCCTAATAACAAATATACATAGTCAAGTTAAATAAATTTCTACACTGACTAAGTCCAAAAAATGTATTTCTTATTCTGCATATTGGGTCAATCATTTCTCTGTTAGAAGGGTATTGTTCATCAGCAACCTTCTGGACTTTTGATTGGTCCCTAAATTCATCCACGTTTTTTGGTCTTTCAAAGTTTTCTTTGTTTGTTTATCTGTTTGTTTTAAATAAAATCTGCTCCCTTTACTCTCCATCAGATCATACAAGTCTTCTCAGATTTCTCTGAAAACCATTTCTGTCATCATCAATAAGGAACAGCATTCCACTACAATACCATAATTTGTTCAGCCATCTCCCAGCTAATGGGCATCAGTGTAGTCTAATTCCTTAGTACTACAAAAAGAGAGGCTATTAATATTTTCACAAATATTGGTCCTTTTAATCTTTCTCTGATCTCTTGGGCATAGGCCTATGTGATATCACTAAGTCAAAAAGTATGCACATTTTAGTGATTTTGGGGGGGCAATAGTTTCAAATTGCTTTTTTAAAAAAATGGCTGGACCAATTCATAGCTCCATCAAAAGTGCCCCAGTGGGTCCAGTTTCCTTCAATTCCTCCAATAGTTATCAATTTCTACTTTTGTGATCCTTTTGAATTTGATGGCTGTGAGACGGAATCTCACATTTTAATGTTTTAATTTTCATTTTAATTCCTTCAATTAGGGGTGATTTGAGGAATTTTTTTTATAGCATTGGGTTTTTTCCTTTGAGAACTGCTCCTTCCTCTCCTTAGGGTATTTATCTATTAGAGAATGGCTGTTATCCTTATGTTTATCTAAAGAAGTTCTTTACATAACCTTGGCCATCAAACCTTTATCAGAAATTTGTTGCAAGAAATGTTTCCCAGTTATCTGTTTCCTTTCTAATTTTGGCTTAATCAGTGTTGTTTGTTAAAAACTTTTCAGTTTTGTCATAAAAATTGTTCATGTTATCTTCTATAAACTTCTCTATCCCTTGTCTCATTATCAATTCTTCCCCTCGCCATAGTTATTTCTTCTCTTGATTCCCTAATTTGTTTATGATGTGACATTTTACATCTAGGTCATGAATCCAATTGGAGTTTATCTGAGTATATGTTGTGAAATATTGGTCTATACCAAATGTCGGCCATACTGCTTTCAAGTTTTCCCAGCCCCTAAAAGATTTCCTCTTTTAAGGGTCAGGATACCATATTGGGCCCTGGCTCAGCACTGCTCCCACTAGGACTCTTGCTCAGTGCAGGCTCTGCTCACCATTCTCCTCCCTTCCTCTTGCCTCCCCCAAGAAGGGAGGGAGTGGAATGTCTGACTCCCCAGCTTGGGGAGCAGAGGAGTAGAAGCAGACTTGAGTGTGGGAAGGGACTTAGTGGTTTAATATCATCTAATGGAACCAGCTGAGCCTCTTCTTAAAGCTGCACCAAAACCTTCGGCACCTTCAAGGAGAGTTACCCACTCACAATCTTCAACAGGGTTGTTCCCATGGACATTGGCTTCAGAAGCTGGACTAGAAGTGACTTTTGAGAGAATATGGACAAGAGTCATGTAAGATGGACAGGTATGGATGGGTTGCCATCTGCCAAACTGGGAGGATATCTCCCTGATCAGTAAAATCAAAGATCTATTTGTGGCTTGGACTAGTGGGAATGAAGAGAAGGAAATGGACTCCATAGATTCCTCCACATTAGAGATAGAATCAACAAGACTTGGCGAGTGAAAAGTAAATGAACAATGATCACACCTAGGTTGGTTGTGAACCTGGATAACTGGTAGAATGATTGTGCCTTTGGCAGAAATAAGGAAAGTAGGATCAGAGTGAGTTTAGGGGAAAGAAAAGAGGATGAGTTCTGTTTGGGACACGTTGAGTTTGATTGCCCTATAAAACATCCAGGTGGAGCTGCCAGGCTGGCAGTAGATGATGCTGGACTACAGTTCAGGAGAAAGATGAGGCATCATCTGCATAGATATGTAAGAGCTGCATCTTAAACAACAAACAGTTCTTAAGCATCTACTAGGCTAGGTGCTGGGGATACAAAGATAGAAATGAAATGACCCTGTTCCCAGAGAGAGAAAGGAAGCGTAGAGAGGAAGAGCAGCAAATTGAAGACAGAGTCCTGGACACTCATAGGGGTCAAGCCACAAGGGGATGGTGATGTAGCAATAATCTCTAGCATTTATGTATTGTGTGCCAAGTTGCACTTTACAAATATTATCTCATTTGTTCCTCACCAATAACCCTGGGAGGGAAGTACTATTATTGTCTCCATTTTTACTGTTAAGGTAACTGAGGTAAACAGAAATTAAGTGACTTGCTCAAGATCACAGAACGAGTATCTAGGGCAGATTTGAACTAAAATCTTCTTGACTTCAGACCCAGCATTACCTAATTGCCTTACAAAGGAAACAGAAAGATTGGACAGAGCAGTATCACAAAAACCCAGGGAGGAGAGAGTATCCAGAATGAGGGAGAGGTCAACAGGATATGGTAAGATGTAATGGTAGAATGAAATGAAGAGCTTTTAAGGATGGGAGAGATCTGGACATGTTCATAGGTATTAGAGATTGGGCCAATCTAGAGATAAGGAAAGATTGAAAAATAGGGAGGGATTGGAACTATGTTCAAAGAACTCTTAAATTGTATATACCCTTTGACCCATCAATCCTATTACTAGGTCTCTATCCCAAAGAGATATCCCTAAAAGGAAAAAGAACCAATGTGTACAAAAATATTTATAGCAGCTCTTTTTGTGATAGCAAAGGATTGGAAATTGAGAGGATGTCCAACATTTGAGAAATGGTTGAACAAGTTATGGTATGTGGTAGTGATGGAATTATTATTGTGCTATAAGAAATGACAATCAGGATGATTTCAGAAAAATCTGGGAAAACATACATAAACTGCTTCAAAGTAAAGTGAGAAGAACCAGAACATTGTACACAATGACAGCAATATTTCTTGATGAACAGCTTCAAACTGTTCATGAGACAGTGGCCATGAGTTGAAGGTTGGATGGGATGGGAGGTGACCAGATTTGGTTGCCAAGGATCCCAAAGATAACAGAACTAGGGAATTTAACTCTCTCACCTTTGGAATTCCTATCTTTTTTCTAGTCTTTCTCCTTCCCCAATAGGAAGTGGAGAAGGAGGTGCTCACTTGGCCCACCATATCTAGGTGACCTTAGTTATCTTTCATTTCATTCCCTAAGGCCACATACACACATACTTTTACTTCTTCAAGGATCTTCACACCAGAACTGCCTTGCTCCTGGGAAGGTGTCAATGACTCCATTCTTTGGCCTTTAACTTTCCAAACTAAAATATCCCTCCCTGTTTTTCCCCTCCCCTATATTTATTGTCTTCTCCAATTATAAAGTAAGCTCCAGGAGGGGAACAGCTGTCTTTACTCCTGTATTTATGGCCTCGGTGTTTAGAATAGAAATATGCTGAGCTTTGAATAAATACTTTTTCAGTCAATCAAGATGTCGATCATGAAAAATTAGATTTTTAACTCATAGGTTCATGATTTAAAAAGAAGGAAAGGTGACACAGTGGATAGAGATCTGGGCTTGGAATCAGGGAGATTCCATGAGTTCAAATCCAGCCTCAGACATTTAACTAGCTAGGTAATCCAGGGTAAGTCATTTAACCTTGTTTACCTCAGTTCCTTCATTTGTAAAATGAGCTGGAGAAAAAAAATGGCAAACCATTCCAACATTTTTTGCCAAGAAAACCCCAAGTGGGGACAGGAAGGGTCAGACATGACTGAACAACAAAGTTTGCCTAAATTGGGGAGCTGGTGTTTTTCATGCAGGGGCTATAGAAGTAGGAAAGTTCCTGTCCTCTTTTCCAGATAACCCTGTCCCCCAAGGCTAAGCCTCCTTAGAAGTCATAAAAGTTTAAATTGTAGGGGATTTCAGAGGTCAACCAGTCCCTGAAGCAAGCAGGTAGGAGCTTTATCTCTGAGCAATTTTAAACCAAAATAAAGGTATGAGTCTGGACCTGTAGGGTGACTCATCTCCTGAATGCATTGGGAATAATGAATTGCTAGAACTCAAATATATTTCCACCATCAGCCCAGTTCAAGCTCATATTCCAAGCACCAGTGTGCTAGGGGCAGCCTTTTCTCCCAGTCTTGCTCCCTAGTCCCATCCAAGTTACCTCCTCTTCTCCACCTTTCCCTTTAATTCCTTCATCGTTGATTGGGTCTCCCCTAGATTTTCCTATTTTTTGAATCTTTTCTTCAACTGATAGTTCAACCCCTCAGGGTTGGGCTGTCCTAGCCTTCCAAATAGGTGACAAATGGAAAATTTGACAAACTCTTTGATGAGCTAAAATGAGCTCTTTCATCAGATCCCTCCCTTCCATTCTAAAGCTAAACCTAAGGTTTAGGTTCTGGGAAACCTTCTAAAACTGAGATCTTCATCCAGAAGGCCATTCCCTTAATCTTATCCTATTCTTCTAGTCTTGTGTTGGGGAAGATGTGGCACCCCAAATTCCGGAAAGAGCTGCTCCCCCCTCCTGGCACCCCAAATTCCAGAAAGAGCTGCTCCCCCCTCCCTCTCCATAGCACCCAAGGACATTTTTTGCATGCCCCATCTCTCTGTCCAGCTACCCAGTGTGAACACTTCGTCCTTCTGCTCTCTGGGGTAATGGGGTGACACACATGCAGCATGAGGGTACAGTTTGGGCACTCAGTCTCTAAAAGGTTCACCATCACTTTGACCTAGAAGGATCTTAAAGTCAATATATCCAATACAGACTCAGGGTAACCCTATTCACCCCATGAATACAATCTATTGCACTGGGTTATAAGGAATATTGAGGGAACTTCTGATGTGAAGGCTCATACACCTTTCTCTCTGCTATGTAAGATTTAAATTAACATCCAATACTCCAAGTATTATTTTTATAAAGTTAATTATCTAACAAAATAGAACCACATGACTAAGTTTTTCTAACTGCTCAAAAATCCCCACTCCACCAAAACCACGACAGGAAGGGAAAAAAGCGAGAGTAGGGTGCTGGGAATTGTAGTTTTACTGGGAATCGTAGTTTTTAGGGTAACAGATTCTAATTACACAATCCCCCCAGGATCCTTTGGGAGACTAGTCTCCCCAGTGGATCATGTAAACATAAGCAACTTATAAATTACAATAATTTCAGGATAAAAGGGAAAAAGAACAAAACCAATGATTGCTAGGCACATTGAGAAATAGCCATTTAGGGGGCAGTCCCAAGCATGGGAAGACTCCCCCAGGAAGAATCTGCAGATGAGAACGATTTGTTCCAACAACCACGAAGGTGGCTGACACAAGCACTGTGGAACACTTAGGGTCTGGTTAGACATCGAAAATTCTAAGGTCACCCCACCAAACCCCAAATTATCACCTGTAGCCCTGACTCTTGTTGTGCCAGTGGACTTTGACAACAGAAAGAGAGAGAGGCTGATGACTGTGCAACTCTGCAGCACTAAAATCCAATTCACTAACAAGTCAAGACATCAGCCTGGGAGGTCATTGATCCTCTTGGAAAATGAAGTCCTATTGATCTACCTTCTCATCATTTCTGCTAGCTGGGTCTCCTTCTCTCCACTCACACATGAGCTGCTCAACACCTCCCACCTAGACTATTGGCCTAGGCTTCCGTTTGGTCTTCCTACTTCATCTCAACCCATTAATCTACACTCTTGCTGCCGCCATGATCTTCCAGTTAAGCACAAGGTTGACCATATCATCCCCACATACACGTTCAATCCACTCAGCTAACTCCAGTCACATCATCTTAACTCCAGGATCCAATAGGGAATCCTCTGTCTGCCATTTAAAGGTCTTCACCCCCTTTAAAGGCCCCCTCTTACCTTTCCAATTTTACACTTGACTCCTTTCTACACTGGCCTCTAATAGGAACTCATCTCCATTCAGGCCAGGCTCCTGCACTGGCTGCCCCTCATGACTGACGTGCCCTCCCTCCCAACATCTGCCTCTTGGCCTCCCCAGTTTTCTTCCAGAAAGTTCAAATCCCATCTTCTGCAAAAGCCCTTTCCAGATGCCTACAATTTTTAGTGCCTTCCCTCAGATTACCCTCCATTTACACTGTAATTATCTTGTCTGCGGTTATTGGAATATTGCATCATCCATTCAAATATGAGCTCCATGAGGAAAGGACCTGATTTTACCCTCTTCTTGTACCTCAGCCCTTAGCACAGTTCCTAGCATGTGGTAAGGGCTTAATAAATGCTGATTGAGAGATGTTCTCATGGAGGCAGCTAAATGGTTAAGTGGAGTCTGGAAGACCTGAGTTCAAATCTGACCTCAGAAACTTAATAGCTCTGTGACCCTATACAGGTTATAACCTCTGTTGGTCTTAATCCAGTGGAGAAGGAAATGGCAGACCACTTCAGAATCTTTGCCAAGGAAACCCCATGGGTAGTATTGACCTGCTATTATCCATGGAGTTGCAAAAAGTTGGACACAACTGAGCAACAACAGATGATCTAAATTTGCATCATCAAATTTACCTCACCCTCTCTCCATAGATCTTTATGCCTCTAAAGCCCTTTCATCATCATTCCCCTTATCATTTATTAAAGTCTTTGAGGAAGAGGTGGCCCTTCTCCCAATGGCCAACTCATCTAGTCATGCCCTTATCAATTCCATTTAATTTATTTATTAATTAAAATTTAATTAAATCTAAATTAAATTTATTAATATAAATTAATTAATAATATATAGTATTAATAAATTATACTGTTGTTAATAATTATAATATAATAATTAATTGATTGATTAAATTAAAATAACTTATTAAGTGCCTCCTAAATGCACTATGTTAGGTACTGAAAATACAAAGACAGAAATTAAAGAGCTTACATTCTCCTTGGAGGGATATAACAGTATAGAGATAAGGAACTACAAAGTAAGGTGAAGAGGGAGAGATTACCCATAACTTGGGAAAGGTTTCATGGAGAATGTGGTACCTGAGCTGTCTTGGAAAAAGCCAGGCATTCATTCTCTGGGGCTGAGCTGGGAAAACAAAAGCATGGATGTGGGAGCAGCTAACAGAGGAGTCTGCCTGGAATGGAAAGTGTAGAAAAGGAAGCCATATGGAATTCCTGGAAAGGTGGGTGGAAGACAAATTGTAGAGGGTTTTCAATGCCAGGTCAAAGATTGTTTCTAGATACTTTGCTTACTTAAGGCAGCCTTATCCTTTTTTGGCAGTCATATCACACTGGAGATTCATATTAATCCAGTTAAAACCCCTAGGGAATAGTGGAAGTTCACTCCACCCTAAGACTGCTCATGTAGGAAATAGCCTCTGCCCCTGCAGCATCTCCCTCTCATTGGCTGGTTCTTTCTTTCTTTCTCTCTCTCTTTCTCTTTCTTTCTTTCTTTCTTTCTTTCTTTCTACTTGCATAACATTTATTTTATTTTTAAATTTTATTTTTCCCAATTACATGTAAAGTTTCCAATATTTTTTTCCCAAATCCTGGCTCATATATTTATTTATTTATTCTATTTGGATTTTTAATTTAGAATATTTTTCCATGGTTACATGATTCATGTTCTTTTCCTCCCCTCCTCCCACCCCCCTTCCATTGGCTGTTTCTTTCTATAAGTAAAGAACCTTTGTGACCAGCTATATCCTCATTATTCTCTAGCTGGTTGTTAAACTTTTACTACACTTATGCTGGAATTTAATGACAACTAAGTGCTCTCCTACCAATTCTTTCTGTATCTTGGCAGAGATGTCAAAGAATTCTGAAATGAATACAGCCAGGTGGGAAATAAAAGATGTCTGAAGAGGTGTCTGTCCTGTCCTCTCTCCTTAAATGAAGAAGCTTATGGTTCTGCTCTCCAGTAAGAGGAGCAGAGGGTACTAATGAGGTATGGTACCAAGACTGATTAGATCTTCAAAGACTATGATATTTCCCAATAATAAGTTGGGTAGTGAAGTCAAAAAAGTCCAATATGTTTGAAACCAGAATCCTAGAGAATCAAGTAAAAAATTAGTTGAAATAATTTACAACTTTCACAGTTTCAGGATATAAAATAAGCTCATGTAATCATCAGCATTTCTATATATTACCATCAAAATCCAGCAGCAAGAAATAGAGAAATTCTTCTTAAAATAACTGTAGACAATATAAAATACTTGGAATCTCTCTGCCAAGATAAACTCAGAAACTATATAAACACAATTACAAAACACTTTTAACGCAAATAAAAGTCAGTTATAAACAATTGGAAAAATATTGATTGCTAGAGGGGAAGCTGAGTTAATATAATAAAAATGACAATTCTACCTAAATTTATTTACATATTCAGAGCCATGCCAATCAAAGTATCAAAAAGTATTTTATAGAACTAGGAAAAATAATAACAAAATTCATCTGGAAGAATAAAAACTTTAAAATATCAGAGCAATCAGTGAAAAAAATGTGAAGGAAAGTGACGGCACATTAGATTTCATACTGTTTTACAAATCTTCAATCATCAAAACAATCTGGTACTGGCTAAGTAATGAAATGATAAATCAGTAGAAGAGATTAGGTACATAATATACACTAATAAATGACCATGATAATCTAATTCTGATAAACACAAAAATCCAAATTTGGTAGGCAAGAACTCACTATTTGACAAAAACTGTAGGGAAAAATGGAAAGCAATTTGGCAGAAACTAGGTCTAGACCAAATCTCTCACTGTTTGTACCAAGATAAGGTAAAAAAGGACACATGATTTAAATATAAAGAGTGAAATCATAACCAAATTGAGGAGAGCATGAAAGAGTTTACCTGTAAGGTCTATAGTTAAGGGAGCAACTTATGATCAAATTAGAGATAGAAACCATTATGGAATATAAAATGGATAATTTTGATGACATCAACTTAAAAAGGTTTTGCACAAACAAAACTAATGCAGCCAAGATTAGAAGGAAAGAAAAAAATGTGGGGCGGGCAGTCAGGGGAGAGGGAGATTTTATAAGTTTCTCTGGTAAAGACCTCATTCCTCAAATATATTGAGAACTGAGTCAAATGTATATAAATATAAGTCAAGCATTCTCCAATGGAAAAATGGTCAAAAGATATGAACAGTCATTTTCAGATGAAGAAATCAAAGCTATTTATAGTCATAGGAAAAAATGTTTTAAATCACTGTTGATGAGAGAAATGTAAATTAAAACAACTCTGAGGTACCACCTCAAACCTTGAAGAATGGCTAATATAACAGAAAAGGTAAATAATAAATGTGTGAGGGAATGTGGGAAAATGTTGACACTAATGCACCTTTGAACTGATCAAATCATTCTGGAGAGCACTTTGGACTAAGTCCAAATGAGCTATAAAAATGGTGCATACCCTTTGATCCAGGAATAGCATTACTAGACCTGTATCCCAAAGATATTTTTTAAAGAGGGGCAGTAGAAGGTGGGAACCTATTGATCCAGGAATAGCATTATGAGACCTGTATCCCAAAGATATTTTTAAAGAGGGGTGGTAGAGGGCAGGAACTTATATGTACAAAAATATTTATGGCAGTTTTCTTTGTGATGGCAAAGAGTTAGAAACTGAGAAGATGTCCATCAATTGGGGAATGACTGAACAAGTTATGGATTATAATTGTGATGGAATTCTATTGTGCCATCAGAAATGAACAGAATGCTTTCAGAAAAGCCTGAAAAAACTTGCATGAATTGATACAAAGTAAAGTGAGCAGAACCAGGAGAACAGTGTTCACAGTAATAACAATATTGAAGATGATCAAATGTGAATGACCTAGCTATTCACAGCAATAGTTATCCAAAGGACTTTTGATAAAATGTATTATCTATCTCCAGAGAAAAAACTGTTGGAGTCAAAATGCAGATCAAAGAATATTTTAAAGTTTTTTTTTTATCCATTTTTCTTGGTGTTTTTTTTTGGGGGGGGTGGAGAAGTTCTGTGTTTTTTGTTGCAAATGGTTAATATGGATATATATTTTGTATAACTGCACATGTATATTTATCAAATTGACATCTCATTGAGAGGAGAGGGGAGGGAAGAAGGGGAAAGAATTTTGAACTCAAATTTTTAAAAGACAAATGTCAAATATTTTTACATGTAATTGGAAAAAAATATTTAAGAATTTTTTTTAAATGCATGGAACCAACCACTATCCCCTTTCAGTAGAATAAAAACTCCTTGTGGCCTAATACAGAACCCACCACATAGTAGATGCTTAGAAAAAATGTCGATCAAAGCCCCAAAGTTACTGCCATTCTTCAGGTTTCAGGTCCTGGCCCCTCATTCACTCTCTTGTTTGTTGTTGTTGTTCCATAGTATCTGACTCTTAGTGGCCCCATGGACCATGACATTCCAGGCTGTTCTATCCCCACTATCAAACTTTGTCCAAGCTCATGTTTGTTGCTTCCCTGACACTCACTATCCATATCATCCTCTGCCATCCTCTTCTCTTTTTGCCTTCAATTTTTCCCATATCAGGATCTTTAAAAAAAAAAAAAAAAAAAAGTCCTATCTTCTCATTATGTAGCCAAAGTATTTAACCTTCAGCTTCAGTATTTGCTCTTTCAATGAAGAGACTGAATTAATCTCTGAGTATTGAGTGGTTTGATCTCCTTGCTTTCCAAGGAACTCTCGAAAGTCTTCTCCAGTACAATTTAAAAGCATTGATTCTACAGTGCTCATCTTTCTTTATGGTTCAGCTCTCACAGCCATACATTGCTGCTGGAAAAACCATAGCTTTGACTATATGGACCTTTGTCACCAAAGTGAAATCTCTGCTTTTTATTAAGCTAATTGGATTTTCCATAGTATTCCTTCCAAGGGGCGAAAGTCTTTCAATTTCATGGCTGTAGTCAGCATCTACAATGGTCTTTGAGCCTAAGAGTATATATATCCTGCTTCTATTTCTTCTTCTACTTACCCAAAGTGATGTGATCAGTTGTCAAGTTCTTAAGGGTTTTTTTTGTTAAGTTTCAAGTCTCTTTTTTAACCCTCCTTTTATCCTCATCAGGACGTTTCTTACCTGCCTTCAGAAGGATATCATCTGCACATGTGCCATTGTTGATATTTCTCCTACCAACCTTAATTCTGACATTTCATTTGTCCAGCCTAAGAATTTCCCAGAATGTACTCTGCAGGAAAGTGAAATGAATAAGATGAGGATCTATTGCCTTGCTGTGCCCCTTTCCCAATATTAAACCAATCAGTTGTCCCATGTTCAGTTCTAACTGGGGCTTCTTGACCTTCCTACAACTTCCTCAGGAGACAAGAAAGACGACACGGTACTCCCATCTCTTTGAGGACTTGCCACATTTTGCTGTGGTCCACACAGTCAAAGGCTTTAGTGTGGTCAACGAAGCAGAAGTAGATGTTTTTCTGGAACTCTTTTGCTTTCTCCATCATGCAGTAAATGTTGACAGGTTGCTATGTCCTTTCTCTGCTTTTTTGGAAACCAGCCTGCTCTTCTGGTAATTCTTGATGAGATTAATTTAGGTGACCATTATCTCCACCATGAAGAGAGAGAGCATTGTGCAAATACCCAGGCTCGAACCTTATATTACATTTACTCAGGAATTGATGGCATCTTTGATGATGGTACTAGTCAGGAACAAGCGGGCTTTCCTAAGTGATTTGCAACAATGGACCATATCTTTGCTATTTCACAGCTGACTGAAAGATAGAGAAAATACAGATTCCATTATGATTATTGTTTGTTGATGATGAAAAATAATTGTGATTCAATAGAACTTAACCCCCTCCTTACAGGCTCTCAGTAAGGCATCTCCCAGGTGAACGTCAAGATTATTTAAGATTTTTTTGTAAGATGTAAAAACAGAGATATATCCCTCTTCCATGTTCCTCTGATCATAAACATCTGGCGAGTACATAAAACAGGGAGATACATGCTCCATGTCATCAAACCCATAACCGATAAAGACCTTCAAAGGACACCAGGAAGAAAAGATGTCATTAGAGAAATGTATACTAGGACAAGAGAGACTTATAAAATCATGAGGGGGAATGGGCAATCTGAATGCTGCAGAGATATTTTTAGGATGTTAGAAGAAAAGGGAAAAGGTTCCTAGAACCCTGGTTGGAACCCTTAGGATGAACTTATGGAAGAAGACTAGAAAGAAAGCCCACTCAGTTGGGCTGTGATCTGCCACAATCTGATGAATAATCCAAATGCTGAAGTAGTATTTATATAGTGGCTGACACGCTGCTTACATCAAGCCTGGGAACAGCCCTCCTAGAAGAGATCTCTAATCACTCAAAGGAATTTAGCCTCTCCATCCACATAAGAAAGCCCCAAGAGGGTAAAGAATATCTCTTTGGCTGGTTGTCTCCCTCTTGAGCTACTTGAGGGCAGGGACTGTATTTGTCTTTCTCTGTAGCCCCAGCCCTTAGCATGGTGCCTGGAACACACAGTAGGTGCTTAATAAATGTTGCTTGACTTGACTTGGTGGGCAAGATGGAAAGATCGAATGAGATTACTTGAAATCCAGAAGAAAGAGATTCCCTGCCCCAAAGGGTAGCCAGCACAGAGTGAGCTTTTTTCTGAGACAATCAAGCCCAAAGACCATCTGCTGAGCCCTTTAGAAGGAAGCTGTGTGTCAGGGCCTGTCCAGACAAAAATCATGATTTTTTGGTGTGTGTCTTGTTTTGTTTTGTTTTTTCAAGGAAATTTTACTGACAAGTTTGTCAGACTCTTTGGGTGGAGCCAAGAGTGGATCTAAGGGAAAGACCCCTAGGGCCCTGCCTGTGCTCTAGGTGGGTAATTAATGGGGTTTTTGGTTCCCCAGTTGGCAGGGCTGGGGGCTAGCAGAGTTTAGCAAGTCAGCACGCACCCCACCCTCATTTATTATCACACCTGCGTGGAGCAGGTTCCAGAGGGTGGAGCAGAGGAACCAGGCAAATTTTGGCTTGGAAAGAAGCCCAGTGGGGAGTGATAAAGCCTAGCCCTGCCTGGTTTGAGGAGTCCAGAGAGAAGGGGTGGGGTAGGGGATTTGGAGAGGGTCCTTAGACCCTCACAGATCTCAGACTCCCAGGACCAGAAAGGCTTCCTTCTAGCCCCACAGGTTCTGGGATGGCACCAACCAAACTGCCGCACCCAGATCTCCTCCTGAGCCCGCTCCCTGCCCTGGGGTCAGGGAGGAAAGGCCAGAGCAGAATGAGTGATTTCATTAACCATAACAATATGAAGAATAAGAATGAAGCATTAAAAACTTTTAATCCTTAATAATTCACTTTGAGGTTTATGCTGTACTCTAGGGAGGCTGATTGAGTGAAAGGATGGTATGATCAGCCCCATTTTTGGAATGAGAAAATCTTCAAGCCTTAAAGAGGTTGTGACTTCCCCAAGGTTATTCTACATTAGCTTTTAAAGGCCTTCCTACCTTTCCAAACTTATGACACCCATCCCTCCCCTTCTCACACCCTTTCCAGCCAACCCGACCTGAACCCCAACTCATCTCCCATCTTCTGACTCCTAGTCTTCTCCTTCCACTGGTTTCTCCCATTCCTGGAATCCACTTCTCATCTCACCTCTTAGAATCTCAAACAAATCTGCCATAAGAAAAGTTTCTTTATCTCTTAGCATCTCCCCTCCAAAAAAAAAAAAAATGACGATATTTTCTATGGCTATTTTGCATATGTTTATGTTTGTACGTGTTTCCTGGTTACCCTTTCCTGGCCTATTATTTCAGGAAATCCCCAGCCCTGCTTCCCTTTGCTCCCCGGTTTCTGGCTATCTTCCCCATCTCGACATCCCCTGCCCTAGGAGCACTGACACCTCCCTCCATTCTCCACCCATCCTGGAACCACAGGCTTCCCTTGTTCCATGAAAGGATGTATCTATCAATCTCTTACCCAATGGATCCACTTATCATCCCTCTAACTTTCCTGTCCCAACTGCCCCAACCTACATCCATCTCTCTCTCTTGGAATATAAGCTCATTGAACGTTGTACACAGTGGCGATGATATTGTACGGTGGTTATCTGTGAAAGCGTGGCTCCTCTCAGCAATGCCATGATCTGGGACAATCCTGAAAGACATGATGGAGAATGCTCTCCACCTCCAGAGGAAGGACTCTTGGCGTTGTCTTTCACAGCAGTGTATTTATGGTTTTATTTTGGAGTTTGGGTTATGTAGGAGTGTGCTTTTCCAACAGTGACCAATATGGAAGGATTGCATGACAATAAAAAATAAAATGTGAATTAAAAAAAAGAATATGAGCGAATTGAGGATAGAGGCTGTCTTTGGGGAGGAAAGTGAAGATCAAGAGAAGAGAGAGAGAAGGGACCACCAAGCTGAAGCTGAGGTAGAGAAGGATGGAAACAAGAACGCTTTGGATCTGATGTTTAGGTCACACTCATCACTCCTTCCCCTCTTCACTGCTTGAGCCATTCTCATGCCATGGGGTCCTGACACATGAATTCTTGGATCAAAAGTAGTTTTCTTGAATTATTTTAAATTATTTTCCAAAATAATTGAACCAATCCAGGGCTGCATTAGCCCTGTTAATTTCTCCCTGACACTTCTTTGGCAAAGCCTCCCCAAAATAATGTAATTTTCCTCGTAGCCACCAGAGGCTCCTCTCAGCCTACAAACATCTAGACACCTTTCACCACCAAAAGGACTGTAGTAAAGGGTCTGTATGGGTGGGATTAATCCTTACTCAATGGGTCTGAAATCAGTAAAAGGGATTAAATGGAATATTGCACCAAATGCTAAAATGTGAAATTTGTGGTCCAAACCTAGTTCATGAGCCCCTCCCAGGTTCAGGGGTTCTTACTCTAGGGTCAGGGAGCTTGTTTATATTCACACACATATAAAACTGTATTTTCAATAGAATTGCTTTCCTTTGTAAGTATATATAATTTTTTGTGTGCATTTAAAAACATTATTCTAAGAAGGGGATTCATAGACTTCACCAGATTCTTAAAGTGGGGGTCCATGACACAAAGAGAGTAAGAATATTGGTGTCTTTTCTAGACTTTCTTCTCTCTCTCAGTTCACTACCCACCACATTAGCAGATTCAGAGACTTAATATATTGTGATCACAATTTATTGTAAATAGAGTAAATCAGAGAGGAGTTAGACCAAGCACTCATCTCTAGTCATCTCTTAATGTGTTATATATGCATGTGCCAATTTCCAGTTTCTTGTTTATCTTCCAATAGTTTCCTCCAAGATCTTTGGGTAAGTCTAGGGGAAACCCAGACACATTTGTCAACAGTTCATGGAAAAGGAATAAGGGAAAGAGATGATGCTCCCTCATCTGAGAATCTGTAAGAAATAAAATGGATATAAAAGAATAGATTTAAAAATATTATGGTTTTACCAGTAGAAATGCAAGTTGGCTATGGGGGGTGGTATTGGGGGGTGAAGGGGAAAGTAAGAACATGAATCTATAACCATGGAAAATTTTTCTAAAAAATAAAAATTAAAAAATAAATAAATAAAAATATTATGGTTTTAAAGCATTTATTGGTAGTCATTAGAAAAATGAAGCCATGTGCCTGTTAAGAGTTAGTTTGAAAGTTGAGCCCTGTTGCTTCCTCCTCCCATCCTGGCTCCTGCTCCCAAGTCAGAAAAGAGGAAGTACCCATCCAGTCTCTCACTATTTATCCTTCTGTTTACATTATTACGCAAGACAGGAAGCCCATTGGCTCATAGGAAATGTAGTTTCAAGGAACCCAAATGTCCACAGGAAGTTTAGATCAGGGACCTCAAAATTTGTTCAAGGACCCCCAAATTTTCAATATCACAGATGCTAGACTAGAAACAAAGGAAGATGGGAGAGATAATGATGGGTGGTTTCTTAGTTCCTTTACCCAGTGGAAGTCATAATAGCTAGCTTCCTTGGGAACTCTAGATCTTCCTTTCTTGTGCTTCCATCTTGTGCTTCCATTTTGTGCTTCCATCTTGTGCTTTCATTTCTTCTCCTAGATGAAAGAGCTCTTCGGTTTTGGCTAGCTGGCCCCCTGTGTCTCATTCTCGTGGGATCGTGGCTTCTGGTCATGCTCTTCATGACTCACTATTTTTTTTTAGTCACTGGCTTCTCAATTCTGTCTCCCCTATGGAAACCCTAATAGCCAGGTCAGTAAGAAAAAGATAGGAAGTAAACAGTGGTTGTCAGGAGTCTACAGATCACATTCCTTATCAAGTGCCTGGATCATAAAGTTGGGAGATGAAAAATGAATTTCTGTGCCAGCATCATCAGCAATTGCATTTCTAGTCCCTTTTACTCCATAAATCTTCTCCCCATGTCCAAGGGAAAACAATAATTCAAAAAGATGAAAGGGAAATCAAGGATATAGGTTACAGATGATATATCAGAGTTGTTTTAGGTATTAGGGATCTGGGACACTTTTAAAAAATAGCTGTGGATAACTCATTTTTTCTTATTTCAAGAACTATTTGTCCATATCCCTTTATCTCTTATCTATTCTTTTATTATTTATTTACCTAATGGCTCTTTCTTTGTTTTTTTTTAATGTATATCACTTCCCTAGAGATACTAGATGTCAGATTTTTTTACATAATTTTTCCCCTTAACCTGTATCTTTTCTTCTTATTTTATTTGTACAAAAGTTTTATAATTTTCTATAATTTAAGAAGTTATTTTGTATTCCATAATAATCTATGTCACAGATAGTTGTAAATTCATTGCTATCCATAACCTTCCATTCTTAAATTTCCCTGAAATTGAGCATTAGCTGGTTGTGGTCCTTTATACAAAAGGAGGGCCAAAATGGCATCACTATGTAGGGGTCAATGTCTGGTGTGTCTCACTGTGGCTGATTAGACCACTATGAGCCTGGAAGGCTCTACCACAGGCTGGGCACAAATGGCGCGTGCAAACGTTGGGATGGAGATGTCTCTAAATTGGCACATTTCACATTTCTTTTGAGCTTCCACAATTCTTCACTATCTCTTCCACTTTCCTTTGTTTCTAGTCTAGGATCTCAGATGAGGGAGCAGCATCTCTTCCCCTTCTTCCTTTTCCACGAACTGTTGACCAGTGTAGCTGGGTTTCCCCTAGACTCACCCAAAGATCTTGGAGAACTCATAGAGCACAGAGTCTTTTTGTAAGGCAGGTGCGCCATGCTGGACAGTTCTGTGCCAGTGACTCCCATGACTCACAATCAATACCAAAGTTCTTCAGAGAGACCTTTCCAGAGTCCTCATACTACCTCTGAGGGTTAGCCAGAGAGTATAGTATAAACCAGTGGTTCCCAAACTTTTTTTGGCCTACCACCCCCTTTCCAGAAAAAAATATTACTTAGCGCCCCCTGGAAATTATTTTTTTTAATTTTAGTAGCAATTAATAGGAAAGGTATATGTATTAATGTTTCTATCTTTTTTGTAAAATATAGTAAAGAAAGGTGTAAATCAGAAGCATTGAACTTTGAAATTATGAAACTTTTTATTGACCTAAACTCTTCACAGCCCACAAATGCACCTGTGGCCATCACCACTCCCTGGATTGCTGCAGCACCCACCAGGGGGCGGTGGCACCCACTTTGGGAATCACTGGTCTAGAGGATCAAGAAGACCCTGGTGATCTTAGGCAACACTTACCAAACTCTGTCTCAGTTACCTCATCTGTAAAATTGGGGTAACAGCAGCATCAATCTCTTGGGATTATTATAAGGATAAAATGAGATAATATTTGCAAAGTGCTCTGCAAATCTTAAAACATTATATAAATGCTAGCTATTATTCTATATTTATTGCCATCTGTAATTTTGCAATGTGTTACATACATATTATTTTATATCTCTCTGCATGCTATTATTCTTAACTTTTTTAACATGATGGCTTTATATTTTGTTTCCTTAACCATTTGACTTTATGAATTATGATGTAAAATGCTGACCAAAATTTATTTTCCATCAGACAGCTGTGATCATTTTTTGAAATTTTAT
Organism: Gracilinanus agilis; assembly: GCF_016433145.1. Lineage (NCBI taxonomy): Eukaryota > Metazoa > Chordata > Mammalia > Didelphimorphia > Didelphidae > Gracilinanus > Gracilinanus agilis. The sequence continues at coordinate 688,130,283 of NC_058131.1, forward strand.
TTTATTCTGGAAAACCCTTTTTTGTCTTAGAGTTGATAGTAGGTATTGGTTCCAAGGCACAAGAGCAGTAAGGACTAGGCAAATGGTATTAAGTGACTTGCCCAGGGTCACACAGTTAGGTATTATCATGTCTGAGGCCAGATTTAAACCCAAGAACTCTCATTTTCAGGCCTGGCTCTCTATTCACTGAGCCAACTAGCTGCTCCTTTTTTTTTTTTTTTAATTAAAAAAAGACAAACAAAAATTTTTTGAGTGCCTTTTATTTCTTATATTACAAATATTGTTTAGTAAAAGCAACTAATACTGTGATTGTCCCTGAAAGTAATTCCCATAGTTTCCCATCTCTCTAATGAGCAAAGGAAAAATGTGTTTCATCATTGCTCCTCTAAAACCACTATTGGTCATTGCCTTTAATCTGAAGTTAGTTATTTTGGCGTTGTTTTCATTTGCATAGTTGGAATCATTGTTTATATTTTTCCCTAGCTTTGTTTGCTGTATTCCATATCTGTGCATACAGTTTTTTCTATATTTCTCTGCTATATATTTTTATGCTACTATTATATATATGTTCTAGAATATATAGATCTATATATTAGATTATATAATAGAATATATAGATCTATATAATAATCATATTACTATATAGATCTGTATAATAGATTATGTAATAATCTAATATATATTCTAGAAATATATAATATATATTTCTCTTCTATATTTTCCTTAGAACAATAACATTGTGCTAATATTCTCAAGCCACGATTTATAATTTGCTCAGCTATTCACCAATTGTTTGGTGTTTTTTCTTTCTCCGTCTTTTACTACAACAAAAAGTACTGCTCAGACTATTTTGTCCTATTTGGAACTTTTCTTTCAGTCTCTGACCTTCTCTTGGTGATAGAAGCCCACTAGTGAAAGGCTACACAAAATTCAGTAACCTTTCTCGTGTAATTCCAAATTATTTTCCAGAGGAGATATATCAGTTCACAGCTCTCTCCACAGAGCTTTAATAAAGCTGTCTTCACAAGACTCCTCCAACACTACCTATTTTTGTCTTTAATCATCTTTGACAACTTTATGAGTGTGAAGCGAAACCTCAGAGTTGTTTTAATATATTCTTCTCTTATTAGTGATTTTGCAAATGTTTTCAGATGTTGGTGGATGGTTTGCAATTTTTCTTTTGAATTATTTATATACATTGATAACTTAACTATTGAGGAATGCCTCTTGGTGTTATTATGTATGTGTGTCAACTCATTGAACATCTTAGACATCATACTTTTGTCTGAGTTACTTAATGAAAAAAAATTTTTTTCTCACTCAAAAATTTCTCTTTTTTTTTTTACTGGAATTGATTTTGTTTATACAAAAGCTTTATATATATAAATTTTTTTTGTAGAGCCAATAATCTATTTGTGCTTGTATGTGTCTGTTATGCATGTATGATTAGGAATTTCTGACACCCAGAGCAAATTTAGGTAGGTCATTTTTATTCTTTTGGACCAGCCAAGAATAAAGAATGTTGTCTCAATCCCTCCTTTGCTTTTATTTCCACAAACTATATCTTCTTCATATAATCAGTTGAATAGAGAATTCTTTCCCCAGAATTTTGTGTTTTAGAATTTATCAAAGATGAAATTGATTGGGTTCAAATCTGACCTCAGACACTTCCTAGCTGTGTGACCCTGGGCAAGTCACTTAACCCCCATTGCCTAGCCCTTACCACTCTTCTGCCTTGGAACCAATACATGATATTGATTCCAAGACAGAAGGTGAGGGTTTAAAAAAAATTAAAAAATGAAAAGAGGATAAAATTAAGATTTCCTTTTCAGTTTTACTTATTTAATCTATTTCTCTGATTAATTTCTATCTTTTTTTTATCTCGTACCAGATAGCTTAAATTATTATTGCTTTTTAACGTTAGTTGGAAGCTGACAATGTCAAACCTCCTTCACTCCAATTTTTATTTTAATTTCCCCAAGCTTCTTGTCTTGTTCTTCCACATATGAATTTTGTTATTTTGTATAATTTTAGGAAGAATTGCCTTGCTAATTTAATTGTCAGAAAGTTAACTCTGTAGACTAATTTGGGTAGAATATTATTTTTACCTTATTGACATACCCTCGCCATGAATATTGGATATCTCACCACTTAACTGATCTTTATTTCTATGAAAATCATTTTATAATTTTATTTACATAGATTCTATGTACATTGTTAGGTCCACTACCAGATATTCAACAAGTTTTATTTGCTTTAAAAAAAAAAAAACCTGTTACTTTCTGACTTAGAATCAATACTAAATAACTATTCTAAGAGAAAAGAGCAGTAAGGGCTAGGCAATGGGGGTTAAGTGACTTGCCCAGGGTCACACAGGTAGGACGTGTCTGAGGCCAAATTTGTATCCAGGTTCTTCCAACTCCAGGCTTAGAGCTCTATCTATCCACTGTGCTACTCTTTTATTTACTTTTTTTTTTTAACCCTTACCTTCTCTTTTGGAACCAATACATAGTACTGGTTCCAAGGCAGAAGAGTGGGAAGGGCTAGACAATGGGGGGTCAAGTGACTTGCCCAGGGTCATACAGATAGGAAGCTTGTGAGGTCAGATTTGAACCCAGGACCTCCCATCTCTGGGCTTGGCTCTCAATCCACTGAGCCACTCAGCAGCCCCCTATTTACATTTCTAAATGGCACTTCTCTGTGTATATGTCTCCTAATTTCTAATTTCCACTCTCTTTAACCTGGCTTCCACAGTCACCAAAGTAGGGTCAAACCATTAGAGTGTCTCCATGTAAACTCTTTGATAAAGTACAGATTGTTCAGTTTACCATTTAAAGCCCTCCACTGTTGAGCTCTAATTTGATCTAATTGCTTGTCACAGCATTCACACCTAGTAGGGGCTCAATAAACCAGCCTTGATTTTGGACAGGAACTCTGAGTAGCTCACCACTCGTCTTCCTGCTGCCATCTTGGTAAATGAGCAGAAAACTTTGGGAGTCATCTTCGGACACCTTTTCACTGTTGTCCCATTGGAGAGTGACTCCCGAGGTAGGCGAGGGCTCCTCGTAGACTCCAGGAAATGAAGGATTCATTTTGGTCTCCAAGTTGGGAATCAAGGATCTTCCAGCATGAATAAAATAAAGGGATCTTGCTGACAGAAATAGGGACTGGATCTCTGATTTCAGTAGTAGCGAGAGTTCTCAGGGAAGGTAATTCCTTTCCTCAAGGCAAGATGGCGCCATCTTTGAAACATCATCTCCTTGAATTGCTTGGAGCACCAAGAGGTGACATTACTTGCCCAGAGCCACACAGCCATTATCTATGATGAGGAAGGTGGTAGAACTGGGAAAATGAGTTCACGTTTGATTTCAGACATTTACTAGCCATGTGACCTTGGGCAAAGCACATACCCTGCCTCAGTTTCCTCATCTGTAAAATTAAGACAATAGTAGCATCTCTTTTTAAAGGATCCTTGTGAGGATAAATGAGAAAATATTTGTAAAGTGCTTTGCAAACCTTAGAGCTCTCTGTAAACCCTAGTCATCATTTTTATCTCATATATTTTTATCTTTTATCATTATTGTAAATATAAAAAACTATATTTATAGTCATTTATGAGGTTTACATGTCATGATGCATCCATCAGAACAACATCTAGACTTTATTATTCCTTTTGGCTCCAGTATTCTCGTGCTGCTATTTTCCCAGAAGCTGCCTTGTGCTTAGCATGGCACTTTGCATAGAGATGGTGCTGAATGTTTCTTAATGAATTTTTATGGATCAATTGATTATGATGGGGAATCACTTTCTGCCAGGCCAACCAGCCATTGACTGTGAAGCTCCTTCTCTCTCAGATACAGAAGGAAGGTTACCACCAGGACTGCCAACATCTACTTCTCAGGATCCTTGTCAGTGGATCAGAGATGAAAACAGAAAGCAAAAGAAGGTGGTGGCTAAGGACTCAAGCAAGAGCAAGTTTTGGCTACCCTGGGCTTATAATTGCCCATTGCCCGTCTGGGAGAGAGAGAAATCTGCTCCCTTAGATTGGTGGAAATTCAAGGGAGATGAAGCATTGGGGGAGACCCCAAAAAGAAAGATTAGGCTATTTCTCCTCATTTCCTCTTCAAGCCCAGAAGTGGCCAAGCAAGAATATCATCTTGACATGCTGTCCAGAAAAGAGCCCCATTTTACAGATGAGTAAATTGAGACTCTTTTTAAATTTTTTAAAAAATTTTATTGTTAAAATATTTTTCCATGCTTCTATGATTCATTTTCTTTCTCTGCCCTCTTCCCTCCCTTTCCCAGAGCCAATAAACCCTTCTCCTGGGTTATACAAATGAAATTGAGATTCTTCAAAGCTAAAAGAGTTGCCCAAAATCAAATAGCTCATACGTATTTCAAGATGGATTTGAACTCAGGTTTCCTGGCTCCAAGTCCAATTTCTAGTCTGGAATAGTAGATAGAGTGATAATCTTGGAGCCAAGAAGGCCTGGATTGCAATTCCAATTCCCTTGGATACTTTATTGGCTGTATGATCCTCAGTATGTTCAAATTCTCTGAGCCTCAGTTTTCTTATATGTAAAATGGTTTAATAATAAATAGCATCTGCCTCACAGGAATGTGGTGAGAACCAAATGCGATAAGGTAATACAAAGTGCTTTGGAAAATGTTGAGGTGTTATAGAAATGTGAGTTATTATTGTTGTTGTTATTATTCCTTCCAGCCCCTGTTCTAAATGGATTTATGAGCTACTGAGGGCAAAAACAACCGCCACTCACTAGCCAAAATTCTGGTGGCAAACCTCTCTGCCCTTAGCTAGGCTGATCCTTGAATCTGGGGTACACAGTCCATTCTGGGGGTCCATCCACTAAACTTTCCAGTTAACCTTTTGGGAATCCAGGATCCCCTCAAGGCCATGATGAGGCATTTGAGGTTGCCAGGAAAAGTCTAAATACCATCTTGTCATTTTTCTCTCTAGTGAACCCCCACCTCTGGGGCCCCTAATCCAGCCAGGGTCACCCTGCCTGAAATTAGTACACAATTTGGTCCTCCAATTACTCTTTCCTGGGAAGAAGGCTTTGGATGGTGAAAGCACAGGATGGCAAACAGAATTTACATCCCTTTCCCTGGAAAAGGCCTTCCAAATCTAATTACATTTTAGATTATAGGATTAATGTCTCTTTGATTCTTGGTATCCCACTTCAAGGGGTCACTGGAGAGAATCTAATCCAAATTGAATGAAGTGAATAGACTTTCTTTCTTCTGTAAATGTTAATTATTTATAACAGTGATGTCTGTCTTTTGGGGGGTAGATTTGAAGGTTTTCACCGCTTCTATTTCTAGGGAAAGCAATTTTTTCTCTCTTCTTGTGTCCTTGGACCACATAAAGAAATCCCTGATAGACTATTTTCCTCGTAACCTCAAGATTGAGGAGAGGCAGCAGCAGCATCTCTTTGACAAACTAGGCAAGGCTGTGCCAGAGGCTCGGATGCTTTTGGAGATATTCCTATCGCCAGAGAAGGCTTCTTGGCTACCATTAGCACCAGGCAGAGGAGAATCTGGACAGATGCTAGCAGGGAAAAATAAGTCATCATGCTCAAGCCCCACTGCTTTCTGTCAAAAAGAAGACCTCCTCAGTTTGAATGAGGAGCTGGAAAACCATCCTGAGGAGGGTTGGGAACGGAGGTTCCCCAATGGAGAGGCGGCCATTCTGTGATCCTTCTCACCTGTTATTATAAATAAAAATGAGACTGGAGCCTTATTATAGATTTATAAGCATTTATTAGTAAAGAGAGAGAAAGAGAAGGAAAAGAAAAGTTTTCAGCCTTTCTAAAAAATCTAATTCCCCATTGCAGCTGGCACTCTGAGCCTAGCCGCCTCCTCTTAACCAAAAAGTCAGATAAAGGGGTTCAAGGAGAGAGAGTCAGCCCAGTGAGAGTTAGTTCAAGTCTAGTCTGGAAAAAAAAAAAAGAAGCTCCTCAGTTTCCAGTACTGGCTTTTCAAGCCCAGCTCCCAGATCTTTCCATAAACCAATGGCTTTCAAATATCATGCCATCTCTCTCCTCCCTCCATGGCGACGTAAGCCAGGATGTAGGCACTGATGCTGGGGGATGCCTGCCAGGACACCAGGGGATGTAGGGGGATATGTGACTCTGTGACTCCTATGTCGAATCTTTCCAAGATGGACTGAGTTAGAGGTCCCCTAAATACTTACCTCATGCAAGCCCCCTTCTGCTTCTTTGGGAAACCAGCGTGTTAAGTCTCCTCATTCTTGGTTCTCCAGGAGATTAACATGGTGGTCTCCCCATTGAATCATTCCACATATGGAGGCTATACATTTAGGATTTTCTCACCAGGGGGATAACAGCACAAATGATATTGTACATTTCATGGAGGGAGTTACTACAATTGGGGAATAAAAAAAAAGAGGAGAAGACAAATGATTGATAGGCACATTGACGAAGAACCATTAGGGGACATTCCCCTTTTGGCATCGAGATAAATGGAGGACTCAATCCCCAGTCAGTTCACTTCATTATATCCAAAGGTTTACGCTGACTCTTTTGATATAGTGTTTGATTTCTGCAAGCATCCTTATAACATCTTCTCCAGAAGATCTGCTTTCCTGGTCCAGGATATTAGCAGTTATCTTTCCCTAAAATTTCTTTTAAAAAATCTCAGAATTTGGATTTTTAGGATTATTAAACAATATCCCCCTCAGGAAGATATACACCAACAATAGATTTGACGCAGGTTGCGTAGTTAAGTTATAAGGTAGGTTATTGATTTTTTAAAAAACATTAAATCATATGTGAATCGATTCTCCCAAAAACAAGAAAGAAAATTAAGATTAAAAAATATGTAAATCATATATATATTTGAGTCTAAATTACAATGCTAGGAAGTTCTTGATTTATCGTTAAGGTCCAATCAAGGTAGCTTTTTGAAATTACCCACCAGCAGCCACAACTACAGAAATTTGGCATATTCAAGAAGAAAGAGGAAGAAGGGACAAAAGTCTGACAAGAAGGGAAATATGATCCCCTGGTGTGATTTCTACTTCAGTCATAGGGATGACAAGCCAGAGTTAAAGCCACACAGAGATACGTTTTAGTCTCATATCTTAAAGGAAGAAAACAGGGAGTCCAACTGCAGGATTTGCTGAACAGCTCCTTCCCCAAGTCCCCTGAGATAGGTCCTCTCTGCCTTGGCATTGATATTGAGCACACTCCCAGGGGTCGTTGGTCTCCTCCATCCTGTGCTCCTTTCCACTGATCAGTGGCTCATTGACAGTCTCTTCTTCTAAAATAAGACACAAATATCTGTAAACGTCTCATAATATTTAATAACCAATGAAAGGTTTAAATGGTCTAAAGCTCTTCAGCATGTTGTCAGGGCTGATAAGCACTGTAAATTCAATACTGATTCCATAAACTCAAGTTTTTAAAAAAATTAAATTTAAATTGGGAAGAAAGAAAGAAGGAAAAAAACCCACAAAGAAAATCATATTGCGCAACCCCAGGCATAACAGAAAGATTCATCACTAAAAATGGGAGTTATTGTCTCTCTAGCTTGGCCATAATCCACAGTTCTAGTGTACATGATTTTTCTCCTGGTTGGTATGAGCTTTGCTACTGCAACTGAAGAAGATTCTAAAAAGTACAATAATTCCCAGGGTTAAAAAAAAAAAATTGCTATAGAAGGTACCAAACCAGTTGCCTATAGTCATGACAGGTTCTACCATCAGATGCTACCTGGGTCTCTAAAGCAATTTATTGAGTGTCATTCAAAATTCTTTGAAGCTCAAGGACATTTGTAATAGTTTCACCAGCTCTTTTTACATAGGAACAACAGGATTGGTTAATGAGAGCACGGGCACCTCCTGATGTGCCTGGAAGCAAGTCGAGAGCTAGCCAGTTTTGTATCACTGTCTTTGCTAAGGAGTCAATACATCCTATAGAAGGAGATAGCCTTAAAAGTTCAGGATATGGTTTGAATCAATCTTTCAGCCTCAGCAGAGAATTTTCTTTTCTTTTTTAATTGAAAAATGTTATTTAATTAATTTAGAATATTTTTCCATGGTTACATGATTCTTGTTCTTTCCCTCCCCTCCAACCCCTCGACATCCACCGTAGCTGACACACAATTAGCAGAGACATTTCTAATAGAATTTATTGCTGTCATCATTCTAAAATTGGGCAGAGCACCCCAGAAATACCTCTGAACTGCCAATGAGAAGACTATTGAATTAGGTTTTGACCTCTTGGTTCTTGAATGCCACCAAGTACCCAGATTCCTAACCATAGAGTTGTCCACCCAACCAATAAAATGGTCATGCACTAACATTGGTGGGATAGCATAAGCTAAACTACAAGTACTGTACCATCCTTGGGGAAGGGCCCCATGGGACATCTACCTTCAGCTGGGATGAGGCCGTAGCAGTTGTAAAAGACATGAATTTGTGCCCCATTGTTTATGTTATCTAGCCTTGCCTTAGCACAAATAAACCTTGTGGTAGGAAATGGAATGGTGAGATTACACTTCACATGTTGACCCATAAATCTTTTACTCAATGGACCCTTCCCTCTCTTTGCACACAAGTCCAAGGTAGGCACATGTTCAGTCAGAGGTGGTGGGGCTCCCAAATATCTGAAAATCACTTTAGAAGTCCTGTTAAAATCACCTGAATCTTCATACCTATACCAAGATAAATTCAGAATGGGTGAATGACTTGAATATAAAGAGGGAAGCTATAAGTAAATTAGGTGAACACAGAATAGTATACTCATCAGATCTTTGGAATGGAAGGGATTTTAAAACCAAACAAGAGTTAGAAAAAATTACAAAATATAAAATAAATAATTTTGATTACATTAAATTAAGAAGTTTTTGTGCAAACAAAACCAATGCATCCAAAATTAGAAGGGAAGCAACAAATTGGGAAAGAATCTTTCTAAAAAAAAACTCTAACAAAGATCTAATTACTCAACTATATAAGGATTTAACTCAATTGTACAAAAAAATCAAGCCATTCCCCAATTGATAAATGGTCTAGGGACATGAACAGATAATTTTCAGATAAAGAAATCAAAACTATCAACAAACACATGAAAAGGTGTTCAAAATCTCTTATAATTAGAGAAATGCAAATCAAAACAGCTCTGAGGTACCACCTCACACCTAGCAGATTAGCTAACAGCAAAAGAAAGTGGTGAATGTTGGAGGGGGTGTGGCAAAAGTGGGACATTAATGCATTGCTGGTGGAGTTGTGAATTAATCCAATCATTCTGGATGGCAATTTGGAACTATGCTCAAAGGGCTATAAAAGATAGCCTGCCCTTTGATCCAGCCATATCACTGCTTGGTTTATACCTCATAGAGATCATAGGGGAAAAGACTTATACAAAAATATTTATAGCTGCGCTCTTAGTGCTGGCAAAAAATTGGAAAATGAGAGAATGTCCTACGATTGGGGAATGGCTGAACAAATTGTGGTATCTATTGGTGATGGAATATTATTGTGCTCAAAGGAATCATGAACTGGAGGAATTCCATGAGAACTGGAAAGACCTCCAGGAATTGATGCAGAGAGAAGCAGGAGAACATTGTACACAGAGAGGGACACACAGTGGTAAAATTGAACATAATGGACTTATCTACTAACAGCAAGGCAATTATCCAGAACAAGGCTGAGGGACTTATGAGAAAGAAAACTAGCCACATTCAGAGGGAGAATTGTGGGAGGAGAAACAGAAGAAAAACAACTGCTTGAACACATTGGTTGATGGGGATATTATTCAGAATTTAGGCACTAAACAATCATTGTAGTGCAACTATCAATAATATGGAAATAGGTCTTGATCAATGATACATGTAAAACCCAGTGGAATTGTGTATCGACTAAGGTGGGGGGGTGGGGTTAGGAGAAAGGGAAAGAGCATGAAACATGTAACCATGGGAAAATATTCTAAATTTAAAAAAAAATAAACAAAAAAAAATCACCTGAGATTTTCAACTTTAAATTTCTCAAAAACCAGTGATAGAGGTTGTGACCAGTTAGGCAGAGTCCATCTGCCATTATTTATGTGCCAAATTTCAGTTTCAATTTCAAACTAAAGAGGCAAAAGGCTTTTCTGGGTAACATACAGCCTTCCTGGGGTGCAAGTTGTGGCAAAGTCTCATTCACAAGAACTGGAATTGTTGCCCATGACAAAACAGAGCTCCAACGGAGCTGGTGACAGACCCAATAGCCATTAGGTCCAATGGCCTTGCCTTGGAAAAGCGTGTTCCACTTGACTATGGACTTCTATGATAACATTATTTCTAGTCCAGGCATGGGAAGAGGGTACAAATGAAGAAATCCTAACAGAGCTTAGAGCTAATAACCAAAACATAGTAGCCAAAGGTAACATTTTGTAACAGAATAACTTAGATAAGATTAATTTTTAAGCTTAAAGCAAAAAAAAATCCCTCCAAATACCAAACAAGCAATAAAATACAATGTGTGTGATAGTAACACGGTTACTCAGTGTCAGTAAATGGAACCCGTTTTACATGAGAACAATGAATCCAATGTGTGTATATATGAAACCTGAGAGGAGGGCTGGTTTCAATCCTCCTATGTAACCCCAGTGCCTTGCTCAAGTGCCTGGCACTAAATACTTAATAAATGTCTGATTGATTAAGTGAAATGGCATCTATTAAGTACCCATAATGTGCCAGGCACTGTCTCATACACTCAAGATACAAATACCCAAAAAAGCATGTGTAAAGGAAATTTATCCTCCCCCCTTTTCTGGGGTTGGGCGGGTGACCTCATCTCCTGTCCACTTCTTGACCGAAGGCGGGGATTGTGTGAAGGAAATCATTGAGTGAATTGGGTCACAAGGATAGAATGGCAGCTGGGAAAAGGCAGCAATAGAGTTAAGAGATCATGGTGTCCCCCTGGACTGCCCCTCTGGGCAGCCCAGGCAAAACAGAAAGCCACAGTTGGCTCGTGAGATGTGATGTGTGAGAGTTAGTGGGCAGAGAAAAGGTTTGATAAATTGAGGCAAGGGAGGATTTCATTCTTCTTCTCTTCCGTGTTTGTTGCTGGCTGGACTTCTCTGTGAACATGGCTAGGGGTTCCTAATGGAGGCCACAGAATAGCAAGCTAAATGGAGAAATAAAGAAAGTAATCTATATAGCTCTCTCCTTTCCATCTTTTCCCCCTGCCACTTTTTGATTAATAAAATTATTCATTTATGGCCGGTCTCATCATTTTCCCTCTTACAAGTGGAAAGAACTCTGCCTCCAATAATTTTACATTCTAATAACAGAAGACAAAAATATACACATTTACATACACTCTGTTGGTGTACATGTGTGATTAATTACATCTATTTTGTGTGTATATGAATATATACATGTGTGTGTAGCCACACCGAGTGGAGTGGTGGCCAGGGAGAATCTGGTCTCAGGAGTTCCCAAGAACGATGAGTGGAACTACAGGATGATGGGTTGGCACAACCTTTCCAAAAGCAGTGACAGGACTGCTTTGATGACTGTTCCTGGGGTAAGAGATTGAAAGAGGAATGGGAATACACACAGGGCAGAGGAGATAGCGGAGAGCTAAGGCTGGCTAGATAGAATGCAGCGTGGTGAGTTCACTCTTGCCAGTCAGGATGGCTAATAGCCAAGGGGAAGGTCCCAACCTGAATGGACGAAAGCCCTGGTCTCTGGAGGTCCAGATGGTGCTATTCAGATAGAGAGAGGGAACCAAAGACAGGGAAGATGGCATGATATCCAGGGTAGATGGATGGCACCAGCCAGTAACCTGTAACCACAATGAAGAGGAGCTTTGACTTTGATATCATCTTTCTCCATAGAGTGCTAGGAGTTGCCCAAGGCGGAGACCTTGTAGATGTCTATCCAAGTAAATAATCTGGTGTAAAAGGGAAGACTCTTCTGTTCCCAAAGAAGGGTTCCATGGCCTCTCATGGTCAAAGGGAACAGATATAAGCTCTATGTTACTTAATAGGGATTAGGTAGGAGGTTCAAGATCAAAAGGAGCTAGGTTGGTTAGGATAGGAACACTCCTTCTTTCTGATCAGGGTCCATGTTGTTCCACCCCATCCTCTCTAGGGAGCGTGGAAGCTCCTTGAAAAAAAAAAAGGACTTTTTCATTTTTGTCTTGTCATATTCAGCACTTGTCACAGTGCCTGAATAGCAAAGGCTTTAAAAAAGTAAAAGCGGAAGAAAACTGAATCAGCCTTCCAGGGAATTCATCAGTTTAAACGGGTCCACTCCATTTTTATACAGTTTCTTTCTTTCTTTTTTTTTTTTTTAATCAGAAAGTGAGCTGAATTAGAGTAAGCTGATCCAGAGAAGAAATCAGATTTGACGGGATAAAGTGCCAGCAGGGGTTTGATAAATCAAAAACGTAAATAATATACTGCAGCAGAGACATTATTATTAAGCTGAATATATTTTTGCTAATGGAGTGGAGATATCTCAGACTCCAAATGGAAAATGTATAGACTTCTATTATGTCAAGAAGGCTCAGTGTTTTCTCTTTGGTAGATTATTGTTTTGGAATAGGCAGCTCCAGGTGTGGCTCTCTTGAGAGGCAGTTAAGAATTCTATAAAAGTAGCTCAGCTTACATACATTTTTTTCTTCTTTGCTAGAAGCTCTAGAAATTAGGTCCATGTTTCTTTTATAAGCAATCTCTGAGGACTTAGGCTTGGGTTTGGGAAAGAGATCCTGGCCTTTTTTTAAGGGCCCTCTGACCTGATTAGGAAAAGGCAGCGTGTTAGTAGGATATAAAAGTCTCAAAGTAATATTTCTTTAAACAAATTTTATTCTGTTTTAAGGATCAATTTTTCCCAGTAGTTGACACTAGTCCCCCCATTAACATCAAGGAAGACTCTAATTTGGGATCATGTTCAAATCCTGTGACAAATACATGATTTTATTATAACACTGTAGCCTCTAGGATATGGAAGGAAGGAAGGAAGGAAGGAAGGAAGGAAGGAAGGAAGGAAGGAAGGAAGGAGGGAAGGAAGGAAGGAAGGAAGGAAGGAAGGAAGGAAAGAGGGCCTTCTTTCCTCATGGAAGTGGGAAGCGGATCCCGGACCGGCAAGGCCAGTGTTGTTTAGGGGGAAGCAGCGAGTGGAGCTGTTGGGCCTCCTAGAAGAGCCTTTTGGAATCTGTAGCTCTACAGAACCACAGCAAGTGGGACGATCCCAAGCGTTCCACAGGGCCAGTTTCTTCCAGGCTGCTGGCTTCTTTCACAACTGTGAAGCTTCCCAGAAGCTTCCCAGAAGTGAAGACATTTTTCTAGCAGAATATTTTTGGCAGAGCTTCCCTTGCAGAGGATTCGGTAAACAAGCCCTGATCAGGCGTCCTTGACTCTGAGAAGCGCTGAGGATTTGCTGCTGTTCGGTCACTTTTCAGACCCGTCTGCTGCTTCATTTGGGGTTTTCTTGGCAGAGATCCTGGGCTGGTTCCGCCATTTTCTTCTCCAGCTGCTTTTCTAGCAGAGGAAACGGAAGCAAGTAGGATTCAGTGACTTGCCCAAGGACACGCGGCTAGGAAATGTCTGAGGTCAGATTGGAACTCAGATTTTCCCAAGATTCCAGGCCAGCATTCTATCCGCCACATGGAGAGATGGAGATGTAAAAAACAGTCGCACCCGGCTCACACCTCCTCGTTACTGTCTTCCTCTTGTATTGGAGAGTGGAGAGAGAAACATCTCAGCCTCCACTGAAGGAAGGGCCGCGCCAGCTCTGGGCTAAGCACTTTACAAATAAGGTCTCACACGATGCTCCCAACCCTTCAAGGTAGCTATTATTGTGGACATTTTACAGCTTAGAAAATTGAGGCATACATGTTCACAACTTGCCCAGGATCACCGGCTAGTATGTTTATGAGGCTGGATTTGAACTTGGGTCTTCTGGACTCCAGGCTCAGAGTTCTATCCACTCTAAGACAAATCTCTTCATTTTCCCACACTTCATGGATTTTGGACTCTCTTCTCCCTTTTCAGTTCTTTTTGGGGCTGCTTCCCCCATTGGACTGAAAACTACCTGAAGGCAGGGACTGTCTCTTTTAGACACTTTAAAAATGTGTATCAACTACTGACTCTTGTGTTGAGCTTTAAAAGAATTCAAAGAGGGCCAGGGATGGCCAATTCAAGGCGAAGTCGAAGGCCAGGTGACTGCTGGGTAGCTAAGCGAGGTGGCACCATATTGCACAGAGCTCTGGGTCTGGAGTCAGGAAGATGCCTCCTCAAGAGTCCAAATCTGGTCTGAGACACATACTGGCAGTGTGACTTTGGGCAAGTCACTTCACCCTGGTGGCCTTTGTTCCTCATCTGGAAAATGAGCTGGACAAGGAAACAGCAAACCATTCCAGTATTTTTGCTAAGAAAATCCTAAATGGGGTTGTGGAGAGTCTGACAAGACTGAGACAACTGAATAGCCAGGGAACTGGTCTGGCTGGACCACAGAGTGCATAAAGAAGAATCATGAATGATAAGCCCAGGAAGATAGGCTAGAGGCAAGTTTTCAGGGGGTTTCAAAATCCAAACAGGATTCAATTTTCTCCTAAAGATATGAGGAAGGGCAGCTTGCTGGCTCAGAGAATGGAGCACCAGGTGTGGAGTCAGGAGGTCCTGGGGTCAAATCTGGCCTCAGACACATCCTAGCTGTGTGACCTGTAGTCCAAATAGAGTGCATGTCAGCCTTGCAAGGCCTTGCTGCAGAGAATTTCTGACAGTTGATAGGGTTTGGAATCTTGAGGTAGAGTCAGTTGACCTGGGAGACTCGTGGAGAGTAGAAGGGTCAATCTGAGCTCTTTCTTTGGATTGAAACCTGGCCTATATTCTGCAGCTTTTCTCTTTAAAAATTGTTAGCTTAAATATTCCTTTGAATCTCCCTAACCTCCCTTATTCCCTATCTTCATTTCCCTGCCTGAATTTCTATTGAGGGTTTGAAAGGTGGGTAGATCGGAGTATTAGTTTTAAACTTGATAGTTTTAAATAGTCAAATAGGGCTTACCCTTGTTACGAATAATCTATTGAATCATTGTATCCAACTTTCCTAACCCTATTGATTACAAAACCACTTGAGAGCTGAGTTAAGGCAGGTCCTTTCTCAGTTTCACGTTCCTGTCTCCCTCCCCCACCTGAAGTTAGGGTTACCTTGTATCCTCTATCCTTTCCAATCAACCCTTAAATTAATAAACCCAGTTTGTCTTTTAATCAAAACCTTTGGCCACTTCATTAGTTGATTGATAAGAGAGGGAGAAGGAAAGAAAGGAATAATATTGCCTCCGGGTCCTGAAGGGAGTTGGAGGTGTCCATTTTGGAGGAAGTGTAATCTCAATACTTCCTCTGAGCTATTCCTTTGTGAACCTGGGGAAGCACTGGGAATGCGGGGCAGGCCCACACAAACAGTAAGGAAGTCGGGGCTCTGCCGCGGGGCTGCTTCTCTCCCCTCAAGAGGCTTCTTCCAATGCTGTCGGGTCAAGATTGACGTCCGGGGTGTTTGCAGCCCTCCCACCCCCCAACAGGGACCCCCGGGGCCAGCTCGCGTTCCCTCCGTGGCGTAAACAATTGTCCGGCATCTGAATGAAGATTTGTGTTTAATATAGCAGGAACAGCACGCGCTTCCCCGTCCCCCTTCGCACCCTGGGGAGAGGGAGCTCAGGCGTCTGCGCTCCCGGCCCCGACCCTCTAGAGCGGACGGGCTGGGGGGGGGGCCTGGAGCGCCGCCTTCCTAGGAACATGGGGAGGCCGGTCCAATAGGGCGGAGCTGTACCCGAGTCCCCCCTTGCCTTTAGGAAGTCGGGGCTGCCCGACCGGTTCGCAGACAGGCTGGGACGGCTCAAGGAGCAGAGGAGGAGATGTAAAGGCGGACAGCACACGACTGGGCAGCGGATGGGCTACGTGGCTCGGAGACGGCACCAACCTCGGAGTTAGGAGGACCCGAGTGCCGGGCCTGGGGTTAGGAAGCCCCGAGTTCAAATGTGACCCGGATAATTCCTAGCCGGGTGACTCTGGGGCAAGTCACTGAACCCAGTTTCTTTAACTGTAAAAGAAGGCTAACCGCACTTACCTCTTGGGGTGGTTGTGAGAATAAAATGAGAGCTGTTAAGCACTTTATAAACCTTAAAGTACTATCTAATAGCTTTTTTTTGGGGGGGGGGCGGGGTTGTTTAGTGTTCAAACTTTCTAAACCCATGACAGAATCTATATTGGCCGTGGAAGTTCCTCCCTGGGAGGCTCCCCACCACAAAAAGTATTTTACAATGGTTTGCTGTTATTAATAAGTATAATTAAATCAGACCAGAAATTTTCCGTATTTTGACATTTGCTGTAGGTGGATATGGACGAGCTTTTGGCAGTCAGGTGGTTCAGGGGATAGAAAGGTCCACTCAGTATTCCTGTTTCCTACTCAATAAAATGGGGATAATATGAGCACCTCCCCCCCCCCCCCCGTGGTTAAGGTTCAAATGAGATTCAAGTGCTTCACAAACCTCAAGTCACTCTATAAATCAGTGGTTCCCAACTTTTTTTTGCCTTACTGCCCCCTTTCCAGAAAAAAATATTACTTAGCGCCCTGGAAATTAATTTTTTTTAAAATAGGAAAGATATGTGTAATAATGTTTCTACCTTTTTCGTGAAATATAGTAAAGAAAGGTGTAAATTAGAAACACTGAACTTTGAAATTATGAAACTATTGAACTCAGAAATGCACCTGTGGCTGCAGCACCCATCAGGGGGCAGTGGCACCCACTTTGGGAATCACTGCTATAAATGGTAGCCATTATGACCACGATTTTCACCAAGCGAGGATTTCACCACTTGGGGAGGGGGTGGGGGAGGCCTCTTTCACCTCTGCAAGTTGGACTGGGACCACAGAGAGGATAAATTGCTTTCCAAAAGCAGAAGAGCTCAAGTGAATTGTTTGGATTCATTTTTCGGTTGATTCTCAATAACCTTTCCTATCATCTGGAAAGAATGACAGTCATTTTCCCCACTACCTTGTCTAGTTCCTTCCATTTCTTTTTCTTCTCCTTAGAACTAGCATTTTGAGAACCACAGAACCCTGATAACAGCCATTCTCTTTACCTCTGATGTTATAGGGAAAGCTTCTAGCTTATCTCCAATAAATGTCATTTATCATTTTAAGGAGAGCTCCACTTACTCCAATGTTCTCTCATTTTCTTTTAAATGGGAATGGGCATTACTTAGCAGGTGCTTGGAAGGGATGCTGATAACATTTCAAGGTGTTACTTAAATGTGTTAATACTAATATTAGCTATAACAGCTTCCCTCCTTCCAAGCAAATTTAAGAGATGAATTGAAGTTGTCAGGAAATACAAGAGTTCACTTTCTCCAGGTACTTCAGTTAACTTGAAACCCAGAAACAAAACAAAAGACCAAGAACTTGACTCTAAGTACCAGTCCTTTGGCCTGGATGATGCCCTCTTTTTGCAATCCAGCCCAGCCCACTCACTATTTACCCTGGTCAGGGTCACCTAAGGCAGAAACCTCCTCACCAGGGATCTCTGGCACCAGCTCCGGGCCTGCCAAGGAAAATGACTATCATACTGCCCTTTCCCAAGCCCCTCCCCTCTCTGACACGTCCATATGGATGTTCTGCTGGCTTCTTGAACAGTCCAAAATGGTCCACTTTCCCCTTAAAATCTAGTGGTCTCTGGGCAGCTGGGTAGCTCAGTGGAGTGAGTCAGGCCTAGAAACGGGAGGTCCTAGGTTCAAACCCGGCCTCAGCCACTTCCCAGCTGTGTGACCCTGGGCAGGTCACTTGACCCCCATTGCCCACCCTTACCAATCTCCCACCTACGAGACAATACACCCAAGTACAAGGGTTTAAAAAAAAAAAATCTAGTGGTCTCCTGGATTCATCCCTGCCCCGCCCCTCAGCTATGTCCTTTATCCAAGAATAATCTTTTCTAAAGCCATGAAACTGAGGTGGAAGATATCATCCAATCCAATAGGGCATTTATTGAGCACCCAAGACTGCTATAGTCTAGAAATACTAAAAACTAAAAAGCTTCTGCCTTTAAGAAATTGGTATTGTCCAGGGGGATGCACTACACAGA
Source organism: Gracilinanus agilis (assembly GCF_016433145.1). Lineage (NCBI taxonomy): Eukaryota > Metazoa > Chordata > Mammalia > Didelphimorphia > Didelphidae > Gracilinanus > Gracilinanus agilis. The sequence goes on from NC_058131.1 coordinate 688,148,392, forward strand.
TACTGGAGATGAAGGTGGTGGACTTTAGAGGAGGCTGGAATTCCAAGAGGCAAAGATGAGAAGGAAGTCATTGAATGCTGAGTCAGGAAATGGCAAGTAGGTTATGTGGCCAGAACCACATATAAGTAGGTTATATGGACAGCCAGCTACATGCAGTAAAACTGGAAAGGCAGGCTGGATTCAACAGGGCTTTTTGTGTCAATCTGGGAGTGTTCTCTTTGTCACAGAGAAAGGCTTCTTTCTTCCTGGACCCTTTCCCTCCCTCCTCAAACTACAATTTATTTTAAATATATTTGTACATGTACTCAAGAACCCCCTTATTGGAATCAGTCCCTCGGGAGCAAGGACTTGGCACACAGCAGGCACTTTAAAATGCTTGTTGAATAAGAATCAATAAGATTTGGCTGACTGGATGACCTAACCAAAAAAAAAAAAAAAATATCAAGGTAGTACGTAGAGGAGAAAGTAGACACCAGTGGTGGCTTGAGAGGCTAAAGTGAATGATTTCTAATGTCCTTTATAAATGTTCAGATGATGTTGAAAGTCAGGGGAAGGTAAAAAGCAGGCAGGACCGGAGCAGAAACAACTTCAGTTCTGGACCCAAGTGGTGGAATCCTTGTGACTGAGAAGCATGAGGTAAGCAAGTTGCCCCAGGTTACCTACACAGCTAGTGACCACTCTTTAACCTGAGGCTCCTTAACTTATGGGGTGTCACGATGGATGATGCCTTGGGCTGTCAGTTTAGCGAAGCCTAGGAAACATTCTCTCAGAATAAATTTAAAAAACACATCAAATACATAGGATTTCATGTAGAGTAAAAATATTTTGTAAAACAAGTTTGAGGGCCAGACATAAGAGATGGAAGGTGTTGTGTTCAAGTTTGGCCTCAAAGACACTTCCTAGCTGAGGAAGTCACTCAACTCCCATTGCCTAGCCCATGCCACTCTTCTACCTTGGAACCAAGACACAGTATTGGTTCCAAGGCAGAAGTTACAGGTAAAAAAACCAAACAAAAACACAAAAAAACTTGAGCACCTTTCTGTTTCCACAAGAATTCTACATTATGCTATCTCAGATTTTTAAAACAAAAATTACAATTTGGGGTGCTACTACTTGAGTATTGTTTCATTTGAAGAATGTCTTCTATGTTCATTTCTGCTAGGAGGCAGCATGGTGAAAGCGACAGAGCTGACTGTATGGAGCTCCTGCCCCCTTATTTACAAGTTGCTTGGCAGTTCTTCATCTACTTTGGAGGTCATCACTATAGGACCAGCCTACACCTTCCTCTCATACAAGACCTCAATGACATCCTGACTGGTTCACTTCATGCAGCAGTCTGCTTCCCATGACCATGTATGTGACTCCACTCAGGTCTCTGAAGCAGTGGCAGGGCACTTCTTGCTGCCATAGAGCAACACTGATAAAATATTAATATTTAAAAGGCAGGCTTTTATATTGGTCAGTAAAGGAACTTTGCAATTTTCAAAAGCAATTCAGCATAGCCCTTTTGTCGTGTTTTAACATTAGGCTCACAACGACAAAGAATATATGATTAATACAGTATGACTTTTTGGTGTTAGAGGACTTTTGTTTAATTGAATACTTTCAAGTCCAACCGTATCATTTTAAAGATGAGGGAATTAAAACACAGTGAAGTTCATAATTCCCAAGAAAGTCCAGATTTGAATTCAGACCCATCCAGTGAATCCAAATTCAATTCTTTACTGAATCACCATGCTGCTTTCCTGACCATTACTTAGCCAATCACAAAGCCACAAGCCCTCTAAATGCCTTTCTCTTAGAAACTTTCTGAAAACTCACTTCACCCAGTAGGTGCTCTTCCATTTTGTAGAAAACTAAAGTTTAGACCATGTCTGCCTACCTCCAAATCCAGTCCCCTGTCCAGTGTCGTGCTCCTTTAAGCAATATCTTGGTATGCACGATACTCCTTCTGCCACCCCTAGGCTGGCTCATTGGAATGGTCTTTTTCCAATAATCTTCCCATTTCTACTTTGTCTCTCCTTTAATCCCTTTGTAAGGATGCTAGGCAAAATATAATCTTCCAAATGAATAGATCTGATTCGAGCCATTCCCCAACTTGATGTACCATTTCAGATATTGTAGCCCTCCATGATGCTCCCAGAAGTCTTGGATCACAGTGTTTTAACTCTTCTATGTACTCTATAGTTTAACTTGTATTGTAGCTGTTTTGTCTAATCTCAAGCCAAGTTGATTTCATTTTTGTGTTCCTCGTAACACTTGAACAATTTGGATGAGCAAAAAGAGAAACCATTCAAAGACAAAAACATGAATATACCCTGCTCTACATTGGCAATGATCCAATCAATCTGGAAAACCACCTTACTTTATGAAACCCCCAAACTGACCCTTGTTTCAAACTGAGGAATAAACCAACAAATTCACTGAGCAATCCTAAACAATCATATGCCCTTTTTCTAGTTTCTCTTATGTCTAAGCTACTCCCAGGTATTGGAGCCTGTGGTTACATCCTCTTTTCCAAGTTGTTCCTGCTAACCTACATTGTCTAAGATAAATATATAATCCCAAGATTAGTTGAGTGGAAATTGCCATTTTTGCTCTTTCCTGGAGAGAACTTTCCCAGATCTAGGCTCTGTGTGAAGGCCAATGAGCATCAGTTCCCATGTCTTGATTTTAGACGTATTGTTTAACTACTGTTAGCTATTTTTTTTTTTCTGGCTGACAAAAGCAATTTGGAATTACACTAGGAAACAAACTAAAACCCCCACCTTGGAACTAGACATCCTGCTGTTTCTTGGGATACTCCAAGAAAATCAGGTGCAGTATATGATAAAATGTTCATCGCAGAATCTCTTGTGATAGAAAAGAACTGGATACCCACTGATGGGGAGAGGCTAAACTGAGGTTCATTATGGAATAAGGGATGATGACCAACAAGAATTCAGAAGAGCAGAAAGATAAAATTGTCCATATAAACCACAAAATTTCAGTTTACTTGAATTTAACTATTAGAGACTAGAAGAGAAAGTGGTTTAAAAGATGATGGTTACTCATTTTTTCCTTTGTTTTATAATAGGTTATTATCCATTTGGTCAAGAAACTTTGGCTATTTACTTACCTCTGACTAAAATGGAAGACTCTATGTCTGATGTACAAGTTACTAAGCCCGTCTCTGAATCTTAAAGATGGGTTTAATGATACATTAGCCACCCAAGCAGACCTGAGAATAGCATTTTGAAATGTTCAAGAGCTATATAAACTGAGTCATGAGAACAGCATATTATGAGGAGAAACTGCTAGAGGTCATGAGAACAGCATATTATGAGGAGAAACTGCTAGAGAAAGGCTTCCTGCCAAATGTGACAAGATGATAGAGTAACTAAACAGCACATAAGAAATCTATGAAAACATAGTCACCTGTAAGATTCAACAAAACTTGAATGCCATTACAAATATCTATTATCTAGGTTTTGATCATTCTTTACAAACAACCATCAAACACAGTTTAGAAAGAATTTTCTCTAAAATACATTATTTTTTATGGATAGCCTAGGTTTACATAAATGAAATGTTAAACCTTAAAAAAATACTATAAATTGACATTAAAGACTGCATTATATAGATATATATATTGAAAGTAGCAATTTTATTTGAGTTAAAATTATTTACAAAAACCCAAAGACATACTTCATGAAACTGGTACAAACTATTTTTTCCTGCCGTTGGCTTTTGCTCCAAAGATCACAGCTGAGAAATACTGTATAAAATAAAAATAGGATTGGATTCAGAAAAGTACTCTACTGTTCTAATTTCCAATTGATAGTATTTACAGAAATATTTACAATGGAAAAAAAGTTACTTTAAAACTTTAGTTAATTTGCAAGTCAGCCTCAAGGACCCTTGAATGCAGAGTTCTCTGAGGGTTTCAAACACACAAACGCACTGCAGTTCAAAGGTGACCACTTTGCCCTACTCCCCCATTCAATTCTGCATCTCTATCAGTGCTTGACAATTGGTTATTATAAAAAAAAACTGTTAAACACTGAGGTAAATCAATTCCCATTCAAAACGATTACCAGTGTAACAGAGAAATAGTTAGCCCTGATTTTCTTCATTATTTCTAACTTTTTCATTATTCCTTACCATCTGCCACTAGTCATTTTAGCCTACATCTGTTTTCTGAAATCCAAAGATCAATGAAAAAACATTATTCTAAAATTAATCAAACAAAAGAGACAGAGTGTATCTAGCTGATTTATCTGTGAACATCATTTGCTCATATACATATTTTAAACCAATTTGCTCTCAATTTTTTAGATCCAGGGCAAACATGACCTCATTTTTTTCAAAGTTACACTGGCATATGTTCTTAGATGAGAAAAGGGAAGAAAAAGAAGAAACAAGCAAAACAGGATTTGCCTTTAATCAGTTACTTCCTTATAGAATCCCCAACAATCTGCATTATCAAAAATAGGAAGACATAGAAGGCAGCCACTGTAGTAAAAATAATTACAGCTGGCACTGATACAAGAGCAGAGATTTGTAACTTTATACAAGGAAATAACAAAGTCTAAATGGTAAAAGATTAGACTTTTAGTTATTTTCCCCAATACACACCGAACTCTTTTTTTTTTTTATGGCTTCAAGTTTTATAAATCCAATGAAGAAACATGATATAATTACCTATAAAGGTATTTAACAAATGTTGATGAAATAGATCTCTGGAAAGCCTGCAAATATTTGAGACCAGCTTAATTTAAAAGAAAAAAAGTTACCAAGTTTTAATGGTCTGAATAATAATAAAAGCAAGAAATCACTGCCATGTTCCAAACTGAAATATGTAAAATGCATTTTCTGAGAGTTTGTGTTCGATGAAAGTATTCAAACATCATGCTTTGCTATGAATTAGACTTTGGACAAAAGATCTTCTCTAAATCAGCAATTTAAGGCTTTATGTTTATGCATTTGATTTTGCCATTCTATAGAAGAATATACTAATAGAAATGTTATCTGGAAACATGAATTCCACATTGGTGTTTTAGCTTCTTTATATCTACTGTACTGCGCATTATAAAATATATCTAGAGTCCGCCCTTGAAACAGAACAGTGTTTCAAAGATTTTTACCTATAATTAAGTGTAAACTACCCTGGGACTGATATTTCATTTTATCCTTAACAGGGCACAACATTTAGAGTTACTGCATTTTCATATAATATTCCCTTTCAAACTGTTGGATTGCTTATCTTGCATGCCGTCTAGAACTATGACATTTTATGGTATGTAATTTTCTATGGTTTAGGATGGTCTTAGAAATGAAAAATAGTCCAACAACTTGAACCTGGTCAAGAGTAAAAAAATAAACTATCCAATTCTTGCTTCTTTGGATTCCAACAAATTTTAAATATAGACAGTAGTTAAAAATCACAAAATTACATAAAAGCTTTATTTTATGATTTTGGATTCATTCAACAAAAAAGCAAAAGCAAATGAGACTTAAGAAAGGAGCTATGCTGCTGTCCAGAATGTACTTTGAACACCTGTCTGATACCTCAGTAGCAAAGCTGCTTTTGCACCTGGCTGGCATGACAACAGTGGCTCAACATACACAGCAGTTGCATTTTCAGCAGCAAGTTTTCTCCCCTTTACACTTGCCAGAAACAAAGCAAGAAAATGAGGGGAGCAAGGGTAAAGCCTGCCAAAATATGGACATTTAAATACTGCACTACATCATTAATAGCCTGAATTTTTTCTATTTTCATAAGAACCTTTTCCCCTCATTTTTGATAGTTGCAGATTGATGTAGTAACTGTCATTTAGCAAATGCAGAATGCATGATTTAAGAGACCAGGTAGTAGCTTTAAAATCCGAACACGAATGACACAGATGAATGCTCTTGGTATATCTTCAAGGACTTCTTTCATGACTTCTTCCTTTGTCTAAAGGTGGCTCCAGCATTAGTTGAGTGCCCACAGCGGAAATGAAGTATCTAGCAGTGTTCCAAGTATTCAATCACCCTAGAGATAGATTTCTGGCCTGTGGTTCCAACAGCACACTATGGGTGAGAAAGTAATAGAAACCAAAGAATTTTTAAAAGTAATTATTCAAAGTTAGAGTTACTTCATATTTACTCTGCTGAGAACTGTAAAATAGGCAGTTCAACCTCAAAATAAGAAAAAAACGAAGGGGCAGAATTCTATAATCCCATAAGATAAAAAATTCAATCAGTCTAAAATAAATAACTACTTTGTATTTCCCCCTAATTCCCCACCATAACCCTCAGTGTTTTAATCTGCACTGACATATAAGTATTAAAAGTCCGTAAAGTGCTAAGAAAGGGAGAGGAAAAATATATTTTTAAACATAGGCTACTTACGGTAAGATTCATGAAACTGAGAAATTTTTTGAGCATTTCAGTCATTATTGAAAAATCCCCTTCAGGTAAGTACTCCCTCACAGTAGTCACATTGATCTGAGGAAACATTTCAATTTGACAAATATTTACGAATATCTGTACATATAAAATAAAATTACATTTTGTGTAGGTTTTTATATATGACTGTACATACAGTCTTGCTATTTATTCAGCTTAGGATCTTTTGAGAGATGGAAAATAGCTCCCAAAAGTCAGATGCTATGCCGACAGCTAAAAAAAGGGAAAAAGCAACTAGCACACATGATGGTGGGTTCATCAGAATCCAGAACCTCATTTATTTAATAAATAAATTTAATTATTGGTGTGACACACCAAACACAACCACTATTAAAAAAGAGGAAAGAGGGCAGCTGGGTAACTGAGTGGATTGAGAGTCAGGCCAAGAAACAGAAGGTCCTAGGTTCAAATCTGGCCTCAGACACTTCCCAGCTGTGTGACCCTAGGCAAGTCACTTAACCCCCACTGCCTTGGAACCAATACACAGTATTGGTTCCAAAAGGGAAGGGAAGGGTTTAAATAAAATTTTAAAAAAGAGAGAAAAATATTTTCAGAAGTAACCAATACTAACTGTAATTCTGAAACATGATAATGGGAATTAGGAGGTACTTAACCTTAAAATCTTAATGCTACATTTAATTAAATAAGTGTGTCCTCGGAATTAGGGTGCTTATCAGCCACTTTCCTCAAATCTGACAATGTCAAAATAGAGGTATGAAATCTTAGGGTCATAGAAAATCTACTTTCTCCCCTTGCCAGCACTGCCCTTGAAAATTTAACTTGTTCTTTTTTTCTATAATTAAGATAATGTCTTAAAAAAAAAATTCAAGGTCTCGAGTCAAAGAGGACCTGGATTCAAACCTAACTTCAGACACTTCCTAGCTGTGTAAAACCAGGGCATACCACTTAACTCCAGATACCTAGCCATCACCTTTCTGTATGAGTTGTTACAAAGGCAGAAAGTAAGAGCTTTTAAAAAAAATTTAAATTAATAAAAAATTACATGATGGGTTTAGTTAACAGTAATGTTGTCATCTATTTAAAAGGAAACTTTGTATTCCTTTCTATTCTGTAGTTTTCTTAGTCTGTATAGCACAGTACCTGGCACATGTTACAGTTGTTCAGTTGTTTCGGATTTTTTGTGACCTGATTTGGGGTTTTCTTGGCAAAAATAATAAAAATGGTTTGCAACTTCTATCTCTAGCTCATTAAAAAACAAAACAAAACACCTCTTACCTTCTGCCTTAGTACCAATATAAGTATTGATCCAAGGCATTAAAAGTGGTTTGAACTAGGCTTTCTAACCACACTAACCCACCTAGCTGCCCCACGCAGCTAGTTTTACAGATTAGGAAACTTGGCCAAAGAGAGGCAAGTGACTTGCCCAAAGTAATGTAGTTATTAAGTGTTTGAGGCTGGATTTGAACACAGGTCTTCTGGACTCCAGGTCCAGTGTTCCTTCGACTATGCCAACTAGCTGTTGCCTGGCACACAGTGGTATGGATTCATTGGCAAAAAAGAAAAAACAAAAACAAACAAACAAAAACCCCACCAAAACTCCCCTCACAAACACCCCCCCCCAACCAAAAAAAGTGCTCAGACAACATATACTATGTTGCCATGCAATTCTTCTGTTCATCTCTTACTTATGTTGACATTGTTTCTGTTACAGTTTTCTTAAGAACCCCAAATGTTTTACCGACATCAAATCAATGACTTCATAATTCACTGAAGATAGGTGTATTTCAATAAATCCTGAGTGGCTAATCACCCAGAGATAAAATATAATAAACTCCAAGAGGCACGATTCCTCAGCTTAAGAAGCTTATGATTTTGCAGATGGTATTTCCACATGAAGTAATTCAATAATATTACACACTAATATTAATTACCAAGATATATGCATAATGTTAAGAGTTTTCGGTAATAATTTACAAAGAGGGTACGATGGGTGAGACCTTAGAAAGTCAAGAAGGAAAAAAAAGTCATCAAATAGGAAAAGGGAATAGTATTTGGAAGTAGGACTGGTTTTAGCAGGATGATTCATGTTTAGAAGAGAGAGCCCCCAATACTAGGCAGAACAACTTTGAATGTGTTCTGTAAGCAGCAAGGGAGCACAGAAAGTTACTAAGCCTGGAGGAGGTCACAATTTCACACTGCTATCCAAGAAGAGATGAGAGCCAAGACAAACAAAAGAGAGACCAGAAATCTGCTGCAGTATTTCACACACAAGGTAAAAAGACTCTGGCCTAGTGGAGTTGGCAATGCATATGTATATGCAAAGAAAAGAATGGGCACAAAATATAAGTCTATGATTTGTTGATTCAACCATTTTAAAAAATGGAGCTCGATAAGCAAAATGCTTAAAAATTTCCAGCACGGTCAATTAGAAAGATCAGACTCGTAGAGAACGAAGTATTTTTTCTGCAATCATGGAAGAGAATGTTGCCTTTTCCCCTCTAAAACTCTTTGCTTGGGCTTTGGATTCTAATCCTTTCTGCTTTTCAAGCATAGCCTTTCCATTATTTTAAAACCCAATCTTTCCCATACTTGGGGACACATTTAAGAAACTATATAAACACCTTCAACTAGTTCTGAGATACATTCCAAGTACTATCCTATGTGGATAGTCTGTTGAACATGCAGTCAGGAAAACCCAGCCTTGATTTCAACTACTGATTAGATATCTAGACAAAATGGGACATGGACAGAGAGCTAGCCTCAGAGTGAGTAAGACCCAGGTTCATGTCCCATACTTGATATCTATGTCTATGTACCTAGATATACAGAGTAGGTTTTCCCGAGTTGTTTCATGATAAAGCATTTTTTAAAAAAATTATACTTAGGGGACAAAGTGTGCTTAGAAGACAAAGAATAAGGACTCAAAACTATTCTGATAAAAATATAGAAATAACAAAATTTGTCTCTTGCCTTCTCTTTGTCACAATGAAATGGCAAAAAATTAAAAAGGAACTGAAACGGCCATATAAAATGCATGAACTGCCATTACAAAAAAAAATTTATGACTGTAACTTACTGGACTCTCCTGGCAGAGACAGCCAAGAAGCAGTGCAGTATATGAGGCCACGATGCAGTCTTCCATATGCTTGCCAGCATGTTGAAGGGCTGAAAAGAAGAATTTTAAAGGTATTTGGCAAAATAAAAACATCTCATGTTTAAAAAAAAAAACTTTTTACTCTTATGGTATCTAAGGTATCTTTCCCCTCTCACAATTATTTGAAAAGTTTTATATGTCTAAATGTCAAAAGAAAGAAGCCTTATTTTGCATTCAAAAAAGGAAAACCCTGTAAATGCATGATTTTGAGTAATAGGACCAGTAATTTAGGTCAGAAAATATCTCCACATTTTGTCACTTGTTATTTCACTATCGTTTGAATAGATGATGCAATAAGAGGATCATAATTTTAGAACTGGGGAAAACTTTAGAGATTATCTACTAATAAAATCCCTTCATTTTATAGAAGGAAAAAAATTGGCACCCAAGGATCCACTTTCATCTCCCAAAAGGAGAAAGACTGGTACTTAAACTTAATTGTGCTCTGAAAGCCAGACTGAACTGCTAACAGATACAACAGAAGCAAAAGGGGTAAGGTATTTATGAAAGGGCACCTAAACCCTAACTAAGGGTGATGGCTCTCTTGCAAGTGATATAACATGCTGGTCCAGTGGCAGAGCTTAGATTAGAACTTGGAGTGTTTTCAAAAAATGATGAAACAAGCATTTCAGTTTTCAATGGTGCAAAATATTAACTCCAAATTGATTAAAGAATTCAGTTATAAGAGGCAACTCAAAGAACATTCCAGATTAGGATCTCAGCTCAGTTACTTACTAGACATGTGGTCTGTAGGCAGCAAATCACCTTAATCCTAGACTTAATTTCCCTGGGTCTAAAAAAAGTAAGCTATTTTCTGCCATGTCGCATGCCAGCAAATTGTTAAAATACAAATATACTGCTAGACCTGAAAATGCAGTATAAACTGTAAAGTTCCATGGTAAATATATGGGAATATTGAGTTGAATGGATAAGTTTCAAAATAAAAACAAACAGTAATGGAAAAATACTAAAATTAACCTGTAAATACTGAGAAAAATCAATTCAGCTTGAAGATGCAGGTATCTATTTTTCATTCACCCCTCTCAAAAACAACAAACAGACCTTTATTGAGGTCAAGTTCTTCATCATCCTCTTCCTTCTTATCTTTTTCTTCAGTACCATCTGTCTTTTCAGCGGAAACCCACTGTATCTCTCCACTTGTTTCTTGCCATTCTCCACTCTTATCATGCTGAGCAGTGGGAGCTTCCTTAATAAGTTCATCTGTTTGGCTTTCAGCCAATTGGGCTGCTCGCTCACGTTCGAGGAATAACTAATTAAAATAGTTTAGAAACAGTCAAAATCAGTTCATTCTTAATAGCTTCTATGTATACATGCATTTAAGGGATTTCCTATTTTTTAAAAATAAAAAGTTATTACATGAAATAATTAATTGACAAAAAAGGAGGAGGATATTGATAAAGAGACTTTATTTTCCTTTGCCTTCTTGCTACATAAGATCAGGGGAAAAAAACAAAACAAATCCCGACTCATAAATAGTATAAAATATACATATTTTGTGTATGGTCTACCATACTGCAACAACACCTGTCTATTCTCAAAGTCACATGTTATTAAAAAACAATTGATTTTTGTTGTTGCAAGTCTGAAAGGTAACTAACTTCCATAAAACAGGGTTTTAAGATCATTTAGAATTTTGAAGAGAAGGCATGATAGGCATTAAGAAAAGCCTAGACCTGGTGAAATAATGAGACAGGAAAAAAAGGCGAATTATTGAATTACTAAAAAATGGCAAGCTACTATGAAAGACAACACAGTTTCTATATAGGAAGATAATTCATGACTAAGTTACTAAGATTTTTTTGAGGGAATATATCTGCAGACAAGGAAAAACTAGCAAATATCATTTATTTAGGTGTTCCCTATACCAAAAGCTAGTTACACAAATACAGTGATTATTGGTGGGATTGAAATAATTTTTATTTTTTAATGACAGGGAATTAGCTTAAAGACAGGAGTGGGGTTGGTAAGTAGGGGCTTTAATAGAGAAGCATTAGATTAACCTGGGGATCAATCTCATTTACATTTTTATCAACAGCCTGGAAAAGGAAGTTCAGTGAAAAAGACAAATATTAAAACGCATCTAGTTAGATGTTGAATCAAAAGGGATAAATTAAGTTGCAGGAAGATCTTAGAAAAATTTGTAAGCATGCAGAAAAAGTCAAATTTCCAATTGAGCAAGAATAAAGTAATGGGGAATGGGGGCTGACACTCAGGAAAGGGATCTAGAAGTGGTTGCAGATTTGTTTACAGTAGTTAAAATACTTTTGATGCAAAAAAAAAAAAAAAAGGGGGGGGGGGGGAAAACAGGAGTACCATAAATAAGGGGAAAAGGCATTGCGCTACAGTGCACAAAAATGATGTAATATTGCATACAGTTCTGATAATTAAATCTTAAAGAAATTAAAAGAAGTAGAAATGTTAAAATCAACTAAACTAACCAAAGGATGGGATTAGCTCCCATGTGAGAAGAGACTAAGGAAAATACAACTCCTCAAACTGGAAAGACAGTCTAAAAATCCAGGAAGAGTTTGTAGAGGGAGAAAAAAACAGAAGTAAAAAAAATTGATAATTTTTGAAACACAAAAGGCCTTATTTTAGGGCATATAAAAAGGAATACTACTTAATTTCCTTTATAGAATGCCAAGTTTTTTGTTTTGTTTTTGTTTGTTTTAAGAGAACAAGAAGGTTGGACAATAAGCCTGAAAACAAACGGTTTTAGACTAATTCATAGACAGAGCAAAAGAGGTTTAGTATGGAAAAATAGGGAGATAAGGGGTATAGCCCCTTCATCTAGGATACTACAAATATAGGGCAACTAATTGCTTCCATATAAGTCCCTTGGTGTTTATGGCAAATGAGGCTAGAGATGTTATTAAGTCTGACCTCAAATATCTGTTGCTAACTTATTCTCACTTAGTAATCATTTTAAATTAATGTCAAAATAACAAAACACAGTAATATCTGACATTTATTAGTTTATATGGCCTTATATATTGCTAAGTACTTTTATATCCATTATTTCACTTAATCCTCACAGTTCTGTGAGGTAGACAAGGGCAGGAATTATTATGATCATCTGACAGATGAGAAAACCGAGGCTCAGTGGTTAAATTACTTGCCCAAGGTCACACAGCTAGTAAGTGGCAGAGCTGGCACTTGAACCCAGGTCTTCTGACACCTAGTCCAGTGCTCTTTCCATACCATGCTGCAACTTCTAAGCCTCATTTAGGGGATCACCTGGGAAGAAATGTCTTGTGGGTATTAAGTCCTGCTGTGTAAATAATACAGTTGTTAAACAATACTCTTTGCAATGTAGTTTTTTTTAAGTCATAAAATGCTTCCATATTTATTCTAAATTTCCTAGTTGCATTTTAAAAATTCAGTTCAAGACTCCAGCCTTAAAAGGGAAAATGTTATTAAAATACAGAACCAAAAGTTCTGAATGAAATTAAATCAAGGCATTTGGATAGAATCATGGTATTACTGAACCATACAAGTCCAGACCACAAATGGCATTTCCTAAGGAGTGGCTGAAGACCACCAGGATATTCAAAACAAATAATGTCAATATCTGATGAGGTCCAGATCTGACTACCAAAATCTGAATATAACAATTTTAAAGCTGAAATCTCAATGTTCTATATTTGTTATTTGAATTTGGAACAGATTTGAGCCCTGCAAGTGTCAAAAAAACAAAACAAAAAACTAGTTAACTTTCAATTACTCTTTGTAAAGGAATGACCTGGTATGACCTTTTGACCACTCTGGAAGTCACTCTGCATTATGATATTAACTTTGCCTGGAAAGATCTAATTTATACCCACTGTCAGGGAGGACAAAGTCTAGATTTTTGGATTTTGCTTACTGCTATAAGAGTGCTCAGGATGGGGAAACTAAGACTTAGAATGTAGAAGTTAGCCTGAGAGAAAAAAAGGGGGTTGATTGGGGATAACTTTAAGAGGTAAGATCTAGATGAAAGAACTAATAATGTAAATGAAAGAAGAGGACTTAAGAATAAAGATTACTTTCTGATAGTAGCACCAGGAACAAGTGAGACCTCATTAAAGCTTTTATTTTATCCAGTAGTGGCTTATAAGTAAAACCCTAAAAAACATCTAAGGAAAAGGTTATGTGCTATTTCTTTTTTTTTTTTTTTTTTGGGGGGGGGGGGGGTTTAAACCCTTAACTTCTGCTGTGTATTGACTTATAGGTGGAAGATTGGTAAGGGTAGGCAATGGGGGTCAAGTGACTTGCCCAGGGTCACACAGCTGGGAAGTGTCTGAGGCCGGATTTGAACCTAGGACCTCCTGTCTCTAGGCCTGGCTCTCAATCCACTGAGCTACCCAGCTGTCCCCGTTATGTGCTATTTCTAAAGAAAAAACCTGTCTTCTCTCAGGTTAAACTAGGTTAAAAAGCAACTACCTCAGTTAAGCCACATTTAGGGGCTAAGGAATAGATTTTGTAGAGAGATCAAAGTATGCTATTCTGTCAGTTTATCAAGAGTACAAAGCACACAGAAGATATTTAATAATTGTTTACTGTCTTAGGGGAACCATTCAGTCATTACATATCCATTTGGAAAATGTTAAAAAAAAAAAAACAAACCCGAAATTATGAAAGTGTTGCCTTTTATGTAGAAAGGAAATTATAACAATCCACCATTATTAGGCTATTAGCTTGCTTATAGTTGCGGTGGAAGTATTTAATGAGCCACTGAAATTTGCTTGCTCAATACTACCTTGTAATCAAAAGAAAATACACATAAATAAATGCGTACATTCAATACCCATTGAATTTAGAACTATAAGGGACCTGAATTCAATCTCTCACACCCATTTTACAGATGAGAATTAGACAGCCAGAGAGCATATGTTTTTCTCAAGGCCACAAAGCTGGTGAGTAAAGTTTTATAGAGAGAGTTCTTTCCGCAATATATACCTATCAATAACCCACAACAGCCTGCAAAGAATGAAACTCTTCAACATGGTACCAAAACTGACATTTTTTTTTGCTCAATCCAAAGACACTGTATATTTTATTTTAGCCCAAATAGTCCATTTGTCAGAACAGTTCAATCACAAAAATATACATAGCATTTAAAAGCAAAAAACAAAAACAAAACAAAACAAAAAACAAAAACATATACTCAAACTCCACAGTGTTTAAATGTATAATTGATGATGGACTTATGACCTAAGAGAAAATTCCTTAAAATTTTAACTGTAACAGAAGTTAATAAGATTACTTTTGTAATCTGAGGTTGTCACTTACCTGCACTAAAGCCTGAACTGCATGAATCTGTCCAGCTATCCTTAAACTATCATCTCCTTCTCCAGCACAGAAGGAGTCAAAAGAGCTTGATGTTTCCATATTGACTAGACAGTGTCGATTCCGAGCACTATATTCTACTAAATTTATTAGTAGACCCAAGCCCTACAAAAATAAAAAAGATTTTCTTTTTTTAACAAAGAGAAATAACTCAAGTCTAGTATTCTTTTATTGTTAACAAATACCAAAATTAAGACTTTTGTATGCCCTAAATTTAGGTCAGAATCTTACGAGTTGGAAACACAGAAGCACAACAACTGCTTGAACACATGGGTTGACGTGAACATAATTTGGAATGCAGAATCTAAACGACCACACCAGCGTAACTATCAATAATATGGAAATAGTTCTTGATCAATGAAACATTGTTAAAAACATAAAAATTTAAATTAAAAATTAAATTAAAAAAAAAAAGACTCTCCAAGTTGTTTTTAGGGGAAAAAAAGTTTTTGAAGCACATTCAAATTCTAATATAAAGAATATCATAACAGTATTGCCTTTCACTAATAGAAGGCTTCCAAGGAGATGGTTTTTTCCTTCTGTTATTTGTAAATGTTCATCTTCTCCACGTTTTAAAGTGTGATTTTTATCTTACCAGTACTCGGATATCAAATCTTTGTTCTTGAGGTAGGAACTTTGGAACCTGAAGCACACAATTCATTGCTGTGCCAATCAAACCATCTTGTTCACCTGTTTTGGTGCTGCCCCATTCTGAAATAAATTTCACAAGCATGAGTTTTGCCATCCATTCCTTTATAAAACAATACATCAATATTTTTAAAATTAATAATAAAGGGGGCAGCTGGGTGGCTCAGTGGATTGAAAGCCAGGCCTAGAGACAGGTGATCCTGGGTTCAAATCTAGCCTCAGACACTTCCTAGCTGTGTGATCCTGGGCAAATTACTTAACAACCATTGCCCAGCCCTCCCTTACCAATCTTCTACCTTGGAACCACTACATAGTATTAAATCTAAGGTGGAAGGTAAGGGTTTAAAAAAGTAATTAGCATTAAAAATTAGGAAGCAGCAATACAATGACCCAGGACAATTCTGAGGGATTTATGGTAAAGACGCTACCCACATTCAGAGGAAGGACTGCAGGAGAGGAAACATATAAGAAAAACAACTGCTTGAACACATGGGTCGGGGTGGACATGATTGAGGGTGTGGACTGGAAACTACCACACCAATGCAACTACCAACAATTTGGAAATTGGTCTTGATCAAGGACACATGACAAAACTAGTGGAAATGTGCGTCGGTCATGGGTAGGGGGGGCGAAGGGGAAAGTAAGAGCATGAATCATGTAACCATGTTAAAAATGATTATTAATAAATGTTAAAAAAATTAGGAAGCAATATCTATTATCTATAAATTTTGAAATGTAATACTATATACTCAAAACACTGAACACGAGACATCAACTATCTATGCTAATTCCTGCTTCATCTTCTGGACTGATTCTTTAAACCTAATCCCCATAAATGACTAATAATTAATCACATGACATTATTTCATAATAGGTCATATTAAATAGCATTAAAAATAATTTGCTTTTAAATAAATGCCATATAGTATATTGTAATTAGGAAATATCCAGAAAAGATTACTCACCATTATCATTAGTTAAATTCAGTAACACACCAATGATGGCCCTCATGCAATCTTGTACTGCTTTACCCACATGGTTAGTTATATTCTGGTGGGGGAGAGGCTTACTATCAGGTAAACATATACTATTTTCTGCACGGTTGTATCGTTGTATTAATTCTTCACAATGCTGCAAAGCTCTGAAAAGAAAAACATTAGCTATTATACAAGTCTTTTTACTTTAATGCTCTAATATTATTCATATCTTCATATGAATTTCTTTCTAAAACAAATCTCTTTCTCCTTATGGTCAACTTTGGGGTTTATCTTCAATTTAGAGAACTTTGCAGACTGCCCTCACAAGAGTCAAAGTGGCACAGACTGGGCTTTTCTTTACATAGCTCACATATACCTAACTCCTAGTTTTCAAGAATTACTTCCTGAACTATCTCCAGACAAGTTCTCTTACTGTCTTAATAGACTCAACATTCAATACTCAATACAAAGGATTCCACACAACCCCAACATAAAAGAGTGAGAATATTCTTTAAGATAGCTATTCTTTCCACCTTGTTTAGCCATTGTATTGATAATATATATCATTCACCTGCAAGCACATTGCAGACAGTGAGAATGTTATCAAGCATATACACTTGCAGTCTCTATTATTGTGGGCATTTCACTAGCAGACAGACATCCTGTGAGACACAGAACTGGACAGGAAGACAGAATGGATTTAATCTGTTCTGCTTTATTCTGTCCCTACAGTAATAACAAATTGGAACTCAAGAACAGTCAAAAGAACTTGTACCCTACCAGTGCATTTGCTGAGTGTGTTCACAAGAGAATAAATGATTGAAACAATGAACAAACATCCTTTATTCTTTCATCCCACAGTTTTTCACACTGTCTTCTATTTACTTTAGGACTTACTTTGCTGATGAGACAATAAGCTGTGAATCTTTGTAGGCTATTAAGTAGCTTTGATTCTCTGGGTTATGCACTGTTACCTAAAGAGAGAAAAAGATTTTACTTGATTTTGCTATATATTTGCCTAGATGGACAAAAGTGTTTGTTGACATCTACTTTCCCTGAAAACAAATTCCAATCTATAGTGAATGTCAAACTAAGTTTAAAATACCTAAATATAGTAACACAAAGTTCAGTTTAATTCTCAAAGTCCATTTACTAATTAAGTTTGAGAGCATCTACGATGGGTGGGGTGCCACATTAAGCTTGTTGGAAACCAATCAAGTAAAACAACCAGGAGAATAAACTGCTTAGGGAATACCCAGTGTTCTTCAAGAGACATTCAATCATTCCACTCCAATTTCAAGTAAGACAAGAGAAAAATATGAAGCAACTCAACATATATGGTCAAAAAAACTTGTGAAGTCATCAGATTTAATCTGATTTTGGAAATGAGGAAAGTGTGAGACCCAGAGTGAGCAAATAACCTGCCTGAGCCCCAAAATGTGGTAAAAAGAGCTTACATCCTGATTCCATTCTATAGTGTTCTTCCCATGAGCTTATATGAAGAACTTGATTCTTTGGGAAGGAAACAGGGACTTAAACGGGAGTAACTGACTAGAGATGACCAAGGGGGAAGAGTGCTATTTTATACTCAGGTCCTTTGACCCTAAATCTAATCTTTTTACTATAAATGTTATATATATTGTTTATTTTGGGCTATAACACAGTAAAACCTATAGTTAAATATTCTTTTAATATACTGCTAATTAGCTACTTAGAAACAAAAATAAAATACTTGTGGCAAAAATTTTTATGAATTTGCATAAAGATTGTAAACATAATTTTTAAAAGATAGTCATAATTAATTTCATCCTGAAACAATTTACTTATACTCACACTTTCTAAAACCCGTAAACATCTCTCTGCTCCCCATAATGATGCTACCAGTTTCTCTTCATCTTCATCACTACTTAAATGATCCACACATTCTTTTACTATGGAAAAAAAAAACATCTGTCATGAAACATACTTTTAAAATTTACATTTAAGGCATATTCATAGTAATAATAAACGCTGGTGTTTCTCTAACATTACTATCTCATGGTTTATCTGTATGGTCAACTTATAGCTACTTTCTTTGCCATGTCAGGAATTTAAACTCCCCTGTAATAGGATTTTAAGATACCTATTTTAAACAAATTTCATGTTAACAACATATAAAATCCTTTCAATTTAGTTGGTCAATATCAAATAATAAATTCTTTACAGAGACACTTTTGTAAATCTGAATAAAAATTTCAAATGTTAAGGGAAATTTATGTTCATCATACCTTTATCTACAATATGGTCGAGACCACCCAAAAGGCGCAATTCTTCTTTAAACCAGTCTCCTGCTCGCTTTGATGTAAGAGACAATAATGTTTCCATTGCTAAATGTCCTGTCTGAAAATCAGAATTTACTATTAATGCAGAATATTTTAGAAACAACTCATATATATAACTGTTACTGTTAATTTCAACATAACATTTGTGTGGAATAATAAAATATTGATAGGCTTAATGGAATGAATGATATAGAAAAGGTTTCACAAAAGAACACAACTGTATGAGCATTCAATATTCTAAAGCACTTATATTTATTACAAGTTATAAAAATAAAAATTATCTTCATGAGAATCTTATCTATTCCTTCCCACCTTAAAATTTCCAAATTTTATGGTTCCAAAGATCATTAAAATACCACCTTCAAAATGAATTCTGAAGCAAGGAGAACCAACCAAAGAATGAGAGAAAGCAACTTTCTAGCCTTAACCAATTTAGAAGGTTGCTAGAAAAGGTCTGTCCAATACAGGCTGCTCACTGACAAGCCAGCAGACAACCTTTGAAGCAACTTGATTAACAGTGACTTCCAGAGCTTCCAGCCTACAAACAGTAAGGGGGAATTGGACAACTATCAGAAGGTGATTATAGGTGACCTTTTACTGGCACTGGGAGCAGGACTTTGCTATATTACTGCTTCTATGCAGTTCACAGTGACTACACACACCTCTGGGAGCGGGAGCAAAGTCCAATTTCAACATAAAGTTAAGGCAAAGAATGGGCTAGAAAAACAAGTAAACAGCAACAACAACAAAAAAAAGAATACCACCAGAGAAAATCACTATGGTGACAGGGAAAATCAACAAAGAAACAAACCAAACTCAAGAAAGGAATGAGTTGCATGCAAAATCTTGAAAAATTGTCCTAAATCACTGTTAATTAGAGAAATGCAAATCAAAACAATGCTGAGGTATATCTCACACCTACTGGATTTTCTAACGTGATAGAAAAAAAAAATGATAAATGTTGGTGGGAATACAGGAAAATGGGGACACTAATAGGCTACTGGAAGAACGGTGAACCAATCTAACCATTCTAGAGAGCAATTTGGACTCTACAACTATGCACACCATATGATCCAGCAACACTGCTATTAGGTCTTCCCTCAGAGGGGGTAAAAAAAAAAAAAAACCCACAACCACCACCACCAAAAAAAGGGGGATGGGGCTTACATATGTACAATATAGCAGCTCTTTTGGTGCTGGCAAAGAACTGGAAAGGGAAGGGATGTCCAACAATTAGGAAATGGCTAAATAAGTTATGGTATATGATGCTGCTGGAATATTGATGAAAAGTGAAGTGAGCAGAACCTAGAGAACATCATACACAGCAAAAGGAATAATATTTGATGATCAACTGTGAATAACTATGCCATTTTCAGCAATACAATGATCTAAGAGAAATTCAAAGAACTTATAATGAAAAATGCTATTTACTTCCAGAGAAAGAACTAATGGGAATCTGAATA
This sequence comes from Gracilinanus agilis, assembly GCF_016433145.1. Classification (NCBI taxonomy): domain Eukaryota; kingdom Metazoa; phylum Chordata; class Mammalia; order Didelphimorphia; family Didelphidae; genus Gracilinanus; species Gracilinanus agilis. The sequence goes on from NC_058131.1 coordinate 688,168,697, forward strand.
CAGATCAAAGCATACTCTTAAAATATATGTCTGTTTTCTTTCCAAACGATTAATATGGCAATATTTTACATGAGGACACATATGTAAACTGTTATCAAACTGCTTATCTTTTCAATAAAGGGTAGGGGAAAGAGGGAAAAAATTTGGAACTCAAATATAAAACATTGTTTTTATCTGGAATCTGAAAAATATTTATTGAAAAGAAAATAATTCTATTTAATCAAATGTAAAGATTGAGATTTGATCAAATGTGATAAGACTTTGCTACTAACAGCAATATAATGATCCAAGAACAATTCTGAGGAACATATGAAAAAGAATGCAGATGGAAGCATAGTATTTATTTGGGTATATGTTTTAGGGCCCTGGTTTTATTAGATTATTCACTTACAAAAATAAATAATATGGGAAACATGTTTTGTGTGTTAATACACTGAATTTGCTCGCCAGCATCAGGAGGGGGGAGGGAAGGGATAACTTCAGAAAATTCATGTGGAAATAATGTTATTAAAAATTTTTTTAATTTTTAAAAAAGATTGAGGTGGTCTGACAAAATAGAAAAAGCTATGATATATAAGGTTTCATTGTTGGCCTATTTGAGAGCATAGATCACTGGACCAAATGAACGAAATCAAATTTTCAAACAACCACCAGAGGGAGTGTGAAAAGTTTCATTCATATTTGACTGTAAAAGTAGCTTTAACAATGGGGAACAGAAAACATTACATTTTTTTCCTGCATTTACCTTTTAACAAGTTAAGAAAGAGTTTAAAGATGTTCAAGATGAATTACATCATTTTATAAACTGAGGTACAAAGAATTTTATTTGTTTGCCAAAGTTCAAAAAGTAGGAGACCTAGTGCTAAAACTCCTATTTCTTCAGACCATTGGCTTTAAAAGATGTAAAGAAAATATTTTGTTAATCTGTAAATAGCTTCACATGTTTAATTCTTGGTGGAAAATTATTTATTTATAGACCTCTATCTGTCTAGGAAGAGGAAAGGAGAGAACAAGCAATCTCAAGGATAGATTTCTCCTCACTGGGGTCTTGAAAATGTATGGTTGTCTAGTTTTGGGGGTATAGCGTAAGGAAAATTTGTTCCAGCTTGGCCTGAGCTGAATTGTCCTTTGGGATTTCTTCTATATTCGTGTGTGTGTGTGTGTGTGTACACACGTACAAGTCCACACACATACCCTATAGGTACAACTTAATATATTGCAAGAATTTTTAATTACATGATCATCAAATTTGAAAAAAGGTAGAGAAATTAATAAACTGAATTTTACAATAGTTCATTAGATAATGAAACAAAACAAAGAAATATGTAGAAAATTTCTTCCATTCCTTAAAATCATATCATAAAAATATTTTGACTTTCTTTCAAAGTACAGCTTCATCCCAATTAAGTATAACGAGACTAGAGATAAGAGGTATAACCTAGTACATAGCAGCTATGTACTCATTTCATGTTGTGAGCAAATCATCAATATAGTATTTGCTTAGTTTCTATAGGTGGTAGCTGGGTGCTACAGTGAATAGATTGTTATGCCTAAAGGCTATAGCCCGTGTTCAAATACAGCCTCAGAAACTTAATAGCTTTATGTCTGAGGACAGTCACTTAACCTATGTTTGCCTCAGTTTCCTCAAGTTAAAAAAAAAGGGGTGGGGGGATAAATAATGGCACTTATTTCTCAAGGTTGTTGAGAGAAAAAAAATGTAATATTTAAGATGCATTTTCCAACCTGAAAGTACTATATGATTCCTAGCTATTATATAACATAATGTAACAGATCAGTGCAATGTTTCAAAAGATTCTAAAACCCTGTGACTTTGAAAGTATTATATAGTTTAAAACTCACTAGGAATTAAAATAACTTGCCAATGGTTGTTGACAACTAGTAATACAGCTTATGTTCACAAGAGCACTAGACTTGCTTTCATTACCCACTTCAAAAATACTCTTGTAAAGGAAATCCCAATTAAATCAATTATTAAAGGGTGGAGTAAGAACAAAAGCATTCTAACAATTTGAGTAAAGAAGCTTATCTAACACATTCATTTGATGGTATGGACAAACCAAGATTCAGTGAGGAAAAACCACTTGCCAAGAATCACAAAGTCATTAAAGGCAGAAGCCCAAAGCAGAAGAATACAACCTATATGGGGACTCCTAAGACCTGTGGCTCTTTCTAATTATTTTTACTTTTAATATAAATGTAACCAGAAAAAAGTTTGATTTGATGAGTAGTTCTCATTAGTAAGAACAGCATACAATTTCCCTAGGTAGGTATGTCAATTTATAAAATACGTAGTTTTAAGGAAGACTCACTGTAATGTTTTCCAAATCAAGGTGTTTGTTGTGTACAGTTTCACAGAGTCGCCGGATTTTTTCTTTAATTTTGTTCATGTCCTTTTCATTCAGTAGCTTCGATGATGAAGCATCTTGTTCCAGCTCCAGAAGTCGTATCATAAGATCTAGACTAGCTCTATCAAGATCCATGTTCAAACGGTCTCTACTTAATATATACATAAGAGCTGCTGTACAAAGGGACAAATTCTTTAAAAAAAAAATATATATACATATAAGTAATATGCCAAATTCTGAGCAAATTAGGAAAAAATTCTAAGTATAGTAATCAATATTCTGAAAATACATAAAAGACTGAACTGATATATATGCAAGAAATTTTAGTTTGTAATTAACCAGAATTCTAATATGCCACATGTTGGAATCTTTGAAATTTTTATTGCAGTTATCTCGAAATTCTTCAGGATACAAAGGATTAAATGATTTTTTAAAAATATCCTTCACTTAAGTGTAGAAATTAAGTTAAAAGTTTTGTTTCACCATTCGTTATGGGTTAAAGATTTGGAAGAAAATGCAAATTTCAGCTAAATGTTATCATTTGGGAAAAACATAAACTACATTTATACCTTTATTAAAAGATTTTTTTTACCCTGGGAAGTTGAACACACCTCACAACTGCTTTCTCTCTCTCTGAAAAATAATGGCCGCTTCTATCCATATAAAATTTAAGGTCAAATACAAGTGAATATGGCTACATATACCTGCAGCCTCTAAAGTCCTTCTCCCTCCTTTCCCAAGGAATTCAATTCTAGCTTTTTCTCTTGCCCTTATACCTTAAAAATCTCCATAAATCTTCCCTCAGATTTTCTCTAACATCCCAATTCCTCAGCTTCCTTTAAATCCCACTATCTCTCCACACTGCCTCAGAAACAAACAGAAATGGACATATACTGGATCTTGCCATAACCTATAATTAAAAACCTGAGATTCCTTTACCTGACCATAATTGCTACCATTCCATCTCTCCCTATGGCTACTTGCTTTCTAAACTAATTCTTCATTCTAATCCAAAGGACCAGTTTTTCCTCCATGGTAGTTATTTTCTTATGACACTAACCCTACTCTGACTTTACTTCCCTCCAACCCTTGACCTCTCTTTACAAACCTTCTACTCTATTGCTGAACATCTCTTGTTAAAAAAACTTACCACACTTGGATCATTTCCACCACCACACTCCTCCCCTCCTACTCAAATGCTATTATAGGAGTAGAACATAAGTCATAAAACACAACCTGACTGATTCTGGTACATTTAAAAAGCATCATATCCAACTTTAACCAGGCTGGCCCTCATTAGAGCAAGGCAATTATTTTATTCTTCCTAATTAACCCTTCAATCAAGGAACTGCTGAATAGGTTCATTGCAAATTGGTTACATCATCTCAAGTATGTCCTCACAGTGGCAAGGAAGTCCTTTGACATCTACCTAATCAATTCACTAACATTTACCAGAGGGCTTTTCCCAAACTTTTCATCCCTTCTCAAATCTCCTTGGAGCATCCTTTTCCACTCACTGTCTCATTTCAATTTGCCATGAGTTTCTTCCTCATCTTCTCACATCATTCATGTAACCTCTTTCATACCAGTCTTACATGAAGAAGTGGCTCTTCTCACCAAAGTAAATCTGTCCATATGCACACATAATATCATTCCACCCCATCTTCTCCATTCTCCCTAATCTTCATATTTTTGGCCTTTGATGCCTACAAATAGTCTCCCCTATCCTTAAAACAAAGAACCCAATCCCCAACCTTCCCTCATCTGTTCATCACCTCTAGCAGCTATCCTGTATCCCCCCCTGTACCTCTCCATGGTGTTTTTAAAAAACTCAAGATGGATTTTGTTGTCATCCAATTGTGTTTGACTTTGTCCCCCATTTAAAGTTTTCTTTTCATTAAAAAAAAACCCTTATTTTGAATTGATAAGTTCCAAGGCAGAAAAGCAGTAAGGGCTAGGTAATTGGGGTTAAGTAGCTTGCCCAGCACCATAAAGTTAGGATATATCTGAGGTCATATTCAAACTCAGGACACCTCCTGTCTTCAGGCCAGGCTCTCTCTCTATCCACCGAGTCACCTAGCTGTTTTCTGGGCAAAGATAGTGTAGTGATTCGTCCACTTCTTTCTTCAACTCATTTGACAGATGAGAAAACTGAGGTGTTAAGGGCTAAGTGACTTGCTAAGGTCACACAGAAGTTATCTGAGGCCAGATTTGAATTCCAATGATTCTAAGATCTATTATCTAGCCCTAATTGCTCTACTGACCTCTGATCTCACCATATCTCTATGGACATATCAAACAAGATACCCCAGGCTTAAATTTAGCATATCCAAAACTGAATTCATTCATTATTGTTCCCCTTACACTAACTCCCCCTTTCCACACTCTCCTATTACTGTACAGGCACCACCACCCTCCAAGTCATTCTGGCTACCAACCTAAGAATCCTTTGACTCCTCACTCTCTCTTATCTCACATTCAAACAGTCACCAAGTTGATTCTACCTTTGAAATTTCTCTTGTACATGCCCAAACTGGCCCCTCTTCCACCCTTCTCTATTTCTGTCAAAAAACACCACCATTCTTGTAATCTTCTAAGTTCATAACCACGGCATTATCCTGGAATCCACCTCCACATCTCTCTCTTCCTACCCCTTTCTCTTTATCACACAACTCCCACACCTTAGTTCAGGTCCTTATTACATCCTGCCTAGATTTAATGCAGCTGTCTCTTGGTTTCAATGCCTCAAGTTTCTCCACCTTCCATCAAAAAAACTTTTCCTTAAAAGCAGATCTATCAGGACAGATAGCATGTCACTTCTTTACAATACCAACTCCATTAGCTTCCTAGACCTCTTGGATAAAATACAAACTCCCATAAACTACTTCCATAATCTTTCACCAACTCCTCTTTCCAGTCTCAGTGGACATTCTGGAATTTAACCACACTTGCCTTTTTTTCTGTTCTTCAGATATTACATTCTAACTCTCAGCTCCATGCCTATTCCATCCATTCTATTTCTATCTCTGTTGCTGAATGCAATAATTGGCACATAGGAGGCATTTAATACTTACTGATTACTTGAAATAAATGGCTGGATTTCTTTTACACACTATCAAATGTTATGATCTTACTAAGGTAAAGAATATCTTAAATAAATTATTTTATATACTTGACATATTCTAACACATCTACATTTTATGGTTTCAGAAGGAGACTTTCATTAAGGCTAACAACCCACTTACTCTACATGTTAATGACCAGATTCTATATTTGGGACTTTATCTAATGCCAACTGCCAATTTTAACTTTCAGTGTCATATACTGATAGAGATAGGAAATCACTGCACTAATAATTTAAAATAGAAAGTTCAAGGCAGTCTAAGAATGAATAATTAAAACTGTAAATTGGTTATATATACATAAGACACCACATATAAACAAATACAATGTATAATATAATTAAAAACAGATAAGCAGGTCAGAGTTAAAGCTAGCTAGTATAAGCACAGTCAATAATTTTCAGTCTTAACTAGTGATGAAATAGTTCAGGTTCTTAATGTCAATCTGACCAAATTGACCCTACTTCAAAAAAACAGTTAACTTTAGAGGAATTTTAACTGGCTTAGTATTCATTTTTTCTGTTGTTAGGAGGGAGAAGCACAAAAAGTGAAGCCACTTGTGCCAGTTAAATGAGCTTGGAAAAATGTATCATAAGAGAGAATATATTAGGCCTGCACATTTCTAAACTATTTAATGTTATAGATTCTCATCTTCAACCTGCCCAAGAGTCTCACATTCGATAAAAATTCAACAAAATGCCTGGATTGTGTGTATGGATGGCTGTCCTAGGGGCTTTGGAGCATACAAGACAGCTACCCACAAGAACCTAGAATGTAGGCCTATATTTTTATGGTACATACTAAAGCAACAGAATCTGAATCAAAGGCAGCACTTTTCGTATTAGCAAAGAACTGGAAATAAGAGTATTAACCCATTGATCAGGGAAGGACTTGACCATTATGACATATGAATTGGAATATTATTATCTGTAAGAAATAATCAGAAGAGAGAAACATGGAAAACTCAAATGAATTGATTTAAAGTTACTTACACACACACACACACACACACACACACACACACACACACACACACACACACACACACACACACACTATAATGACATTATAAATAGGAAAAACATCACCACCATCAGAACAATCTAAACTAAATGTTATGAAATTTTACCAAGCAAGCTTGGATGCAAAGAATAAACATAAAAAGGTTGTCTGAGTATGGAACATGCCATTAATGTTAAATTTGTTGGTTTTACTAAGCAATTTTCCTCCCTTCTTTGTTATAAAGGACAACTCTTTGAGATGGTTGGTTTGAGAAGTATATGCTAAGAAATGTGTGTAATATTTTGAAATAATTGCCTAACATTTTGTATAAAACAAAACATTTTTTTTTAATGGCTTAGATTTTGATTCTGTCAATATAGAGAATTCTACAGAGATCCCCAAACTCTTTCCACTGAGGCAGTCTAGCAACTTGTCTATAACTACAGAAGTATCTGGAGTGGCATTGAGGTTACAAGATTTACTAGGCCCTCTAGGCACCATGGCACATTTCATCTCAAAAGAAAAAAAAAATGTAATTGGGGAATAATTATCTAAATGAATATAAATAATGTTACTATGTTGTTTTGAGTTTAGAATATCACTGCACTACCTCTTGTCTTTCATACTTCTCTCCTAAATGAATAAACTTCTAAAGAAAAAATGTATAGTGTTTTAAGGTTTGCTAAGTACTTTGACACATTATCTCATTTTAGATTAGGTTAACCTCATTTTACGAATTAGGTTATGTGACTTGAACAAGGTCATACAGTTAATGGAGAGATTAGATTCAAACTCAAATTTCTCTGATTTCAAGCTTGCTTCTCTCTAAGTACTCACTATGCCACATCTTCTATTTCCTAATTTTGTCTTAGGGATATAGCAGTCTACTAAGATATGTCTCATTGTCTCTTGATCTTGTCTGAATTATCTTGGTCTTTGAATTATCCACAAGTACTTATAGTATAGCATCTTATATAAAGTAACCATCTCCGAAAAATTATTCAGGATGATAACAACAATTATCCATGGAAAGACCATGACAACAGAACTCAATTAACTGAAACTCAATGTTTATTTTTTAGCTATTCTACATTTTTAGGCAAGAAGCCAGTAACCAAACTGAAAAATAGGGGCTTATTACAAAAACAAGCTTCTAAAGTATGTCCTAGGATCAACAGTGTCTTATTTTTTGCAACTAAAATATTATTGAGCAAAAGCTATAGGGTAATAATTGTAAAGCACCTGTAAGATTCTAAGTAAAAAACTACTACTAAACTAGTATTATATGGCAGTAAAGCATCCCAGGATACTCTAGAGAAAGATGTCAACAACAAAATCTAAAACAAAAATGGATTCTCTAGTTAAAATAAAATTAAGAAAATTCTAACATGGTTAACACAAATTTAACCATACCAATGTCAACTCTTAACACCTCAATTAAACACCAGAAAAGGAGGCTTCATATATAATATGGCATATGAAAGGGTAGCCAGGAACAATTCATATATATTGCACACCTGCATCTATGTCTGAACAAAGTATCGCTCTTTCCTATTTGCCAGCAATTCTCTTTTCCCCATAGCTAGGCATGAAAAATGCGTATGGGACACATTTGGTCACTAGGACTGTTTTCCAGACTAACAGATAAATAGAACTACCAAGAAATATATGTTTATATATGAGAAGCCACATAGGAAGAAAATTTGAAATTGAAAATTTTAAAAACAAATGTTAAAAACAAACAACTTTAAAGATACCAGATTTTAGAAAATTAAAATACCTGGTGGTGCTGTGAATCATCCAGTGTTTTAAAAACCATGGCTACCATCCCATGTGCTCTCAGGTGCATTCGGAAACCGGGCATGGCGCATTTAGTCGCCAAGCTAATAACACTGTAAGAAAATAAGCCATATTAGGTAAACATTATTAACACTTGATTCAGTTAAAGAAGTTTGTTTAAAGTTTTGAATGCACAAAATGTTACCAAACATATTTATTGAACAGCTATTATTTGTAAACTGCTATATTGTACCATTTATATAAATGGATACAGGAAAAATATTCCTTTGGGACATACATGGCTGTTCAGTACTATTACTGAAAACTATGACCCAGGCCCACAAATATTTTGGTTTTCATGACACTCCATTTATATGGGTTCCCTAACAACTTAAATCTCTCTCTCTCGCTAGCTACCCATCCTATCTGTGAATATCCTATTATGTATTCTTAAAAGTCTTGACCTCAACCTTTCCTAGTTTCATAAGTTTAGAGCTGTAAGATATCCCAGAAGTTATTTAATGCCCTCAGTTTACTGAGGCTGGGGACTTAAATAATTGGGAAAGCAGATAAAATAATTGGAAAAGCAGGCACTTGACCCAAGATCTCTCACTCAAAATCTGGCAATATTTTTTCACTGCACCATATTGCTTCTATACAGATGAACACCAAATATATTCATTCCACTCCTTTTGCAACTCTAATTTTATGATCCTCCAATTCTAATTCTAGCTTCTAATTCTATGATCCAATCATCACTTGTTTTTAAGTCCTATGCAACTCATTTTCAACTTATCTTTGTAGTTTTCAACTGTATTACACAACATATTACAGTCAAATTAGCTTATTTATTGTCAGTTTTTCTTATCCTAACTTGCTCAAACCGGGGTGTGTCCCTGTCTTTACCCCATTATGGGCAGAGTTAGTGTCTCTGAATTATTAACACTGGAAACTGAATACCGTTACTGTTTACTAAATTGAACTCTCTTTTTTAAAGCACTATGTGCATATACTTCATTATTCCTGATTTACACTGCCATATTAAAGTTACTTATATCAGGCTAAGTGGATCAGTGTATTAAGAGCCAAGCTTAGAGATGGGAGATCCTGGATTCACATCTGGCCTCAAGACACACTTCCTAGCTGTGTGACCCTGGGTAAGTCTTCCATAGCCTAGGCCTTACTGCTCTTCTGCTTGGACCCAATACCTAATATTAATTCTAAGATGGAAGGTAAGGGTGTAAAAATTAAAAATAAAGCAAAACATTTGTATCCAGGTAGAAGAAAAACATACCTAATAATAAAATATTTGACGAAAGGATATGTCTTAGTTATTCCTCCAAACTTATGAATTTCAATTATTAATTAAATGAGAGACATTCAGTCCACATATGGGTAAAATTTAGCAGGAAAGGCTAATTATAGAAACAAAAAACTTAATGGATTTGATTCTACTACTGATTACAGCATTCCTATAGCACAATTCTGGCCTTCTATTAATCATGTCAAAGATTCTCCAGTGGTAGTATCTCTTAACATTAACCAAAAACCAAACTAGACACTTAATGCTGGGTTTCCTTTCATCAGCAGTTTCAAGACCTAATAGAAGGTGTTCTTTGTGCATGTTTCCAGGTAGACTATGGAACTAAAGTGAATTGCTAGAGTAGAGCTGTGTGTTTACAAAGACTGATGGGCTGCCTTTAAGTCTCTGCCATCGGTGAGTGAAAGTTAAGACTGCAGAGGCAGGAGAATATAAAAATTATAGAACCTCCAAAACCATTTAGTCCTAAACAAGTAGAACCTGACCAATAATTCTCTTGACATCACCCAAAGAATAGTCACCCTCTGTTTCAAGTAACTCCAGTGAGAGGGAAACAATTCCCTCCAAAGGATAGTACCATTTCACTTTTAAAACCATTATATTAGCAAGTTTTATACTTACAAGCCTAGAGTTTGTATATATTTAATTCATTGCTACTCAGTAAAGTAAAAGTCAGAAAATCTCATTAACTGCCTGCCCTACCACCAAAGTGTTTAAAAATTCCAACACCCATTATATTAAAAAAACAATGGAGGGAGCAGCTCAGTGGATTGAGAGTCAGGCCTGGAGACGGGAGGTCCTAGGTTCAAATCTGGCCTCAGACACTTCCCAGCTGTGTGACCCTGGGCAAGTCACTTGACCCCCATTGCCTACCCTTACCACTCTTCTGCCTTGGAGCCAATACACAGTATTGACTCCAAGACGGAAGGTAAGGGTTTAAAAAAAAAAAATGGAAATATCTTAATAGAGGTTTTAAATTTCAAAATATTTGGACTCTATTCCAATGCAGATTATAAAGCTGTCCTTTTCCCCCACCACCACAGTGAAGACTATTCCATGTAATCTGATGAGTTATTTATGAACTACAATGCCAATTCTATTCAAATTTTATTCATTTTACTTTTAAGTTATATCAAATCAATTAAATTGTCTGATTATACTTGATACTTATGTAACACATCTAGGTTTATAAAGTACTTTTTATACATCATCTCATTATATCCTCCTAAGAATACTATAAAGGTAACATAGGTATTATTCTTATTTATAGATAAAGAAACTGAGGCTTGGGTTTAAAATATTTGCTCATGGTCCCACAACTAATTGGTGTTAGAGACAAGATTTGAAGAGTTATCTGTGGACCCATTAATTTAACCTAATTTAGCAGACTACTTGTTGTTATCAGCATACTTTGTGAATAAAGATCTAGATTAACAACCATCTGTTAGTGTTTTATTACTAAAACTTCAGAATAGAATTTTAAAGTATGAAGGTTTTAAGAGGAGAAAATTCTGCATCCTCTCCCCATCTCCAGGTGTGATCAAGATTACATAGTTTTATCAGTGGCAGAGGTAAACTGGGAGCACTACATTTTATCTTACCATACCCTTATAAAAAAAAGTAGATAGAAACTTGTAGCTCTAAAATGGGGGGGGGGGGGAGAGATGGTACATCATAAAGATCTATTAAAGCAGGGAGTTGGGGGAGTGCTCATCTTCCCGGATATGCCACTTTAATCTACATAATTCAATACAGAAACAACTAAGATGAAGAGAAAAATCTTACCTAAGGCAACGTGTGTTTAGAGGCTGTGTGCTCTTTAAGCCACTTAACAAATACTCAATATCATCAGTGAACTCCTGATTTTCACCAAATTCCACTACATCGTTGAAGTGCTTCACATGCTGAACAACAGTATATAACTGGAAGAAAATAATTTCAGTGGTGTTGGTTTCTTTTGCAACTATGAAATAGAGAATTCATAACGTACAAACACTGGGTTTTAGAAAAAATTTGTATAATGTATTACTTTTAGAATTCTTTATAAATTGGTTTATAATACAACTTTGAAAGCAGAAAACAAATGTATTATAAAATACTGAGGAATGAAGGACAAGTTGTATTTTTTGTTACATGTTTTATGATTGTTTCTATTCAGGGTACCAAATCAGTATCTGTGATAAAAATAAGGCCAATGAATATCTATATCCAAAAATCCCTCATCTAAAATAAAATCATACACATCTGCTTACTTCTTTGTCTTCTTTCCTACATTTCAATGCAGTTACTATTTCTTGGTAGGGTTGAGTAGGTATCGTCACAGTTTTTATTACTTTGGGTGGTGGTGCAGGAGCCTTAAAAACTCCATCATCTCTCTGAATTGCCTCCTTTGAAGAAAGCCTCACCTATTAATAAAAAGGTATTAAATTAGCTGTTCTAAGCATGTACATACATATAGAGTAACACCACACTTATCCGGAACTTAGTTATCCGGCAATCTCACCCATCTGAAACACAGAAGAGAAACAGGAAGCAAAAAAGGCCTCTGAGCAGCCAAAACAGATATTATGAAGTCCATGCACTAAGTAAAGCTCATGCACTTTACTAATGAACGGCCCTTAAACTTAGCACCTATTTAGTCTTATATTACACAGAATTTTAATTACTTTGGCTATCTGGTTTCCAAGCCCAAAACAGATTAGAAGTAGCAAATAGAAGGGATAAAAAGGAGTTGCTACAGAAAGACATCAATTGTATCAAGAAATGAAAGCTGAGAGCAAGGGAATAAGAAAAAAACCTATTAAAAAAAAACTCAGCCACAAATTGCAACTATGAAGAAAAACGCATATTTCAAGACTTCCAAATAGCTAGAATTTTACTATTAAATGCAGAACATAAATATGTTGATCGTTTTTACAGAAAGAATAATTCAGAGGTTTCCTATCAGCATAGCCCTTTGCAAATAGGTTTCAACTTTTAAAAAGTTTGAAATTAGGCCACTATTACTGAAATAGAGGAAGTATAATTTAATATTTGGAAGACAGTATTGCAATAAATAAATAACTCCAAAAAGGTAGGGGGGGAAAGCCTTGTAATTTAATTCTTGATTCTGTAGTAGTCATTTCATATCTGAAAGAATTTGTCTTCCATATCACTCACTACATTACAAACAAAAGCTGTCCAATTTGGAGACATTTAGTATTTTTGAGGGTTTTTCCTTAACACCTAAATCCAATATTCCTAAAATATCCACAAAATTCAATGGAATTGATGATGGTGGGGGTTAAATATAAGCATGTACATTAATTTCAAATGAATGGTTAATTCATTAGAAACTTCAAACTATAAATATCATTTACAATGGTACTAAAAAATTAAAAAGTATTCATTAATTCATGGATGTTTCCTGTGATTACTTCTATACTTTCCAGACTTCAATGAATTACCCTATATATAGTTTTCTCAATTTCTTTTAAAATTTAATTCCTTCTCTTTAAGATATGGTCTGCGGCAACCATACCACTATTAAAGATGAACAAAGATTAAGATTACTTACTGCGACACTCTGAGTTTTCAATACTGGTGGGGCTGGGAGTTCTTCTGATTCTGGATGGTTCCAATGTCTAGCATTATATACAGCTTTTGTAGGTGACTAAAAATGAAAAAGAAAGAACTCATCATGTTTCCATGTTAGTTTGTAAGTGAACTTCACAATCCAATAATTATTTACAAGGCTGCCAAGGGAAATATAAAGATCAGTAAAGAAATTTTCCTTGCCTTCAATGAACTTAGTAAAGCCTATGCATTGGGGGTTGTCTACTTGCCCAAGGTCACACTACTAGGGCACATCTGTGGCAATATTTGAACCAAGGACCCCTCCAGTCTCTAGGCCCAACTCTCAATCCACTGAACCACCTAGCAGTCTTATGTTTGTATTAAAAAAGTCAACTGCAAAAGTACAGCATTGGAAGGTGGGGGGAAGTATGGCTAGCCAATAATTCATGGAAATGAGATTATAGTACAAACTTAATGAATCATCAGTGAAGTAGGACGAGAGCCAAAAAAAGCTAAAGATGTTATCAACTACATTGATGAGAGCAATGGCAGCTAGTCAGGACTGGAATACTGATACTTAATATAAATTATAAAACAAAAGGGTTTAAAATAATAATAGGTAGTAGTAGCAGCAGTGACTAAGAGAAAAATGACACCACTGTATTCTTGTTTAGGTCAGACCACACATGGAATTATTAAAAGATACACTATAAAAAGCATTTGTTTTACAAGCTAAAGACTGGGTTTGAAACCTAATTCTGACCATTGCTACCTGTTTAACTAACCAGAGTTGGCTTTAGTCATATTTGCTCAGCTATAAAATGAGGGAGTTGGATTACATTATTTCTAGTCTCCCTCTTCTAACACTAAATTTTATGACCCCATATCTGAAAAGGGGGGAAAAAATGAGCCAAAGGCCAGTGAAAGAAATTGGAGAAAACTTTGAGGATCAGGTTGATAACTATCTTAAAAATTTGAGTGAAAGAGGGATTACAAAAGACTTACCCATCAAAATGGAAGTAGAAAAAATTTATCAGATATATCATAGAGGAGATTTCAAGGGTAAGGATTAGCTTAATGATTTCTCTTCTAATTCTAAGACTAAATGATTCTAAGAGTCTTAATTTTTTCCTTTAAGCAATTCTCTGGAAAGCTAATTGCTGAGTATCAAGCTCTTCTCACGGAATGTAAAAATAAGAAAAAGTAGCTAAGAGAAGTAGTTTAAAAAGCTATGCACCATGCTATTGAAATATTTCTGTCCAGTTCAGTATTTCAACCTTGATGTTCTCAGTCACTATTTAAGAAATAAAACCTATATCTTATTTTTTTTTCAGATAGCATTACATGGTAAGAGATCAACTAATAAACAACATGCTAATTTCTACATAACCAGACAATGTAAATACAGCTCAGTTCAAGAAAACATTATGGGAAATCTAACAAATGAGCACAGTGTTAATTCCCAACCTAACTGGGAGTGAAGTCTCCAGAAACACCAAAGTAGAAATAATGAGCCACTATTCCTGGGGGAAATACAGATTCTAGAAACTATTTGGTCACATTTAATTTAGAAGTTCCTGAAGCAGCCTTACCTGCATATTTTTCCTGGATGTATATTGTTGATTCATTAACATTGAACTCAAGACCAGTAACAAGCACTAGAACTCATACTTTTTCTCTATAAGGCATATCACAGTATTCTGGTGCTTAAAAACATTAGACAGTACTTCATCATAACATTTGGGAGCTATTTTAAAACAGTGAAAACAAAAATGTGAGAAACAGATCTAAATTCGGGGGGGGGGGGGGGGGGTAAATAGGGCTTTTATTTACAGTATTGAAAGCTGAAACCAAAAGGCAGACCATCACTTTGTTCAATCTCAATTGGTACAGTGCACACTGAATCACTCAGTTTTTCTAATACTCTGCCCATATCCTCAAATAACCACAAAAGCACTGAGCATAAATTTTAGCAAGTAGGCAAATTCCTAAATATGGAATCTGTGGATAATGAGGATTGACTGATTCTTCCATAGAAAAGGATGCAATTTGGCTTTCATTTTTAAATGCCAATGGGTGCAGGACATTGTTGAACCATAAGGATATTTATCTAAACTGACAATTACTATTATGCCTGAGGGGATTTATTATTTCATAGCATTTCAAAATAACTTCCAATACATACACACACACATACACACACACATACACACACACACACACACACACACACAAAAAAAAAAAAAACAAATTTTAAAGGAAAAAGGAAAACTGAAAACTTATAACTGTCACAAAATCATTCTCTTTTAGAGTCAAAGTGACCTCAGCAGCCCTTTATTTCAACCGCACCTGAGAATGATTTCTATATGCCCAATAAATCTTCATTTAGTCTTTTCTTAAAGAGCTAAAGTAAATGAAACCCATTTTCTCCACTAGGGGCCTCAATAGATCTACCAGAGGATCCCTATATGGCACCTAAATTTGCCTTTATGCTACATTCACATAATCTTCATTTTACACAATGGAGTCAAACAGAACAAAGCCAACCCTTCTTTCCACATTTCAAGTCCTTCAAATACAGTGACCCTGTATACAGATTAAACCATCCTAGTTCCTTCAACCCAATCTACTATGGAATTAACTTGCAACACTTTTACCACTTAACATCCTTCCTGAAACTTAAGAACCCAACTCTGAACAACAGTCCTGCAAAGGATACCCAATGAGACTACAACATGTGCCCCTGTACTTTGGCACTTGTTTCCCTGACTTCCAGGCTACTGACTGTGAGCTTGAAGACTACAATCACCAAATGTTCTTAAGATATACTGAGAAGATATACTAACTCATCCAGTGAGGGAAAAGCACAGAGTATAATGGATCTGGGACTGGACTTTTGACAGTCTGGGAGATTCAAAAGGTGGCTCTGGGGGCTGCTGAGTGGCTCAGTGGATTGAGAACCAGGCCTCAGACAATTCCTAGCTGTGTGACCCTGGGCAAGTCACTAGCCTAGCCCTTACCACTCTTCTGCCTTGGAGCCAATACACTCCAAGTCGGAAGGTAAGGGTTTTATTTAAAAATTAAAATCTTAAATTAAATTTAAAAATATTAAAAATATTAAAAAAAAAAAAAAAGGTGGCTCTGATACTTACTGGCTTTATAACCCTGGGCAAGTCATTTTAACTATCTCAGCCTCAGTCTCCTATAAAATGGAGACAATAGCTGGATCCACCTTACATAGAAGGCTGTTTGGGGGAACAAATTAATATAATAATGAATATGAAACATAAATGTGAACTATTATGGAGTACAACATTTTTAACCCAAATCTAAGATTCTGCATTGGATCTAGATTAAATTTTGCATTATTTCATTCACTTCAACGTTCAAGACTAGCTGTCCTGTCATCCAGTGTGGGAACTATTCTTTCCAGTTTTATGAAGTAGGCAACTCATGCTTTCACTCAAGTCAGTGGTAAAAAGCTAACAGTACAGGGCATACTACTAGAGACTTTCTTCCAGGCTGACAAAGGACCATTAACAAATGACTATTTGGAATCCAACCAGTTTTGAATCTCACTATACCATCATTCAGTTAAAATTTCTCCTTATCAAAAGCTTTGCTAAAACTAGGTAAACACCTTGTGTGTACAATTCCTCAATTGTAAGCCTATCAAAAAAAAAAAGGAGTAAAATTTTTCTTTTATGGCCTGCTCCTAAAGAAGCCAGACTGGTTTCAATAGTTTCCTTTTCTACATATTCACTAATCGCATTATTACAATATAATCTACAGTTTTGCCAGGATCAAAGTCAAGCTTATTGGTCTATAGTTTACAGACAATTCTTTTCCTGAGTGTGAAAATCAATCACCAATGTTTCACTAGGCATCTATTATATGCCAGAAAACATACAAATAAACAATTCCTACTCAGAAAGAGCTTACTTCTTGATAGAGAAGTTCAAATTTAAGAATATACAAGCTATAAAGGGAGCAAATAAATAAAGTAGATTTTTTAAAAGTTTGAGGAGTAGGAAAGTCAGCATTCCAATTGAGAAAAATGTCAGGACCAGCCATGTTCACTTTCCTCCTGTTGTAAGGAAGATTAGTTAATTAAGTATTAAGGTTGACCTAGCAGGAAGTCTGGTGTATTCTAGGATGGAATGAAGGGGCAGGAAGTGTGTGTGTGCCCTGAAAGAGAGACTCCATTAGTGGTGGGCAAACTGTTGCCAGCCCAGGGAGATCTCAGACCTTGCTTCCTGATTTCCTTGGGATCCTGAGTGGAGGTGGATTTCCAGCAAGAGGAGACGACCTACAGAGCAGAACCAAGCAGAGGAGGAGTTTGAGACATGGTGGACAGCACCTCAAGTTCACTCACTCTACTTGGTATCTTGGACCATCTAGGATTTTGGCATCCTATGAACCTCTTTGGAAAACTGTGAGAACCCTCAAAGCCACCCCTCTGATCCATAGCTGTGCTGTTCAAGTCTGGCTGGTACCAGGCTTGAATCAGCTTCCCAGAGACTGCACAGCTCCTTGGGCCCTGCCTGCTTAGATCACTAGATTAGAGTAGAGAAATCCTTCCCTTGCCCCTGTGGGTTTGTCTTTTAGGGTTTAAGTATAGAAATCCCTTTCCCACCTCTATTTTAGTTAAATATAATTAAACTTGGTTAAAACCTTCACCTGCCTGTTGGTGTTCAAAGTCTCTAGCCCAGTGGTGGCAGTTGGTCAACAGTCCCTTTGTCAGTTAGGAGCAGCTTAGCTGTTCTGGTCTCCCTGTCCTGGTCCTGTCTCTCCTAAACCCCAGTGTGTGTACCCACAATCATTTAGATTTATTATAATATCCCTGGTGTCTCCATTATTTATTATCTTTTCTACACTCCCCACTCCACTTGTAACTCTTCAGGTTTTTACACTTTTGTCACCTTCTGTCATGCTCTTTTCAATCACTTTTTCCAGTCCCCAACTAAAACACAAGCATTAAGGGTATTGCATTTTTACGCCCAGAGCATAGTACAAGGCCTGACACATAGTGATTGGTTAATAAATTATGTATTTCTGGATAGACCTCACATTCCAGCCACCATATAGGAAAATTACATGGCCTATATTCTGTTCATTTAATTCTGACTGCCCTTCCACTAGAACCACGGACTCTACCCCTGGAATAGCTTAGAATCCCAACATTTAAGTTTTGGCCTTTCCTTGCCTAGAATGATGACTCCTTGTCATTTCTCCTCCAACATCCCCCAAACTGCCTCCCTCTGTATGCCTTAAGGCAGTGACGGGCAAACTACGGCCCTCGGGCCAGATGCTGCCCCCTGAAATGTTCCATCTGGCAGCACAATATTATTTCTAATCTGAGGAACACAATGAGTAGGATACAATACAATGAAACGTCAAAAGAGTTGTCTTAGAAACAGACTGACAGATGAGCATTTCCTTTCCTTTGGCCCCCTCTTTAAAAAGTTTGCCCATCAATGGCTTAAAGGCCCTGTTCTAACCATCTCCCCCTTTTATGTACAGTCTTCCTCCATTAGAACATAAGCTGCATGTAGGCAGGGAGTATCTTATGGTCTAGCACAGAGTATCTGGCACATAATAAGTGTTTAATAAGTGCTTTCATTCTTTGATTCTTGAAGATGGTGGCAATTTAAGTTTTATGGAAGAGGGATTCCTCATAGCTCTGTGAACAAAGTAGAAATCAAGAGGCAGGAAGCTAATGTTGCTGTAGAAATAAAAGCAGAAAGATTTGGCACCTGACTGGATAGAATTTAGGGAGTGAGGATTCAAGGATAATGAAGAGGTTATGAACCGGAAGACCAGCATTCTTCCAACAGAAATAGGCAACTGTGGAAGAAGGACAGGGTTAGGGAAAGAGAACTGTTTTGGACATATCGCATATGATATGTATCTAAGATATGAAGTTTGAAATGTCCAAGAAGCAACTGATGAGCAAGAGTTCAGGGGAAGAGTCTGGAGTTCAGGATATAGATCTCATTACCAAAAGCAGAATTTTGGATTTTCTAAAAAGTACTTAAAATCTTTCCCTCATGTTTACTGGATAGGATAAGTTTGATAGGTGGTATTTACTTAGAAAATAGCATAATATGTAGTAGTCCTATCCTCCCAAGGTTCCAAAACAGATATTTCCAAATTGCCATTTATAGCTTAACTCAATGATATAAAAGCAACAAAAACAAGAGACACTGACTGACATGAGATATACGGAAAATACCCAACCCAAAAAGAAAATAGCAGTTAATTTCATTCATTAGCATTATGCAGACCTGTTAATAACTCTGAGAAGACAAACATACATATCTTATCTAAACTCTGTTCCTTGGCATAGTGCTCTGTATATTTAAAGAAAAGGTCACACAACTAAAGGAACTAGAGAAATAGATAACTGAAATACACCTTCCTCCAAGGTTAAGCTTTTTTCTGTAATTTGTAATGTAACAAAACAATGGCTGATTTTAAAAATCTAGATATGCTAATTGCTCTTACAATTAGAAACTCAATAAGAACAGTATGAAAAATAACCTATGTTATACATATGGCTATAGGTAGAATAATGGAAAGCCAAAAGAAACACAGCTGGAAGAGGGGAAAAAAGTTAATTATCCCAACCTAGATTGGCCTGTTTGAGAATCAGAATTCAAGCCAAATAAAGTTTAGCTAAAAACTGACAATTCAGAGGTAAGGCTTGGCAAGAAATAAATGTAGTTGGAAATTGATGGAAACTAGCAAATTCTCAATGCCAGCTAAGGATATGGCATTAGCTTGGTATATTTAAAAGGTTTCAATGGAGAGTATGCTAAGAAATCAACGAGTTATTTCTAAAGTTAAGAATTTCGTATTTTTATTGATAGGAAGTAGGAAGCCTTTTTTAAGTCTTCTGGGCCAATTGACCCACAATCTACCTTGGACATACACACAAACATATTTTTATGTTTTTCTGAGCTTTAGTTTCTCCATCTAGAAAGCAGGGATAATAACCCATAAATGTCTTTAATATTGAGATAATGTATGAAATATGCTAAAGTATTAGAAATGGACTGAGAATCTTGTGGAAATAAAAACCAATTCAATTAAATTAGTAGAATAAGAATTGAGAGAAAAAATTAACAGTTAAATTGTTTGTTAAACAGGGAACCTCAAGCTTTATTAGAAAATCTAATCATATTAATATAGGTATATTATCTATGCTTTAATTTCCATATCATGACTACTTAAGGATAGCTGTAATAAAGTAGAAAAAAAGGATAAAAAGAGAAACCCTTCAACTTAACCCTACTCACCCACTAAAAAAATTATACAAAAATACAAAGAATAGCTACTCTTTTACAAAATATGTTCGGAATCATCAGGAATAGAATGTAGTTAGTAACGCAAAAACTCAAAATCTAGACATCTACAACAATTTACCTCTCATTCTAGAATTACTCAATAAATTTAGTGGCCTTTCAGGGTCTATATATACCCCATTGAATTATCTGATATCACTTCATCTCTCTCTCATATCAGGGCTAGGTAATGGGGGTCAAGTGACTTGCCCAGGGTCACACAGCTGGGAAGTGTCCGACGCCAGATTTGAACTTAGGACCTCTCATTTCTAGGCCTGGCTCTAAATCCACTGAGTCACCCAGCTGCCCCCTGGCCAATCTCACTTTCTTGAACAGTCTCTTCAATTCGTCTCTTGAAGTATTTCAACCCTCCCCATTTCCCAAGAATGAGAAAAAAAGAGCTCCAAAAGCAAGCAGTGACTCTGTATTAAGGCTGTATGTAATAATGTATTAAAGTCTAAGACTGTATTTAAGCTCCATTATAAAAACTGCTGAAACCAGGGAGGGAACAACAAGGGAACAGTAAGAAGCTGAGAAGCCAAGAGTTGTTCCTATCATTAGGCTAACGTACCAGGTACTTAAGTCTCTAATAAAGTGAAGAAAATTATACTAGTTTGGTAGACCATGACAAGATGGTACCAAGTAGGTGGCATAACTGGATTAAGTAAACCTAGAAAGAGGAAAGGTCACTGAAGCTTAAAAGAACTATAGAGAATCAGCAATGGGGATCAAGGTATAAGCTCCTTGAGAAAAAGATCTGTACTATATTTATCTTTGGATCTCTCAGAGTAGCACAGTGCCCTTTATATAAATGACACTGAAAGTTTCCTTATAATTGGATTGAGAGATTCATATTTTTTCTTCTGTATTTTTACACTGTAAAATACTAACCATTTTTCAGCTTTTTGAATATTCAAACACAATAAAATAAACTCAATGCTAAAACTAAACACGGGAAAATGTGGTTATTTTTGTTTCCTAAATGTTTGGATTCCAGATAACCAGAAAAACACTTTATATGGCATTACAAAGAGATGATTTAAAGCTAAACACATTCTATATGATTTAATGGCACACAAACTAGCCAACTGCCAGGCTTATAATAAAGTCCACTAACTGTTTATAACTTGATCAGCTAGTGGCATAATTAATATTTCTCCTAGAAAGCTATAGTATTTTAGGATTTTAGAAGTTTGAATTAAATATTTAAAATTTTTAACTCTATAAATCAACTCTCCACTTAAATTTAAAAGGGTCACAATACTTTTAACTACTTGGTTTAAATTATGCCATGCAGATTATATGTCGATATAATGTAAAATTATTTTCTTTTCATTTTAGATCTTAAAGGTCCAGTACTTCATTAGACAGAGGTAACAAGTGAAATCTAGAGATTGGGTATTAACCCAGAACCAATAGTCCAGGTCTCTAGATCCTTATCATTCAAATGCTTTTCCCATTACACCTTGCTGCTCTCAGAAAATCATGAATTCTTGGAGTTAGAAAGAACTTCAGAAGCCATACAGGAGTTCAACCTATATTTGATTTTCCTTCCTACTTCAGGTTCAGGTATTCTTTAGTCAAATTTGTCTTAAGGAACTTTTTACATAAAGGAAAAACTCTTCAAGGAAATTCACTCTCTTAAAATCGTGAAGTTTCCTAAAGTCCAAAAGCCATTCTCCTTGGCAGTGGAAAAAATTAAGTTAAGCTCTGCCTAATATTTGTTAACTACCCCACACACTTCAAGAGTCCTATCCTGTATCTCACTGATCCCCATCCTGTCTTTCTCCCAATATAGTCAAAACTTCCTCCCTAGCCTCAAGTCTATACCAAACTTAAGCATTCAGGACATTCTTAAATTTCAAAATCACACCTTTTTTTGGGGGGGAGGGGGAATTAACGGTTGGTAACAGGAACTTTATATCATCTTCTGACTTCTTCAGACATTTTGCTTTTCTTCCCTGAATTTCTTTTTTTTGGTAAAGGTCTGTCCATTTTATCTTCTGAATGTCAATCATGTAGTCCCCCACTTCTCTTCTCTGCCATAATCCCAGTATGAGCTCTCTCATAGCTTTTAGAAGGAGAAATGGCACAGCTGATGGGCTTCAAGTAAACCTTAATTTAAAACTGGCCTCACACTTACTTATCATTTAGTCTATCAATCATCATTTCCTCATCTGGAAAATGGGGTTGTTGTGAAGACCAATAGAGATTATATATATATATATATGTATATGTATATGTATATGTATGTATGTATGTATGTATGTATGTATGTATGCATGTATGTATATAGCACTTTGCAAACTTAACCATTATATAAATGCTGCCTATTATTATCTCCATCTCTTTCCATTAGTTCCTTTCTATTCACCTTAAAAAACCAACAACAACAACAAAAAACCAACAAACTTCTCCATTCTAAGCTATTTACCTTCTTATCCAGTACTGATAGAACCTCTTAGTTCTGGGCCACTAAATCAAATTATTTTTTACCAAATGACAAATAGTCCTGCAAATACTAGCAGCTTTAATGCCTTCCTAAAGTTTTCCTTTCCAGGTTCAATATTATACCAGGTACTTCAACAGATTGTCATGAGGAATGGTTTGAAGATCTTTCTTTATCTTGTTTGTCCACCTTTATCAGTCAACAAAGGTTTATTAGGTGCTTACTATGTTTCTGTCTCTGTACTAAGCACTAAAGATATAAGTAAAGCTCTCCAGGAGTCCATAACCTAATTGGGGAGACAACATGTAAATAACTAAGATAAAATCAATAACTGAGGGAGGATACTAGAATTAAGAGGGTTTGGGAAAGACATCCTACAGAAGGTGAGATTTTGGCTGGGACTTGAAGTCAGAGAAACCAGAAAGCAGAGATGAGGACAAAGAGAGCTCCATGCACAGGGGCCAGCCAGGGAAATGTTCCAGGAAAAACAAGGCAGCCAGTGTATGTGAATCTGAGAGTATATAGGAGGGGGAGGTTATGATCTTGAAGGTCACTGGAGTTGATCTGGGCTGTGGATGAAGTCACACGGTCAGACCTGCACTTTGATAGCTAAGTAGAGAATGGACTGAAGAGAGGAGAGACCTGGAGCAGGCTGATCAAGCAGCAAGCTCTGTAGTATCTTTGGACAAAGGGCAGTAGGGCATGATAGTAATTTTAAGTGCTTCGTCTTCCCTAAAACCTGGAAGTTGCAATGGCATATAATAATCTACCTATTGTCTGAACAGGGAATAGCACAGTGAGACTTATCCCATCACATCCTGCTGTTTTAGGAAATGCTTCATTTGACATGCGAGCAATAATTCAGCCTCTGCTGGAAAACAGTCAACTGGGACCTCATTACCTTCTGAGCATAGTATTCTATTTTCTAACAACTCTAATTTTTAGAAATGTTCCTGAGTATTGTGCTAAAAGGAATAATAAACTGGAGGAGTTCCAGGCGAACTGGAGAGACCTCCGGGAACTGATGCAGAGTGAAAGGAGCAGAGCCAGAAGAACATTGTACACAGAGACTGATATACTATGGTAAAATCGAACGTAATGGGCTTCTGTACCAGCAACAATGCAATGACCCAGGACAGCTCTGAGGGATTTATGGTAAAGATGCTACCCACATTCAGAGGAAGAACTGCAGGAGAGGAAACATATAGGAAAAGCAACTGCTTGAACGCATGGGTCGGGGTGGACATGATTGGGGATGTGGACTCGAAACTACCACACCAATGCAACTACCAAGAATTTGGAAATAGGTCTTGATCAAGGACACATGACGAAACCAGTGGAAATGTGCGTCAGCCATGGGTGGGGGGGAAGTGCGGGGGGTGAAGGGGAAAGTAGGAGCATGAATCATGTAACCATGTTAAAAATGATTATTAATAAATGTTTAAAAAAAAAATGTTCCTGAGAAATAAATTGACCTCTTCTTATAAGTTTTACTCAGTCTTAAGTTCACATTCCTACTCATTTTAGCAAGTTCAGATGAAATGTCTCATCTTCCAGGAAGAATCTACTAGTACTCACTAAGTGCTTCCTATACCACATGGTGGAGACATAGTGGAAAACAGAGGCTGTCATCCCTGCCTTTCAGGAGCTTAGCCTGAGGTAGGTGATGGATAAAATTAAAGTCAGCACATTCAAATACATACAGAATAGAGGGAAAGTAACTGGTGACCACAATGAGTTAGGGAAAGAAAGTAAAGGGGGAAAAGATTATTCCATGTCATTTATAATGACAACTGCACTCTAGTTGTCCTAGTTGAGCTTTTGGCCTTTTCATCCTGGTGTATGTCATTATAAAGGAATCCTTTAGTTGGTTACATCACCAACCTCAGTTTTCTACTTTCCAATCCCATGATTCTATAGGAAATATCAAAATGAGAAATAAGCATCAAGGCCCTAAGATACTGTTACCCATGCTCCCAAAAGACCTGAAAAGGGGGGGGGGAGCTGAATTCAGCTGCAGTTCTCAGTTTGTTGTGGTTACCACAGCAATCTTCTACTACTTCGTATCCAATGGAGAGCAGCACAGAAAAATCTTAAGTGAACAGTGGAAATTAACTGATTCACCTAGTTCCTAGCATCAACTTATTTTATTAGCTATAATGTTGTATACACCAGATCTCCACTCTATCAGGTTTCATATTCATGGGCAGATGGTGGCATTCATTTATCATCTAGATGACTAGATACTGGGCATGTAATAAAAGCAATTTGGGGACAACAGATTCTGGCAGCCTTTTCTCAAGACTATATAGGCTTGCAAGGAAGGACTGATAATTTCTTAAGTCTTGGCTTTTGTCTTCTGACTTGACCCTATATTTATTATGGCCAGCAATTCAGATTTCTGGCAAGAGATGAGAACTGGGAAAAGTCTGCCAGACAGAAGATATGACACAGTAAGGGTATGTAGAGTCACTTGTGAAGAGAACTAGAAGAAATCAATTTCAGAATTATTTCTGAAGTTAGAGGCAGGTAAGCAGTTAATATTTATTTATACAGCTCTAAGATTTGGTAGGCTCTTTACATCACCAACATCAAAAATGCTGCCAAATCATTTTCTCCATTTGAAAGACATTACCATGGTCTTTGGTGACACAGATTCTCCAAAGAATTCCTTAAAAGTAGGGAGGTTCACAGCCTGGCCAACTGACTTTTTTTCAGAGCAATTCAAGAAAAACCCACTAAGGTGTACAACAACTGCCACCTACTTTGGTAAAGGAACAACCCAAACCAATGAATATCACTGATGCCTGAAGTAGTTTAAGAGTAACATCTTAGAATATGTAAAGGATAAAAAATACAACATTTAATCTTTCAGTAACTTAAAAGATTATCCTACAAGGAACAGCTAGGTAGCTCAGTGGATATAGAGCCAGACCTGAAGTTGTGAAGATTTGGATTCAAATCTGATTTCAGACATTTCCTAGCTTTATGACCCTAGGCAAGTCACTGAACCCCCACCATCTATAGCTCTTACCACTCTTCTGCCTTAGAACTAATACCTGGTTATC
This sequence comes from Gracilinanus agilis, assembly GCF_016433145.1. Taxonomy (NCBI): domain Eukaryota; kingdom Metazoa; phylum Chordata; class Mammalia; order Didelphimorphia; family Didelphidae; genus Gracilinanus; species Gracilinanus agilis. Next base: position 688,194,705 of record NC_058131.1, read on the forward strand.
AATTCTAAGATGTAAGGTATGACTTAAAAAAAAAAAGCATCACATAGAAAGGAAGCTGTCATATTAAGTTAACATAGAACTATTTATAAAAAACGAATAGACCAATTTGGGGCAAGAAAGAAGTATAAACTGGTCACTTGTTTATTAGTGAAATGAATTGGGCCCCTCACTGTGACAACCTCAATAGAGAAACATAAACTTAAAAAATGTCATCATAGATATTATCTTAAGTTTTGCCGATTATGTTTAGAGAAATGTTATTATTAATTTATTTATAGCTTAGTATAATTTTCATCCAAGTCATGAAAACAATACTTCCATTACTTATTACTCTACTCTTATAGGATGTAAAATTCATATTTAATAAGAAGCTACATGCTACAAACTCACATTTGTAGAGTTTCATTTCAGTGGCTTTCATCAAAGATGCATAGAAGCACCTATCCTCTATATGAATAAATATATGGTGCTAAGAATATGCAATCACCAATGACTATACATAGTACATTAATATGTACTTTTAATTTGACTCCTTGAAGAAACACAAAATCTCTGCTACCTTCATAATTAGAAACCTCAAATTATATTTGATGAAGTAATTCAACATGAAATCTCTACATCAACTAAGATTCATTTTAAAGAAACACATGCTTGAGCACTATTTTAAAAGTATAGAACCATAGCTTCAGAATGACCTACCAAATGCAAATGTCATCAAAACTCAAAAAAGAACAAAAGAAAGCATTGAAATAAAATCACATTAAACATCACTTCAGAAGCTTGAAGAACATTGAAAAAATATTGACCTAATAGGCTGTTATCACCTTTGAAGAGCTATCATTTCTCAAATAAAGAACTAAATGTATAATTCTTTACTTTAAAAGATTAGATGCTAAAAATCTTCCGAGTCCTAAAAGTTGAATTTGTGTTGTTTATTAAAATTACGAAACCTTTCTTCCTGAATGTCAAATAATAAAAATCTAACATGATACTGGGATGTAAGAACTTGGAATTTGGGAAATTATATGGGGCATTTTTAAGTATGGCAAGAAACAAAATAAATTAAAAAGAACATTATAGATTGGCTATATCCTCTTCTTCTATTCTGTAATCTTATACATAATAGAACCAAGTTATTTCCATTATACCTTGTGAATAATTATAAAGAATTATTTTGGGGGGAAAGTTTGCTGTCAAAGACCTCACATTTACATAATATTTTAAAGGCTTATAAAATATCTATCTCAAAACAATTCTAGTGATTAGGTGTTATTAGCCCTACTTTTCAGAGAAAAACTGAGACATGTTTTTTTTTTCCTTAAAACCCATACCTTCCATTTTAGAATCAATACTATGTATTAGTTTTAAGACAGAATAGTAGAAAACAGTAGGCAATGAGAATCAAGTGATTCACCCAAGATCACACAGCTAGAACATATAAGAGGCCAGAGTTTAACTTAGCCACCTGGCTACCCTCTGCTTATGCTATTTTTAAATTTTATTTTATATATTTTATATTTTTAAGTGAAAGGACATAAATACACCATTTGGTCTCTACCCCCAAATTTGCTATGTGATTAAAAGCACACACACAACCTGGGTTCAAGGTCAGGACCAGATTAATGGTCACTAAATACTACAAGTTCACCAACAGGAAAAAAACAGGGCTCTAATACAGTGATAGCCTTGGATCACTTCTACTTTTATTTCACTATTCATAGAACTAGAGATTCAAAGCCCAGCTGTTCTCTAATACCTAGAGAACACAACTGTTTTTGCATTCTTGATGGAAACCAAGACTTAATCATAGTATGGTAGGATAGCTACCAAACTGAATCATAAAGAATCAAAGCTAGAAGTAAACATAGAGCAGTAATGTCCAATTTTAGACCTGTGGTACTTAAGTCTACATATAGAGAAATTTTACTATCTACCTTTTTAGCTAGAGAATAATTCAAACACATTTAAGATGATTTTAATCATTAAAATAATATACATGACTTGAAACTACCACACCAATGCAACTATCAACAATTTGGAAATAGGTCTTGATCAATGACACATGATAAAACCAGTGGAAATGTGCATCGGCCATGGGGGGTGGGGGTGAAGGGGAAAGTAGGAGCATGAATCATGTAACCATGCTAAAAATGAATATTAATAAATGTTTAAAAAATAAAAAAATAAAAATCATGGTGAATTAAAAAATATATATATACATAGAAGAAACAAACTGTCAAGTCAATAAAACTAATCAACCCTTATATGGAAATACCATAAAAACAAATACAATCTGGAAAGAATGTTCAAGGCCAAGTTCCTCAAGTACTATATGGTACAGAAACTGTTATTCACATTTCATATGTAAGCAATATTAGAAAACACAGGATTCTTATTAATAATATTTTGTTAGTTCTAAAGATATTGAATTTATCCTTCTTATAAATGTAAGAAGGAATGTCTCCCAATCTGAAGACTTCTTATTCAGAAATCATGAACCACTGAAAAACAAAATCTTGTTGAAATATTTCCATTTCCTAGTCTTATTTTCTCCTGAAATTATATTAAGATCCAACAAAAGGAAACTATAGATAAGTACTTCCAACTCCTGAGAATCGGAAGTGTTAAAATTTAAGGTTTTTCGACAACTTTGGTATATAGTTACCAAAATGATAGTAAAGCCCCATTATTAAGCTTTTTTAGCAGTGGACTTCCAAAATATCAAGAGAAATTACAATTAGATATAAAGGCAGAAATATTCAAATTTTATGAGCACACCCAGAAAAGTAAAATGATTTGATCTAAGATATGGATAGCTCATTAAAAGCAAAACTGAGACTAAAATTCAGTTTTCTTCACTTTTATTCTTTAGAGAGCTTTCTATTATGCCAGGCTGCCTCTAAAATTCAAACAAATGAGAAAAGTTTCTAGAGTACTTTTACTATATATTTTTCTGAAATGTTGCCTGTAAAGTAAAATTCTTAGCTGACATTTTTTTACAGAAGCATTCATCCTATTGAAAAAACAAAAGCAAAATGCTTAGTGGATAGTAGAATACAGGATAGAAATGGAAAGCGGAGGGTAAGGTAAATAAGAACAGCAACAGAAAGGTGACTATATGACAAAGAAAAAGATGGACACTCCAATTTCTCCCTAATTTCTTGGCAAATGTCACATCACTTCCAAGACCCATTAAATCAATTACAGAAATTGCTCATGGGGGGAGAGGGGAAGTGAGGCTTCATGCCTGCTTAAGAAATCTAAAAGCTTTCTGGTCATCCTTCAGTTTTTAAACTAATGGAGTATTTAAACTAAGTCTAAATAAACAGAGATAGAAAGTTAATATGTTTAAAGTAATTCAAAATCACAAAGCAAGGCCTCATGAACCTATAAGTTATACTATGTTCAGTTCCCTATTAATTAACTTTTGAGTGATTTACCCGGAAGCTCAGAGACCTATAGGTCTAGGCCAGTGGTTCCAAAACTTTTTTGGCCTACTGCTGCCCTTACCAGAATATTACTTAGTGCCCCCTGGAAATTATTTTTTTTAATTTTAATAGCAATTAGAAGGAAATACATACGTATTAATATTTTTACCTTTTTTGGTAAAATATAGTAAAGAAAGGTGTAAATTAGAAACATTGAATTTTGAAATTATGAAACTATTTATTGAACTCAGAATAGAATGTAATACAAAAAAAGTTAAAACCTGTGGCCATCACCACTTCCCTGGATAGCTGCAACACCCACCAGGGGGCAGTGGTGCCCACTTTGGGAATCACTGGTCTAGACTCTAAAAAAAGTGACCCATTTCATCTTCCATGCATTTCAAAGTTATCTTTTCGAGATTCAATACTATAAAACAAGTTCTGTGCTAATCTCATTCATTTTCCAACTTAGAGGTCTTTGTTGAAAGATACCATATTTTAACAGGGAAATCCCTAGTCATAGAGCTTCCCTTACCAATTAGATAAAAAGACTGGCAGATACAGTATGGTAAAAATAACTATGATATGCACAATCTGAAACATCACTCTAGAAATAAATTTATTTCTACTGAAAAGAGCAAGGAAGAAATTAGCAATAAATGAAAATGCATGAATTCCAATTTGTACTGGGAAACAAGTTTCAATTAATATTTTTATTTACTGTAATCAAATAAAGCTTCCTTTTCCCTATATTTTTTAAAAATGTTAAGTGAAGTACAATTCAAACTTGCTATGATCATAACGAATTAGAAATGCACAAACTACTGGAGGGAAGAGAAGCCATATATTTATTACATGGATGAGAAAGACAAACATCTTGTGTATTGAGGATACCTTGAAAAGGTATTAAGAAATTAGTAAAATAAAAATAAAAAGTATATACCACCCCTTCAGACCAAGTCATTCAGATCTTAATCAAGAAGACATTTATTAAGCTTCTGTGAACCCAGACCACAACCAACAGTATTAGTCATTCTGTTAATCATACTCAATCACTTACTTTGCTCTATGCACTCAATCTCTTACTATGTCCCTCTAATTTTCAGCCCTATTTCCTTCCCTCCAGTCTCTTTCTACTAAGTCCTGACCCAGCATCTCCAAAGATAAGATGCTCCTCCCATTTTTATGCCTAAATGAATTCTTCCATTTGTTCCTCATGTCAAATCCCCTTTCAGAATTTTTCCACTCACTCTCATTTTCAGTCCCTCATGTTCACAATCCCTTCCCAAAGAGGAATATATTTATTTTACTGTAATTATCCTCATTCTGGTTTTGATTCTCATTCCTGAACTACCATCTGTAGTTCTGCCCGACTACAATAGAAATAAACAAACAAAAAAATCAATAATCATGGCTTATGTCCAGATGTTAATAATTTTCACTAATGGTTCACTACACTACAATGCTGTTCTCTAAACCATTCAGCAATAATAAATTTTTAAAGTGATATTTCATTATAATACAGTATTTCAAGTGAATAAATCCATTCAGTGTTAAAACCATATCATAGATTTTAGTGTACAGCAAAATGAACTGATTTAGGAAAGATAATGCAGTAACATGATTTATTCACTAAACACTGGATATTTTGCCTAGAACATTTTAAATGCCCAAGAATACTGGTTTAAATCAGTATTCCATTGAACACATTCTTACTAAGGCCATTTTATACAAATGGTATAATTTGTTTTCTCATGTGTACTTTATTTCTACCAGTAATCATCTTATTGCTAGATATTCAGAAGCAGGACAAAAGAATCCTGTTACATATTGTGAAGGAAGAAACAACTAATCTGACTGGGTAACTGGACAACGTGTGGATAATGGGCCAGAAAATATAATAGGAACCACAATCCCCACTCCAACCTTACCCCCTCAAAAAGAGTACAAATTTTTTTTTTTATGAGTATTAGAACTTACGGCTATTAGCAGGGAATAGACTGGTTTAATACATTTCAGTTCTACAGTTAACAACTGCTTAACTTTTACTATAGTCATATATAAGAAATTAATAGAACCCAAGAGAAACAAATGGAATGAAGGCATTATGGAACTATAGGCACTATATTTCAACATCATTAGAGACATGATGATATGCGTTTTTAAGGGTGAAGGATGGGACAATGGTTACTTTCATTAAATTGAAATTAATGTATCTAGGAGAGCATGTCCCTGGATGTTTCTCAATAATTTATTTTTCAAGTGGGGGAAAAAAAAATCAGAATTTTCCAAAACCCTTCTTTAAGTTATAATTAATATTTTATCAGAGAAAACTTTTTTTCCTTTCAAAGGATCCAAAGATTTCCCCAACAACTTCTAATATTTCATGAAGTACTAAAGAAGAGCAAACTACCGTCTAAGGAGGATAACTCAATCTTCATCTCAAATTTAGCAGGGGAGGAAGCCAACAAAATTATCACCTGAACAGCAGTCTGGCAGAAACTGGGTTTAGACAAACACCTCACACTATATACTAAGATTAGAATCCAAATGAAATACATGACCTAAATATGAAGTCACACCATAAGCAATTTAAAGGAGTAAAGAAAAAAAAAAAATCTTCAAATCTATGTGGGGGGGGGGGGGGAGGAAGTTCATGACTAAGGAAGCAATTTACAGATGGTGAGGTTTGATTATACAAAATTACAAAGGTAGTCTTTTTCGTTAAAGGTCTCATATCTAGGATATAAAGGACTGATTCAAATCTAAACGATAAGGGTCAAAGTATATATCAGTGGTTCCCAAACCTTTTTAGCCTACCGCCCCCTTTCCAGAAAAAATATTACTTAGCCCCCTGGAAATTAAATCTAAAAAAATTTTAATAGCAATTAATAGGAAAGATAAATGCACCTGTGCCCATCACTGCCTCCCTTGATGGCTGCAGCACCCACCAGGGGGCAGTAGCGCCCACTTTGGGAATCACTGGTATATATGAAAAGAAGTTTTCAAAGGAAGAAACCTAATATATCAACAATACTATGGAAAAGATGCTCCAAATCACTAAAAATGAGACAAATGCAAATTAAAGCAAATTTGAGATTTCATCTTATTCTTACCAAAAAGAAAATGACATACTGTAGGAGGCTGTAGGACAAGTGCACTGCTGGTAAAGCTATGAATTAGACCAGCAATTTTGGATAGCAATTTGTAACCATGTTTCCCCCAAAGTCACTAAACTGTGTGTATCTCCTTAAGCTCAGATATATCACTAATAGATTCATATTCCAAAAATCAAAGAACAAAGAAATATGTACAAAATATTCATAGTAGCTGTTTTTGGTAAATCCAAACTGAAAATTCAGGAGGTGTCTTTCTACTAGATAATGGATAAATGGATAAATAAATTGTGGCTTATGAACGTAACAGAATATTACTTTTTGCTATCTTTATGAACGAATATAGGATGCAATGAGTAGAATTACAATAATTAATAAAATAACATTATAGGGCAGCTGGGTAGCTCAGTGGAGTGAGAGCCAGGCCTAGAGACAGGAGGTCCTAGGTTCAAACCCGGCCTCAGCCACTTCCCAGCTGTGTGACCCTGGGCAAGTCACTTGACCCCCATTGCCTACCCTTACCAATCTTCCACCTATGAGACAATACACTGAAAGTACAAGGGTTTAAAATAAATAAATAAATAAATAAATAACATTATAGTGAAAAACCTCTAGTCCAAAAGAACACCTCCCGAGAGGAAAGCAATCAATTTGAAATATTTATGTAATAGATACTATTTTGCTCTAAGAAATTATGATGGAAATGGAAAAATCTTGTATGAAATGATGCAAAGTGAAGTAAGCAAAAACAGGATATTGTTACATGATGACAATATCATAAAGACAAACAACTATGAAAGATCTGATCAATTTATTAATCAACCATAACTACAGAGAATTCATGATGAAACTTGTTATTTATCTACTAATAAAGAGAGGTGAAGGACTCTTAAGTAAAAAATGAGATGTTTTATAAGTGGTAAATCCAGAAATTTTATTTATTTTGTTTGACTATACTTGTTTTAGCAGAGGATTTGATTTTCTTTTAGTTGGGTATGATGAAAGAGAAGATTGATCTTTGCTGATTGAAAACATTTTTAATAAAGGAGAACAAATTTAAAAACTAAAGCTACATGTATGGAAAGTTATCTTGTTTTTTACAAAAGATTTTTCTGGCAGTTTCTTACATAAAAAAGACGTATAAACATTTATTTAATCATGAGTGTCTTGTGACCATTATATTAGATGTGATCCTTATGGAAACAAACAATAAGCCTTCCAGTTAAGGAACAAGGCTATATCTCTAATCCATCTTAGTGTGAGTCATATCAAAACAGTGGGTTAAGATTTCAGAGGTTGTTTCTTATAACCTACTCAACACATCCTCTATAGTACAATGAAGTATCATATTGGATAGCCTATGGTTAAGTTATTTAACCATTCAGAACTCTAGGCAACTAACTCTATGATTCTAAAAGGCAGAGAAAATGCCAGTCTACTTTGGCAGAGGGAGCTTCTTTCACCTGAAATCCTCTAAAACTAGTCCTACTCCTTATTTATATGAGAAACAAACTGATTTAGAAACAAATTCTTCTCAACAGCAAAACAAAAAACATGTTCCTTTTCTTGTTCGTCACGAATATTAATTGAGTTCTGATATTTCTTCTTTTATTGCATATGTAACTCACTTATTTTTTTCATTTTCCTGCATTTTTCCATGCTTATCATTATCTAGTAATTACCTAAATATTTTCTTTCATCTTTTCTAAAGGAATATGCACCATTCCATAAATCAACTGCAATTTGAACCTTTTTGTCTTCTTCATTCTTTAACCTACTATATATACCATCCATTTAGTAAAAAGCACTACTTTTAGACTAATAGTCCACATCCTTGTTTGATGATAAGATTCTGCCAGAATCTTCTAAATCAGAGAAGGCTTCTAAAGGCCTTGATATTGTCATCATACAACTGAAAACTACCGTTTATGGGACCTAAAAAAAGAGCTCTTAGAGCTTTCAAGAAGCATTTTTTAGGAGAGATACATCATGGAACAGCAAAAAACACTAAATTAGTAGAACAGTGTTGTAGTTACTCATGTTTTCTGGTTCTGCCTTTACCACTAACCATAAGTTTAACTTCGTCAAATTCTTTATTAAAATGTGGGAGCTGGATATAACAGAATGGAACTATTTTTTCTTCTTGTGAAGAAAAATGAAAACCATGAGACTATACACAGAAATGATGCATGTATATGCATGCATCATGTAAATGTGAATTAACAAAAAAAAAAAATGTTTCCCCATTTCTGAGCCACATGTAGAGGATATGGCTTCTATTACTGATGACCAGTATAATACCACCAAGTTATAAACAATTAGGGCTTTTGTTTAGACTCATCAAAAGGAATAATTAATACTGAGCTGGGCTTCTTGAGGGGCAGCACCATTTAAACCCGGTCTTCATATTTAACCTAAGTATAATTTTAGCTCTGAAATTTATTTTCATTTCTTTACTTCAGTAGACATGAACATGATACCTAAAAAAAAAAGGTTATCTTATTTTTAGTGATACCTTTTCTTTTAGTATCACATTCCTTTCTAAATATATCCTGGCCCATTGATGCCCGGCAACCTATTCCTTGTAATAGAAACAAGGGTTGAGAGAAAAACTACCATGTTGACTATATTTGACAGTATGTGCAACATTTTACAATTTCCCAATTTTACAGTCATGACAATCTAAAGATGCTGTACCATTGATATTTTGTATTTAACATTTTAAAAGTGCTATTTAGATGTCCAGTTTATTTTAGTCTAAGCCTAAACTCATATGAACTAATTTTAAACACTGTTTTCTAAACCATTTAAACAATTGTCCCCACTACCTCACCTGAAATATTAAATGGAAAGTATTGTTGGATCAGATTTGAAGCTGGAAAAAAGACCTTAAAGATGATCTAGTCCAGTGATGGTGAACCTTTTAGAGATCAAGTGCCCAAACTGCAACCCTCACATGGCATGTGAGCCTCCAATCTTACTGCAGACAAGGGAGGAAGGAAGCATCCCATTGGGCTGCCAGGCAGAGGGGTAGGTGATATGAGAAATGTCAGGCATGTGTGGAGAGGGAGAAGTGAACAGCCCCATCTGGCACACGTGCCATAGGTTTGCCAACATAGATCTAGTCCAATAAACAAATTTGAGATGTGTCAGAATGTGATTAATCAATAAGACTCTTTCCACAGGCTAAATGAACAGTTCATGTACCATAAGCACTAATAAATAAGTTATTTTTGAGGAGGCACTCAGACAACACACTTGGAAGCTGGTATAAAGACCAAAAACTCCAAGACACTCTTCTTTCAAGTTGACTTGAAAGGGGAGGAAAAAATATTACACAATTTTTAAGTTCTATAAGTTGAAATTAAAAGTCTGAACATTAAGCAAAAAATGCTTCAACTTTTAAAACTGTCCCATCAATAAGAACCATATGCAAAAGCAACATTTTATTTTGTACCATAAACTTCTTAGTGATCCAAACTTTTTCTTTAAAGAGCAAAAGTAGAAATTAGGGAGGACAATTTCAAAGAACAAAACGGTCAATAGTACTTACTCGTTTAGGGCCACTAAAAATCTTCCTAGTGTTTTCCTTTGATTTATCTCCTTGTTTATTTGTAGTCTTCTTTATATTTCCAGGCACACCAGGTGAATCCTCTGAAAAGTCCAAAAAATCTGCAATGGTAATTCATAACCAGCAAATTCTACAGTTTTAATTATCTACTAAATAAAATTACTGTGAAAAAATATAAAGACACAGAAAGAAATGTATGGAAGAGGTTTTTATTACACATAGATATAGATGAAAGGCATCATATTTCTTTTTAGTCATTGCTGGGGGGGACCCACCTCTAGACCTAATCCTTCTTTTGTAAGGAGAAAAACAACTAGGCAAATACTAGATACACTGGTCATGTCTGACCTAGCAGTCTTCTTCTCTGTAGAGCCCAAAAAAGGCCTATTCCCAAAAGAAAACACAAGGCTTTCATTTTAAATCTCTCTCTATAAAAAGCACTGCATGGTGGAGAGAATTGTGAACTTAAAAGCCAAGAAAGTCTGGGTTCCAAATATAGTTTATATCACTCTTTCCCCACCACCTTGCAACTTCTAAGACAATACCAAACACTAAACTTTCTAAATTACAGACTAGAGGGTTTGTTCTATCTGCATTAAATGGATTATACATTTATATCCAGTAACTCTATATTACTTACACACTTATACTCTGGATCTGTGATTTCAGTATTCTGTCCTAGTGAGATATGCTAAGCACTAATAAATGACAGACCTCCAGATATTCCTGAGTCCAGGGTGGGCTTTTTAGTCACTATAATGTTCTATGTTACATACAGATATATACAATATAGGCTAAGGACATTCCAATGTGGAGGGAGAGGGAGGAGAAGAGAGGGAAAGTGTTTTAATAAAATATTTATGGATGGCAGAAAAATTAAACTGGTAATTTACTCAACCTTAAACCTAAGAAATCTGGCTATGTGTTATTATGGTCAGCTTGAAAGGGTCCATAAAGCCACTTAAAACCTAACATTAAGACTTCTAAAAGTCACCAAAAAAAAAAAAAAAAAAAGAGAGAGAGAGATAAAAGAACCAGTACAGTGGAAAGAGAATAGGTTCTGGAGTCAGTAAAACTAAATCCTGCATCTTGACTACTGTCTATTATCCTCCACTGAACCTCTGCTACCTAGTCTGCAAAAATAGGGAGTTGGACTAGATAATCTTAAGTACTTCTAACTCTAGCTCTCTATAGGCCTATGAATTTTTGACAAAATGCCTATTTTAATTTGAAGGACATGAGATTTCAGTTTGGGTATTCCTTTTAATTTATAATCCACAATCTTAATTACTACCAAAAAATCTAAAGTTTGGTGCAGCCCTAATTTTGAATAATTTAGCACAATTTTTATTGAAGAATGTTTAAATAATAAAACAATATGGCAGATTATCAATTAAGTTTGGTCTCCATGATTCAAGTCATCCCACTCCAGTCCATCTTCTATATGGCTATCAAAATGATATTCTAAATTTTATCATGTTATCCACTTTTTCAAACCCCATTCCATCACCTTTAGGAACCAATTACAGAATCCTCTGGCTTTTAAAACCTTCTTAATCCAGTTCCCTCCTACCTTAACAGCCCTCCAGTATTCTACCATCTAGTATCCTACAGATACTCCATTCCTGACTGGGAATTTTCATTTGCTGGTCCCCTACACCCACACATACAACTCTCTCTTCATCTCTACCTTCTTGGCTTCCTTCAAATCCCAGCTAAAACTACACCTTAAGCAAAGTCTTTCCCAATTCCCCCTTAATGCTGGAGCCTTTTCTCCATGATTATCTCCAATTTATCCTAGACACAGATTATTTATAAAGGTTGTTTAGATGCTATCTTCCCTATTAGAATACAAGCTCTTTGAGAGCAGGAACGGTCTTTTGTCTAATTTCCAGTCCTTAAAATAGTGCTTGGTACATAGTAGGTACTTAATGTTTATTAAATTATCATACTAATAGATCTGAAATCCTCACAGGCTCCTCTTAACTCCTCAATGAGTTGCAGTAACTTAAAAAGTAATTTTCTATCCAAAAAGTTTCTCCTAATGGGTCATTCTCTTAATTCAAGAAAAGTTAGTCTTAAAAAAAAAAAGCCTCTAGCCAAGAAATCTTTCCAATTTATTATGGCACACCAGAGCTTGCTCTACACTTCTACTCAGTTGTAAAGTTCCTGCAATGATTTCCATGACAAGTTGAGAGAGAATCTAGTTGCCTCTGATTATCACCTGACCTAGATGAACAGGTCCTCAGGTCCAGAAAGAATGAAAAGATGTGACTTCAGAGTCACAGTTAGTGATATATGAAAGGTTGTGGAAAAAGGAAAGGTACTGTTAGAATGGAGATGGGCAAATGTTTCAGTTTTCTAAAAAAGAGAGAGAAGAGTCTTCATTTTAACATGAGCCAAATAGAATAGACTATTAAAAGAGATAGTTGGTTAACTTCTACATAGGAAAGTGGTAATAGCAAAGTAATAATAACATTTCCCTTTCTGACAGGAATTGCTATGGACATAGTTTACCTAGATTTAAAAATTTTTTAAATTTAAGTATTTTTCCATGGTTACATAATTCATGTTCTTTTCCTCCCCCTTTTCACTTCTCCCTGACAAGAAATTCCACCGGGTTATACCTGTATTTTCACTCAATATCTATTCCCGTATCATTCATTTTTTGTAATAATCTTTTAAAAACCAAAACCCCACATCTAATACCCATATAAAACAAGTGAAAAATCAAATGTTTTCCTTCTGAGTTTCTACATCCACAGTTCTTCTCTCAATATTTTACCTAGATTTTAGCAAAATTTTAAAATAGGGGGAAAAAAATACCCTTACCTTCTGTCTTAGTATTTCCTGTCAGAAAGGTAAAATTTGACTCCAGGCCTGGCTTTCTATCCACTATGCAATCTAGCTGCCATTTTAGCAAAACTTATGATAGAAGTATGTAATAATTAAAATTATGAGGCTGATAGTAGCTTAATAACTTTATTAAATCAAAGTAATAGGAGTAGTAAAGGGAAGAAAAAGTAGGAAAGAGGTTGAGAGAGACCTAGTTTTCTAATTTTTTGCTGCCATGATGGGCCTGTGGCTAAGTTGGACAAGGGTTCCTTCTGCTCCCCATGATCCTGCCAGAAGCCCCCAAAGACCACCTGGTCTCCACTTATAAACTCTTTTCTCCATTTACTAACTCTCACACATCACATCTCAGGAATCAACTACAGTTTGTTAATTTGCCTGGAACCCAGGGGACAGTGCCTATAGAACCAGCTTCCTTTCTCATTGGTTCCTTGGTTCTTTAACTTCCTTTCTCTGAAGGCTTATCTATACCTGAATTTACTCATTGGTCTTTGACCTCCAGGTCACGGAGAGATGACACTTAAAAAAAAAAAAAAAAAAAGGCAACATAATGGAGAGAATTTGCTTCTGATAAGTATTTCATACTATTCTTGTGGAGAAGGTGGAAAGGTGAAGATTAAACAATATAATCAGCTTAATAGCTAGTAGAATCAAATAGTAATTTATAGCTGGGTCCCCAGTGGTATATCCTAGTGATCTGTTCTTGGCCCTCTGTTATTTTACATTTTTTTTTAATCAGTGGCCTGAAACAAGATATAAATGGCAAGTTCCCAGTAGATGGCAAAGTTTGAAGGAATAGTCAACACTGTGGACTAAAATGAAGTTAATAAAATGAAATGCAATAGGGATAAATACAGTCTTATTCTGAGGCACAAAATGTTACTTCCACAAGTTTATGAGACAGGAGAAGCATGGTCAGACAACAGCTGTCTTGAAAAAGATCTGAAGTTTATCCTGGATCATAAGCTCAATCTGTTAGTGTTGTGATATGGCAGCCAAAGAAGTTGGTGTAATCTTGGGCTGCACTAAGAAGCATCACTTCCAGGAATAAGGAGGTGATAGTACTCTCTCTGCCCTAGTTATATCTCCTCCAGAATGTCATGTTCAATTTTGGACACAATTTGGAGTAGGACTCAAATTGTAGGGTCTAGGAGAACAACCAAAATGCTAAGAGTCTTTAAGGGCACATGTCACATAAAAATGAACTAAAGAAAATGGGGATAATTAGCCTAAGAAGACTGAGTGGGACAAGCAATAGCTGTTTTTTAGTAACTAAAGGGATTAGATGTGTTGCCCATACAGCTTAACAATAGTGAACAAAAAGTTTTGGGTTCCCCCTTCTTAGGGAATATTTATTAAGTAGAGAAGGGATAGAACACTCATTGGATATGATACAGTGGGAATTATTTTTGGATACGGATTGAACTAAATAGCTACAGTCCATTCCAGATCTCAAATTCTGTAATTACCGGACCATATACAAATAATAATGTAATCTTTTTGGGTTGGTTTATTTTCTGAGATGTAATAAAATCTGTGAAAAAAGTCTCTCAAGTCTTTGGGGCCAATGTCCTAAAGTCATATTTTCCTATGTTCTACACAACCAAAATGAATCTTCACTATGAAGTATGACCAAATAGCTGAATAAGATCATTGGATTTTTTTTTTAATCAGTCTAGATTGGTTTAAGTGTTTTACTTAGGAAAGGGAAGAGATGGGGAGGATGCTTGTTTCCTTCACCTAAAACCAACTGCTTAATAACTCAGAAGAAAGAATTTAGAGCTCTCCTTTATTCAATATCATTAATACCAGCTGCTAGCTGCAGCTAGAGGCAGCTAGGTGATACAGTAGAGGGCATGCCAGAACCGGAGTCAAGAAGATCTGAATTCTTATCCAGCTTCGGTTACTAGCTGTGTGATCATAGGCAAGTCACAACTATCTGCCTCAGTTCCTCATCTGTAAAATGGGGACAAACTGGAGAAGGAAATGGCAAACCAACCTAAATATCTTTGCCAAGAAAACAGGGTCATGTAGTCAGACACAACTAAACATCTAAACAAGCTGAATTAGTCTCATTCTTGAAACTCCTATGCACTGAAATTTAAATCTAAAGATACTGGGTAAAGACTGAGATACAAATTTACATTTTTTCTTCACTTATAATTCCTATAGAATGAAAAACAAACAAAATAACCTGAAAAAACCTTTTCCAACTATTAAATGGTTTCCCCCCAATTCTGAACTGACCATTAAAATGCTTCATTGGTTTTGGTTGTGAAATGTTCATACTTGTAAATAGTTAACAATGGAATTTTGATCTGACTGACCTGAACAAGATACTTTCATTAAGCTATAAGAAGCAAGGCAAAATGGACAAAGAATCAGCTAAGAGTCAGGAAGATCTGGGTTCATGCCCTGTCTGACACATAATCCCTGGGGAGCCCTGGACAAGACCTGTAACCTCTCATTACTTCAGGAAACTATATCAGCATTCAGGAGAGATGCTGATCTGCCTTGTTGAGGAGGTTCTCATAGGCCATAGGTTCAGACCAAAATAGAAAATCCAAATACAACATTCCATGTGAACCTCACTACCACTCTGTGAGTTGATTCTGAAAATAATTTTAATGTCTTTAATATTAGTATTCATTTAAAGAAATCACTTACCTGGATTTGCATTAGATTGACTATCCTGGGAATAATTATCATTGCTTTCTGTTGGAGGCTGAAAGGATACTGATGGTGCTGATTTAGTTCTTTTTTTGCTTGCTTTTCTTTCTACTTGCCAGTCATCCTCATCCTCATCCTCACTTTCACTGAGGTCATCAAATCCAAAATATTTAATTTTGTAATTAGAACTTCCAGAACCTCCTTCATCAACCTTTGCCTCATCGTTGTCTTCAAACCCAAAAAATTCAAGTTTGACATCCTTTTTGGATTTGGTATTGCTAGGTCGATGTCTAGTGGTAGTCTTGGTGGTAGCAATATCTGCCTTCTTTCTTAGGCGGCCAGCTTCACCCAAGTCCGTAGGAGCTGCTGCAGTGAATTCATCCATGCTCCGCTCCATTGTATCCTGTATGGTGACATTACAAACTGATAGGCAAGACGGATGCAAAACAGTGTAGTCTCTAGTCCGTCCTACTGTCCCTCTGAAACTGGTCCCACAACTTACACCAACTTTTCGAACTGGATTCAGGCCATCTTGATTTGATTCATTATTTGTTTTGGCTAAAGATTGACTGGTGCCATCCATTAGCTTATCAAAATGTGATGCCCCTTGTGATGATTTTGCTTTACTGGACCTACAGTACGTCCTGCAGTTGCTTGGCCTGAGAACACTTTGCAGAAGGTCTTCGTTAATGGCTTCTTGTAGATTTCCCATTTCATCTTTATCGGTAAACTCCTCCTTACTTTTTATCTCCAAATGATGGTCACTACCCAAACTTAAAATATAATCTCCTGCTCTGTTATCTGCAACATCATCCCATTCATATAAACCAGTTCGTAGGGAAACCTTGGTCTGGGACATTTCTGATGGAGAGTCTGACCTTTTTCCAATTTGGGAATTCCAAGTATCATATGAATCCTTGGCTTCAACTTTATATCCAGAAATGGCTGTGGTTTCAAGGTTGGATTGTTTATTACCACCTTCAGTATGCTTGTAAATAAAGTGACTGTTCTTTTCATTGTCATTAAAATTCTGCATTTTATCTACAAAAGTAGAAAAAAATGAAATATTAGCAGGATTACCAAATAATTATGAAATGAGAAATTCTTAAAATACATCCAGAGATTTAACATTACATTAAAAAGATCAACCCCTTATCTTAATATTTAAATCACCTTTACTTTCGATCATTATGGAAGAACTTTGCTAGGTGCTGGGAGAATAAAGCTATTCCTATTTATGATATAAGCTAATGACCTTGAATCTATATTTGATTAATCAACAATCAGCACAATGTCAACATAATTTTAAAAATATTTAGCAAAACTTAAACGGGGTTACTTATTTGATTTTTGTTTTGGTTGATAAAACTTCCACCACTAAAACATTTGGAGAACAGAATGCCTAGGATTAAAATTACCCCACATAAAGCTTAATGTCACCTTCCCCTTATATAGTAACTTATACTATTACTTTCAACAAATGGGTCCTATGTGTATTACATTGATCTCACTTACCAATTTATACATTTCTAGGAATTCATTTAACATATGTGCATTGTTTTTTCTGCTTTAGTAAAGTTTCATAAATTGTCTTTTAAAAAAGAATCTCTAAAATTAAAGATAAATGGTTAAAACGAATGCAAAACACATTCGTTTCCACTCTTAGTAAAATAATGGGGCATATGGACAAGAGTAAAGAAAATGCACACTACTCTTCCCCTTCCTTCCATACAGGGGCTTGGTGGGGGAAGAGGGAGATTATGGTGCAGGGCAGACAGTGACTATGGGTTTGGAATAAAGAAAATAGATAAATAGCTTATACACTAAAACTATTGGTAACTGTGACTGCAAAGTAATTTTGAATTACCAGGGAAGGTCTCTATGAAGAGAGATAAGGAGGGAGAGCATTCAGAAATGAAGCGACCACCAAAGTCGCAGCTGGGTAGCTCAGTGGATTGAGAGCCAGGCCTAGAGATGGGAGGTCCTAGGTTCAAATCTGGCCTCAGACACTTCCCAGCTGTGTGACCCTGGGCAAGTCACTTGACCCCCATTGCCTACCCTTACCACTCTTCTGCCTTGGAGTCAATACCAAGAAGGAAGGTAAGGGTTAAAATAAATAAACAAACAAACAAACAAACGAATGAATGAATGAATGAATGAATGAATGAATGAATGAATGAATGAAGTCGGGGCAGCTGGGTAGCTCAGTGGATTGAGAGCCAGGCCTAGAGACAGGAGGTTTTTTTTTTTTTTTTTTTTTTAATTTTTTTTTTAAACCCTTAACTTCTGTGTATTGACTTATAGGTGGAAGAGTGGTAAGGGTAGGCAATGGGGGTCAAGTGACTTGCCCAGGGTCACACAGCTGGGAAGTGTCTGAGGCTGGATTTGAACCTAGGACCTCCCGTCTCTAGGCCTGGCTCTCAATCCACTGAGCTACCCAGCTGCCCCTAACATAGGCACAGAAACAGGAGATGTAAGGAAAGGGTAGAAAGAGAATAATTTTCCAATGAAGTTACAAAAATAAAAATGGGGTGAGGGAGAAGGTTGTACAACTAGCTGGCTCAGGAGATAGTGTGCCAGGTCTAGCTAGAGCTGGGAGGTTGTGGGTTCAAATCTGACCTCAGACACATCCTAGTTGTATAGATCTTGTGCAAGTCACTTAACCCTCAACGCCTGTCCTTCACCACTTTTCTGCCTTAGAAACCAATATAGAATAAAGACTTAAAAAAAAAAGGGGGGGGGTGCAAACTGGGCCTAGACTTCATAGGCTTTGAAAGTGAAACAGGAACATGATCAGATCTACTCCATGAAAAATAAGATTCTTCCCAAGACATGCCCTTTGAAATGTCCAAAAAGCAACTGGTGATGCAGAAAAGCCTAAGGAAAAGCCTGGCATGGACATACTTCTAGGAATCATTTGTATATTGGTGATAATGAAACCCGGGATTTCACTGAGGTCATCAAGAGAGCAGTGAAGAGACAAGAGCACCCAGGACAGAACCTGGGGAAAACCCACAGTTTGGAAGCATGATCTGGATAATGAGCCAGCAAGAAAAAGTTTTGTCATGAAAAACCAGAGAGATTGCCCAGGAAGCAGTCAGCAGAGTCAAATGCAGCACACAGGTCAAGACAGACTAAAATTCAGAAAAGACTGTTGGAAATGGCAATTTTGAAGAGAGCAGTTTCAGCTGAGTGACAATGAAATCTGAAGTAGGACTGCCAAGTGTTCAGAAGTGAGAGAAGTGGACATAGATGTCCTGAGTAGCAATAGCTTTTTATAAGAGTTCAGTTGAAGTGAGGTTTCACCCTGCAAGTTGGCAAAATGCCAAAAATGGCAAGTCAATGTTGGTGGTGTTCTGGAAAAATGGGTCTACTAATACACTGTTGATGGAGCTTTAATGTGGTATAACTACTTCAGAAAGCAGTTTAGAATTAGGCCTATAAAGTGGCAACAAAAATATCTATATCCTTTGAACCAGAGATTCCATTACTGGGCTTATACCCCAAGGATGCCATTGTTAAGGAAAAAAAGTCCCAATTTACTTCAAAATAGTAACAGCAATACTTTTTGTAATATTTAAGAATTGGAAACAAAATAGAACCCCACTAACTGGCGACTGCCTAAACAAATTCTGGTCCATGAATGTAATGGAACATTACTATGCTACATGGTTCAGTGGATAAATTACTGGTCAAACTCATTCCTGATCCCAGACACAAACTGTGTGACCCTGCGCAAGTCACTTAATTCTATTTTCCTCAGTTTCCTCCTCTGTAAAATAGGCTGGGAAAAGGAAATGCAAATCACTCCAATATCTTTGCAAGAAAACCCCAAACAGGATCAGAGTAAGAAACAACTGCAATGACTGAACAAGAAATGCTGTGATACAGAGAAACATGGAAAGATCTACATGAACTGACACAAAAAAGTATAGAGCCAAGAAAACAACATACAAAGTCAACTACAAACAATGCAAATGGAAAGGAAACATTCCCAAAATTAAAAAGTAAATATAGTAAAAATTATAAAGATTAAACAGGACTCAAATAAGAGACATGTGAAAACATTCCTACCTACCCTTTTGTGGAGGAATTTCACAGGTATTAAACACTGCATATGTTTTTCCACTTTTTAAATGTATCTAATCAGTTGTGCTAAATTTTCTCTCTTCAAAAAATACTATCAGTCACATGGTCTGGTTTTTTGAGAAGGAGGAATATAGGAGATACTATAGGTGATATTAAAATATCAAAAACTTTTAAAAAAAGAGTTTAATTGAGAAAGGGAAGGAAGAAATAGGACAACTTGAGGATATGGCAAAGTATAGAGTAAAAGTTTTGGACCCACACATGCTTTAAAGGAATAAGGAAAGAGATGGAGGAGAAAAAAACGTCTGAGAAAGTAGTAAGCCAGAGAAAAATGGGAGGAGATAGACTCCAGGGGTGCATGAAGAGGGTAGTCTTTGGGGAAGAGAAGAGTATGGGACAAAGAGGAGTGAGTGGGAGATGTGTTTTTGAGGTGAAAAGAACAGGTAGAGTTCATAGTGAAAGGGGTGGAGGGTAGCACTGAAGATATGAAGGGTTTTTTTGAGGGGAATGAGATAGGGAATTCATCAGGAAGGAATGAAAGGACAACTTTGTGGCATTATGGGTTTAATTGAGGTTAGATAACATAAATGTGTACTATACCCACACTTGGTATAGTACATAAGTTCCTCTAGCTCATTCCATGACCTGATAGATATGATAGTGGGCAAATCCAAAGATAAGATTTGGCAAATGATGAGTGAGGACAAGATAAGGAAACAAGGGCTTTACAAGTATTAGACAGTGTAGAGCTGAAATGGCTATTGGGTTAAAGGTTAGAAAGAGAGAAAGTTAATGGCCTGACAAAAGTAGGGGGCAATGACAAGAAGGTACAAGGAAGTACCTATGTGGATATAGTAAAACTCTCAAATCTAAGGGCAGGTTTGCAGAAAAGAGAGAGTGAATTGAGTGCTGAATTCCTCGAGAAAGGAGGGAAAATAACTATTGGCATGCTACATAAACAAATTATGGTACATTATTGAGAACACTAAAGTGGGGCACTTTGGTTAACTATTGCATATACTATGATATATGTTACATACATTAATTGGTTTTGCCTAGCTACTCCCCCCCCCTTCTAATTATTTGTTACAAGGAATCACTGGGAAAAGGAGGGATGAAAGATAGTTTGGAAATGAATGTGATGGGAAAACAAAAGATATCAGTGAAAATAAAAATTTTATAATAAAAAGACAAAAATCTAAGGGAAAAAATGTATTAACAAAACATTTAAGACAAAAAAAAAATCAACTGATAAAAAATTTATTTTTTACAAAATTCTCTGGCATAAAAATGACACACACAGAGAGGGACTGCAGTGACAATTGAGACTATTGTGGCTGTCAAACAAAACTGTACTTAGAGGGAATCAGTTGAATCTGGAAATTAGAAGAAAGCCAAGTACTTGTAAAAAAGGAAAAGTTAACCTAATGGGGAACCCCAAGAAAAACCTAATATGCCTCCCCTAACCAGTGATGGCAATTTATAAATGAATTAGTGGGATTTTAATCTGCGTGCTTTCCTCTTACAACTTCCTTAGTACTTACTACTCCAGAAAAGGAATGAGTTTTGATTGGGGAGAAAGCATATAGGTTAGTATAAAGACACTGAGTATCTTATAGGAAAGGTGCACAGAAAAGGCAGAAGAGCATAAGTCAAATTCTCCTTACCATATTTTCCAAATATAGTCCACACGAAGCCAAACCTGTCCTAATTTGGGTAGGCCATCTCCGTACCTCCCAGCCCCGACAGCTGAAATATACTCTAAGCAATTTTATTCAAGGCTTTCACTCGTGCTACCTTTTTATAAGACATTCCCTTTACCTTTAAAGTTGTCAGCATTCTTTTTTATTTTCATGTTTATCTTTAAATCCCAAGTGACAGAGAACCTTACACATTAGGACATGCTTAATAAGCATTGAATTGGATTTTAAATCAGTTTTGTATTTAGGATACAAGTCATGTTCAGAACAATATGGTATTCCAAAATTATATTTAAGGCAAGATCTAAAACCAGGAAACAAGGAGGAGATATCAGACTTTGCTCCTAAATTTCATGTCCCTCTACTCATAAGACCCAGGGTTCAGGCAAATTCTATTAGTACTCTTATTTTAGCCACATTCTGGGAGTAAATAAGGTTTTGTGTTATGCCCTAAAAAAAACTGACACCATCCATAGCACTGACTATACAGTAAAATGTAATGAGTGTTTAACTTTCTAATTGTTAAATTATTTTTACTGCATTTTTATTTCCCAATATAACAATGCCTAGCTCGCCTCTCTCAGAAAGCAATTGTCTAGATGAATTTAACCAAAGAAAAAAGTTGGCAGAACTAAAAACAAATAAGCACATCCCACAGCCAGTATCTACTGTCTCCACAAGAAGGGTAGTAGCTGAGCTCTCAAAGTTCATCATCGGAATCAAGACTCAGGCCCTTTGTATAGCACACTCAGTTTCCATTTTTGTTACTTTTTCCCAATGCATTTGACAGCATCTCACACTCCAAGTCACAGCATGGAGAAAACCATGCTGGAGCTCAAGGCAAAAGTTTTGAGGTTAAAATACTGACTGCCACTTACAACAGGAGCAAAAGGCATAGAGAAAGGAGGCAGTGCTCCTGTCTGCTGCTAGGATTTAACTGACACTTTTCATCATCTGGCTCCATCCTGCCTTTCTGTAGGTTTAGGGCACATGACTTTCTATCACTGAGGCAAAATAGCATAGGCTGCTCCTTTGTCAACATCACTGTTTCCTGCCTCTGTGACTTTGTATAGGCTGTCCTCAAATGTCTAGAACAAACTTAGTTCTGCTTCAAAGCAGAAGAAACTAGGGATGAGTTTCTTGGAAACAAACTTTTCTTAAAGAGTTGCCTTCAAGGCTCAAGACCCAACTCCTATGAGAAACCTATCCTAATTACTATCTTCCTCCACTGAGCTGCTAGTATTTTCTTCCTCAAAATAACTCTTATCTCACATATAGAAAGAAAGCTGTCTGAGGACAAAGATTACTTCTTTTTGCCTTTGTAATACTAGCATTTAGAACAGTGCCTAGCACAAAGTAGAAAATTAATGCTTGCTTGAGTGAAACGAAACAGTTTTGATTCTTCTTTCAGATGTGCTTCAACTTTTCAGCTAGAGACTAGGCTATCTCAGACCTATCAAAGGTTATATTCCTAAGATTTATCAAGTTCAAAAAATAAAGTTTCAAGAAAGTAATAATATTCCTTAGGTCAAGGAGGTGGGGAGGAGTCATACTTCTGGCTTTTAGAGACTAGATGTCAAGCACTATGTTCTGATAAAATCAAAATGTGATATTGCTAATTGAAGTTGTCTTTTGAAGTGCTAAGATACACACCATATATGCATAATCAAAGGTATGTATATCTACACATATATACACTCAAGATCTGTGGTGATGATCTCTGGCACTCATGCCAGGGAGGGCACATGCCCTGTGCTCACCCATCAGAGTTTGCTATTAGAAAGGCAGAAGGACTCAGCCAAGCTGCTACCTTCTCCCTCTCCACTGGGCCTGAGGACAGTTTTTTCCCATTTCACCTCATTGCTCCGCCCAGCAGCCCAATGGGAGCACTTCCTCTTTCCCCTGTCTGGGGTAAGAGTGGGGGAGTGGGTGGCGCCCCCCCACACACACACACAGTATGAGAGCTCCAGGGGCAGAGCATGGCATGTGGTCTCTAAAAGGTTTGCCATCACTGCTCAAGATCATATAGTTAGTAGCAGAACTGGAATTCAATTGAAGACAATTATTTCACTTTTACCTATTTCCCTTCTCCTTTTCTACAAACTTCAATACTTCGAGGATTTTTTCTTCAAACCTTCAAGAGTAAGCTCACATAATCAAATAATCCCAGAACTAAAAGGTACCTTAAAAGGTCACAGAGTCCCCTCTCTAAGATACCTGAAAAGTAGTTCTCCACATAAGGCTTTTAACAAAGGATATCAAGTTATTTATATTGAACCTAAATTTTTCTGCCATTTCTATACCACTGAAATGGTGAGATCAAGCAGGAAAAAAAAATCTTTCTTTCCCCAAGACAGATTTTCTAATACTTGAAGAGACTTGTCTTATTACTTTTAAGTCTTCTCTTCTTCAAGCTAAACATCGTGAGTTCCTTTAACTAGTTCCTATATATATATGCCATGGCCTTGAGGTCTTTTACAAGTTTGATTTCTATCCTCTGGAAATTCCAAGTTAATCAATGTCTTTCACAAAATGTAAAATCTGGGTCTAAACAACATCATAGATGTGATCTGACTAGGGCAGAGTGGAACAAAAATCACACCTCTCTCATTCAGGACATTATGGTTCTCTTAATGAACCTTAAGCTTTTCTGCCATGTCACCCTGCTTACTACTTATAACAACAAAATTTCCAGATCTTTTTCAGATAACTGTTCTAGACACTTCCACCTTGTCTTGTGAACCTCTATTAAATGTTAATCTTATTTGGTTTGCTCCATCATCACTGGCCTTTTGGGATCATTTTGGTTCCTAGATGATTTTGTTACTCACACGGTCAACTACTCCTTTCTGTTACTCTGTAAGAATGTCATCTCATTCATCCATGTCACTGATAATAGTATTGAACAGAACAAGTACAAGGGCAAATCCTTGAGACATAAGCACAAAAAGCTTTCCTTTTAAGCTAATGCTGGATTATTAATGACTATCTCCTAGCTCTGGGTACTTTGCCTTTTCCAAATCTTCCTAAATATACTATCATCTAGCCCAAACCTCTCTTATTTTTGTTTACAAAAGACAGTATGGCTTTGTCAAATAGTTTATCAAAAGCTATGTAAACTAGTCAATTTCTTTGACTACAGTAAGTAACCCTGACATGTACACTAAGTATCCTTTTAATGCTTTTTTTCTAAAACTTTGCCAATTATCCAAAACCACCTGACCTGTCAATCACTCCTCTCATCAATCAACTCATTCTAACACATGAATGCCAAAATCTTCTTTTTAGGATAAGCGTCTGACCGTGTTACTCAAAAATCTTTAGTGGCTTTGATTGGCCATTAGGGTTAAAACACAAATTTCTTATCCCACCATCATTACAACTTCTTTCAAGGAAAATAACACTTCTTAGGTAAAGGAGAATTACCTGAAAAGGACTTGAAAGGAGATTCCTTGTTAAAAATAAAAACACCAAGTCAAGCACAAATGAATTGGAATTGAAATTTCTTTTTTCACATTTGGTTAAAGAATATTAAATGTCAAAAGGGGCTCGCATTCCAATTTACATCATCAAAGTTGGCTATTGGTGAACATTTTGAAATGAGAACAAATTAGCACTGAAAAACTTTATCCAAAAATTGAAGACTTAAATATTTTTGCTATCTTACTTAATTTCAATTATAGATCAATGTAAAAATTACCTTTAAATTCTTTTGTCTTTTATCAAAGGCACATCACCATTCCTAATATTTTAGGGATACCAACAAAATTAAAAAGGATATTAAAAGTGTTTTAAGTTAAAAGTTTGGCTGCCTAAGACTTCTTTTTCTTACTATGAAGATATAGTAGAAAACTCTTTCAGAGTTTTAATAAATTTATCAAGATTAAATTATATAAATGTTTCAGCATTTAAAAGGTAAAATTAGATCAGTCAGAGCTTTACATGGAAGAACCAGAAAAATCAGGTGATACAATCCTCCCATTCTACAAATAAGGAAAAAGATCAAGATGGGTACAAAGACTTATTGACCCAAGACCATAGAGAAGTAGGATTTGAATCCATACAAGATTTAAAAGCCAGTGTTGTAAACACTATCCCATACTACTACTACTGGTGAGAATACTCAAGTTACGCACAACGTGTTATTCCCTATGTTGGATACTTTACAAAGGATATGTGCTCCTTAATTAGAGATAGAGGTCTGACCTAAAACACTAGCTCACCAAAAAGACCATCTCATAAATAACTAGTGAAATTCTGAAACTTTTAAGTTGGACTGGACATGGTCATGCTGGTATAACTAGCTACTGGGGAGGAAGAGAGGCTGAGGTTGGTGGATAACTTCATCGAAGTAGTCCTAAGCTACTATGCCATTCTGGCATCTGCACTAAATATCCCATGAATAAGGACTCTCTGGGAATAGAGGGTCCTCAGACTCCCTGAGCAGGGGTGAGCAGCCAGGATCAGAAAAACATAATAGTCAAAGCTTCTACATGATGTTCAGGTGAGTGACCTATGCACTTCCAGTCTAGATGAGAAAGGGAGATCCAGCCACCCCCACCTCCCAAATTCAATTGTGCCCCACAGAATTAATTTTCAGTTTTTAGTAAGTCTTTTTTATCACTAAGTATAGAAACTAAGAAAGAATATGTTTTGCTGTCCTAAGTTGTCTGGTCAGTCATCAGTTATGTTGGACTCTTCATGACTTCATTTGAAGTTTTCTTAGCAAAAATAATGGAGTGGTTTGCCATTTCCTTCTCCAGCTCATACAAATGAGGAAACCGAGGTAAACAGGGTTGAGTGACTTGCCCATGAACACACTGCTATTAAGTGTTTGAGGCCTTTTTTGAATTCTGCTTTTCCTAACTCCAGGCCCAGCACTCTATCTACACCACCTAACTGAGCAGCTAGAAAAAGTGAAGGAAGCTTAAGTCTTTAAGTAGAGCATTATGCCTATTGCTCTAAAATTTTCCAAAATCAAAGGAAAATATGTCCTATTCTAGCACTTACATTATCCTCATGCACCGACAATTTCTATTTTAGATTAGGTTTGCATACTACTTTTTAACATCAAAATTACTTTAAATGGAAATTTCAACCATTTTCTGGGGTTTTCTAAATAAAAGGAGAAAAAAGTCTTTTGAAAACTCAATCATATGCCAATGTCTTAAATACATTTATATAACACTTTAAAGTTTATAAAACACTATACACAGAATTGGAAGAACCTCTGAAACAATCTACTCTAATTCCCTCATTTTATAAATAAGGAAATATGTTGGTAATAACAAATTTTGTTGAGAAACTTCCAAGTTTTAGCTTTCTCCTGTTTTCAATAAAATTAAATAGAACTTTAGTAAAAAAAATCACTTTATTAGAAGACATCATTAATAGTAATAATGATAAAGAACTTTAGAGCCCTTTTTTTGAGCAACAGTAAAAGAAATCAAAACACTCAATTCAGTTCAATGTATTCATTTCATGCAAAGCAGGAACAACAGCGTGTTGTATTAGGAGTCAAATGCTCTAGTGATCCATCTCTGCTTAGGGGCAATGTGCTTACTCCAAGTATTCATTACATCCACACAAATCTCCTCTTGATAAGTTTTCAAACAATCTTTGCATTAAAGTGTTAAAGAACCAAGCATGTTTGTTCCTCACAAGATTATGTACAAACACTGAGTATGGACAAAAGCAAAACTAGTGAACAATTTCACTAACGTGGTTGGGTTTCTTTTAGGGGTTGAGTGGAAAGTACAACAGCTAAGAAACCTAAAAGTAAAAACAATGATTTGGGAGTTAGTTTGGGAAAGAATCCCTCTTGGACCTACGGTTTCTCATTTGTAAGATGTCTGCACATGGTAAGGAAGGTGGGGAATATGACAACAACCTAGTAAAAAATTGTATTCAGAAATATAATCCTATTATATATAATCTTATTATATATAAAATGCTAGACAAATGCTAAATATACTCTCAAATGTTTCTACAAATTATAAAGTTTAGTACATATTAGGAATTTAAAATGGACTCATCTCACCTAAAATTTAATGAATGATGTATCCAGGAAGGAAGGTATTTTGTATTCCCTTAAAAAGTTCCCATACCTAACAGTTTAACAGTGTTAATGCTGACAGTTTTGTCTAAGAAGTAGATGACTATGATTGAATAAGCTGGAGGAAAATGGGCCCTTTTGGTGGTCATGGGTGGCTGGAAGATAAGGACAGATTTTGTGTATGGAACACAAGGTTAAACTTGAAGTGAGACCACTCAAGTTCAAGTCCTGCCTTTGATACTTCCCAGATGTTTGAGCCTACAAGCCACTTAACCTCTATGGGTCTCTGTTTCCTCATCTGTAACAATAGTGTGTAATCTACAGAGTAAATCTTGAGAGGATCAAAAGGGTAACACAGAAAAAGTGTTTAGAAAACTCTGAGATTCCAGTGGAATTGGCATCGGCTAAGGGGGGTTAGGGAGATTTGGGGAGAGGGAAAGAACATGAAACATAAATAATGGACAATATTCAAAATAAAAATAAAGAAAACTCTTGAGATTCATAAATGTTAGTTACCATTCTAGCTCTAAAAACATTACAATTTACAAATTCCAAAATTTCTTTTGCTATTTTTCCACCTCTCTACTACCTCATCTGTGTAAGAATTAAAATTTAGTTATTATAGTTATATCTTAAAACTATGTGGCCGCCAGGAATCAACAATTCAGGTTGATTCCGTAATTAAATCAGACCCAAGTCAGCATCGGGTTGAGGAGTTTATTTACAATCAGGAAGGTAAGTAGGGATAAAGAGAAGAGGGAGGTTAGAAGTCTAAATAAATGAAGCTGTAAGCCGCAAGGCCCAACAGCCGGATAGGCAGAGTTTAGAATTGGCCCAGCTAGGCCAAGGAAGCCAGCCTAACTTACCCACGTGACAATACAGAGTGTAAGCTGTCTGTGGTCTCAGGAGATGCTTCTTCCTCCAGTTCCAGATGGCAACTGCCCCCACAGGAAGTTCACTCACTTACTTACTTAAAGAGATCGTGTCTTTCATCACTTCCTGTGGTCCACCTCTAATTCAAATGGACAAATGGCAGTTTCTACATTGATTTGGACTGCCCAAAGGGCAGTCCCTTATTCTTGATTTGTTACTTATTGTCACGTGTGGGTAACTCGTCTCCCCTCCCCACCAAGGGAGGTGGGAGTGACATCATTAGCATGCCTGGGTTGAGTAGATTTTTGACTATTAATGGGATCGAGCTAATTCTATTTACATCTGGGAAGTGTACTATACTATATATACACAAATATACTGGAGAATAAGACATAATTTGCAATATAAATGTTGATTTGGCATTAACTATCAGATGATATTAATTCAAAAGCTATTATCAATAGTTTGCCAAGTGAATTTTAGTAGTAATACAGACAAAATTTAGTAGTAATACAGACAAAAAACAAACAAAACAAACAACTCTAAAACTTTTAAGAATCCCAACATGGGGGCAGCTGGGTGGCTCAGTGGATTGAGAGTCAGGCCCAGAGATGACATGTCCTGAAATGTGGTCTCAGACACTTCCTAGTTGTGTGACCCTGGGCAAGTCACTTAACCTCCATTGCCTAGCCCTTACCACTCTTCTGCCTTAAAACCAATACCTAGTATTGATTCTAAGACAGAAGGTATGGGTTTAAAAAAAAGAATCCCGATGTACGTTGGGTGGAAATTTTATAATACATATTTCATTTAATGTGGTAAAAATGAATCCTTCCTCAATGCACCATTCAACTACTCATTTTTCCAATGAAAAAAATACCATCTAGACCAGTAATAGCAAACCTTTTAGAGACTGAATACCCAAAATGCAACCCTCCTGCTACATGTGAGCCCCTGGCCTTACCTCAGACAGGGGAGGGAGGAAGCACTCCCATTGGGCTGCTGGGTAGAGGGGCAGGTGATAGGAGAAATGTCCTCAGCCAGGCGTGGAGACAAGGAAGGAAGCAGCCCCCTCCAGCACATGTGCCATAGGTTCACCAACATGGACCTAGACTGAGTGCCTACTAAATAGGCCAAAAAAAAGTCCTCTGGAAACCATCTAGTTAAGGAGGTTGGTTATATGCCCCCCAAGGCAAGTTATCAACTAGTGCATCTCTGAAACTACACGTGTGTGTGTGTGTGTGTGTGTGTGTGTGTGTGTGTGTGTGTGTGTCTCAAATCTTATTTTTTCAAAATCTGATTATGGGGCAGCTGAGTAGCTCAGTGGATTGAGAGCCGGGTGTCTAGAGACGGGAGGTCCTAGGTTCAAATCCGGCCTCAGACACTTCCTAGCAGTGTGACCCTGGGCAGGTCACTTGACCCCCATTGCCTACCCTTACCAATCTTCCACCTATAAGTCAATACACAGAAGGGTTTAAAATTTAAAAAAAAAAATCTGATCATTAAATTCAGAATACTTCTTGCCCCACTGGACCAACAAATGTCACTATCACCCTATTCAAAATCGCTTAAGTTCAATGCTACGTACATTTCCCTGGACAACGGCCAATGGTGGTTAGTTCAGAATTTTGCATTACATGAAATATACAAAATGACCTTTTTTAGGGAGTCTTTAGATGTTTTGTAATAAGTATTTCTAGAATGTGTTGAACCTCAGTTAATAAAATTAGACCAAATTATAGGACAAAAATTGGTGTCCCTTTTTAAAAGTCCCTACTTATAATTTTTTTCTTCTTTTTTTAAAATTTAGAATCATGACTCCCCCTCTCCCCTCCAATCCTGGAACTGACAAGCAATTCCACTAGGTTATAC
Source organism: Gracilinanus agilis (assembly GCF_016433145.1). Taxonomy (NCBI): domain Eukaryota; kingdom Metazoa; phylum Chordata; class Mammalia; order Didelphimorphia; family Didelphidae; genus Gracilinanus; species Gracilinanus agilis. Next base: position 688,224,932 of record NC_058131.1, read on the forward strand.
ATATATCATTGTTCAATGTCCATGTTATTCATTTTGCAATAGAGTGATCTGCTTATAATTTGATTACATTTCAAGTGGAGCATAATACTATAGATAGCTAGGTAACAGAGTGGATAGTGCCAACTCTATAGTTAGGAAGACTTACTTATCTAGCCTCAGACACTAGCTGTGTGACCCTGGGTGAGTCAATTCACCCTATTTGCCTCAGTTTCCTTATCTGGAAAATAAGCTGGAGGAAATGACAAATCATTCCAGTATCTCTGCCAAGAAAAGTCCAAATAGGGTCACAAAGAGTTGGACATGACTGAAAAACAACACAATACTATGAGAGCAATGGACTAAGAATGAGGGCAATCAAGTTCTAGCTCCAGCTTTGCTAAGGAACTACCTACCTATTTGCAAAGTACAAGTCACAACCTACACAAAAAAGTTACAACACAAGATCAATTTCCTTATTGCTAACATATGAATACCACCACTTGCTCTACCTAGCCAGGATTTTTTTAACCTTTGTGTGAAAATATATGAAAGCACTTGGAAAACTAAGTGCCACACAGTAACAAAAAAATAAAAACTATATAAACTACCTCACAGGTATCACCTTTAGTATTTTATAGTAGTTACAAGCACTGATTCAATGTTATTTTTTTGAACACCAGCAAAGTAGAGAGCACTATAGGAGCAACAATACAAAGACATGGCTCTTGTCCTGAAAGAGTTAACAATTTAAAAGTAGAGCTAAGACATACATTTTTATATACGCATATATAGTACAGATGAGGAAACAAGAGCTAACAGACCAATAAGAAGCTATAATGAGAAATAGTACCTATCTAAAGTGGATATGAAGTTGGATTTAATTGGGAAGAGGATATCAGTAAGATCAAGGCTGAATGTAGCCTCATAACTAACCAGTTTTATAGTCCTAGACAAGTCATTCAGTTTTTCTGAAGCAAAATTGTAGGATAAGAGTGAAAAGGTACGAAATCTTGAGCTATGAGAAAGCAGTGCATATTAGAAGAGTCTGCTCTTTGGAGAAGAGTTGGGTTATTTGTTCCAAAAGTCCAAGTGAGAGAAAGACCACAGAAATGGAGAAGAGATATGCAAGAGGGAATGCAAAAGTAGAATTGTCATGAGTTGTTTGAATAGAGTTAAGAAAAAGCCAAAGACCATAAGTGAAGAATTTGAACAGCAAGGAGGGGTGGAAAAGATGCTTAGGAAAAAACTATTCAAAGAGGTAAGAGATGAAACAAAAAGTCAAGAATAAACTGTTATCAAGGGATAAATATGGCTAAGATCATTGGTGACCTCTGAAAAAGCAATTTCAACAGTGCTGAGGAAAGAAAGATGTTCAATAGCAAGGATCTGTTCAATAGCTTGTGTAATAACCACTGTTTGGTGACCTTGGATTCTCAAAAAATTTGCCACAGAACTACAAGGTTGACTAAATTCAGAGGGGTTAATAGATTGGTCAGAGGAAAATTTTCAGCCACAGCAACACCCAAGACTGTGTGTGAGTTTGTGTGTATTGGGAGGGTATCATATGCACTGACTTAAGTCATACCTAAAATGACTATATTACAGATCTTTGAATCATTTCAATTATAGTCTACAAAAATTTCCAAAAAGTTTCAGATTTGAAGCTGTTTGAAAGCAAAAGCTGTTTTAATTGTCATGAAGAAAATTAGCACACTTCTCATTACAAATAACATGTTTACTAAAATGGATTCATGTCTATCTTTGGCTGGAAAAAAAAAGTAAATTTGTGTAATAAATAGCATCTCTTTTGTAGAACTGAAATGTCTTGCCCATTCAACTACTGTCATAAAATCCTATTTTATTTTTTTAACTGGCATCTTCTATCTTAGTATCAATTCTAAGACAGAAGAGCAGCAAGAGTTAGGTAATTGTAATTTGCCCAGGTCACACAGCTAGGAAGTGTCACATTTGAACCCAAACCCTCCAAAACAAGGCCTAGCACCCAGCTGCTTAAAAGCTACTTCTTTTTAACTTGTTCTGCTTGGCTTGAGAGGGCAGTAGAAGTCACAAAAAGAAAATAATGAACTTCCTAATCAGCATAACAAAAAGAGGGAAGGTGAATTCTGATTTAGGGACTCTTGAAATAGTGGCTTTCTCTCTTACCTCTATCTCTGAATTTAGTGCCAATTCTGTTCCCTGGCTAAGATGTAGGATATGGGGGATGCTAATATAATCAAACTAGTACTAGCATTGTCTGAAATGTTGCTGAAAAAGCCATAAAATTTTTTATTTTGTTTTACATATTGCACTGTTTGACTCCTTTTACAAAGAGAAAATGTGGCATTTTGGAAAAGCTTATGTTTTACTTCCCCCATCCTCATGACAAACTCTCAATTAAAGATGTGATTTTTTGTTTTTGCTTTGTTTTTAACGTTTTTTTCATTCAGAATAGGATTCTATGATAGTACCTAAATGGCAAAATTAAACTTTTTTGTGCACTGAACAAAGTTACTGCAATAAAAATAAAACCTTTCTTGGTAAATAAAAACTTCCTAGGAATCTTTGGCAAGGTAGAAAGGGTCACCTTAGGAGGAAGGAGATTCTTACTGAAGACCAAGAAAAGGCTAGAATGGTATTTTGTAGAAGTGATTCAGGTAGTTGGACTAACTGGCTGCGGTGGTCCCTTTCAACTCTGATGAAGTCTATGCAAAGAAGTTAATTTAGTTCTTCAAGCACTTAAAATCCTGCTATAGATGGAATTGAAGGAGTACAAATACTCCCAACTTCAATAGAACCTTTTATCATTAGATAAAATAATCTCTTAAGCTTCCTTCTAGCTCTAAATCTATGACACTATCTAGTATTCCCTTCTCCCATTAAAATCACAAAGCAGCCACAATTTATCCTTAATATCCAGATGATGTGTCCATATTCTCTTATCATAGATATTGTACCTGAAGTACTAGACACCTTTCCTTTCTGTGGGACTGTTTACAATTCATGAGTACTCTATCAGCTCAGCATTCAGGCTATCCATCTGTTATTCCTCAAGCTCACCACACTTTCTTTTTCAGATCTCCTCAACAATATCCCTAGAGCCACTCCTTACTTCTGGATTGCTGAAAATATACTGCTTATATGTGCCCATTATGTGCCTCTCAGAAAATAAAATGCTGGAGCTCCAAGGGAAAGAAAGTTCATTACAGAAAAATTGGAGAAAATTTGAGAATATCCTCCTCATCCAAAGAAATATCCATTCATACAGAAAATCAACCCATATGAATCTAAATCTTATGGAAAGAAAAAAAAAACACCTGAAGTGCTCATAATTTTCAAAAAAGATTATATATGGTATAAATGCCTGTAGGATGAAATACTCTCTGTAGCTTTCAAAGTCCCACACCACCTGGGCTCTTTTTAACCCTGAACTCTGGGATCCACACAAATAGGTCCCTTTCTCTGCTCCTCAGAGATGAGGCTCCATCTCTTGTCTGGGTGCCTTTGAATTAGGCTGCCTGTCCCATGCCTCCACCACTCTCTCTACCTTTACCTAAGTCCCTTCTCTTACTTTAAGAGGCAGCTCAAGCACCATCTTTTCCTTCATCTTCCCAATTATTAGTGCCTTCTCTCCCCAAACCACTTTGTATTTTTATTTCCTACCTTGATATTTATGCTACACATATTTTCATACGTACTTGTCTCTCCTATTATAATTTAAGCGGCTTGCTTGCAAGTACAGATTGTTTGATTTGGAGGTTGATATGCAGAATGATAAGCTAATAAATTCTGGCTATGTTAAGTATGAGTTTTTGTGGCACATCAGAGTAGAGCTAATAACATAATATTTTAAATGTTTACAAAGAACTTTATATGGTCTCATTTGAGGTTTACATGCTTTCAACCTCATTTTACAAATGAGGATACTAAAGCTCAGGCTAAGTGACTGTACAACCATATAGTAGTGTGTCAGAATTTGAAATGAGATCAATCTGACTCCAAGATCACCCACAATGACACACTGTCCAGTGGGGAGATGAAATTCAGGACGGGAGCTCAGAAGAATCCAGACTTGAAATATTAAAATGATGCCATGGACCTGGATCAGATGATCAAGGAAGAAAAAGTAGAGAGGGAAAATGGGACAGAGACACCCTTTGGTGGGATGCTTACACTGGTGGGATGAGAGAAAGAGGATTGTTCAGACCAGCATAAGAGCAGCAGTATCTAGGAAGTTAGAAGAAAATTAAGAGGGAGCTGTAGATAGTATAAAATGTCCCAGAAAGATCACAGGGATCTGAGGAAAAGTCACTTGTGACCTTAAGAGACAAGAGTTTCAGTAGAATAAAGGCATGAAAACCAAGTTGTAGGGGTTAAGATGATAGCTGAAGAGATTGGGGTGGGAGATGAGGTTTAAAGGTAGGTAGACAAGTAGGCAGAGAGATGAAGAATAGATTAAGTTCTGGGGCAGAAGGGAGATGGCATGATCAAAGATACAAATTGAGAGGTTAACCTTGGCAAGGAGGAAGATTACCTCATTCCCTCTAAGGCCAGAGGAAATGAGGAGGGCTGAAAGAGATTAGAGAAGTTTTAACGTTTGTTTAAGGGAAGAAATTGACAGATAGTCTCCACTATTCTGGGAAAAAAGAGACTGAGAGCAAAAGGATAAGAGGTAAAGCTGAAGACTTGAATAAATGGGGGGAAAGTTTGGAACAGCTCCTAATAGGAAATGTGGTAAGTCATAAAGGCTATGAAGAACTGGAATAAAATTAGTGTAACTCTGCACTTGATCTTAGCCAAAAGGCCGAGAAGCTATTTTTTTAGTGTAACTCTGAAATGGACCAAGTCAATTTAATTTTGTGTATTCCTCTGGCAACACTAGTGGTTTGGAAGGAGAAGCAGAGAAATGGGATGCAGAAAGTGACTCAAGGTTGGAACAAAAGTACAGGGTAACAGGAGACTTGAAACAGCTTACTATAGGATCAAGGCCATGAAGGGAAGAGATGAAGGCAAAAGAGAGGAGCTGAGGAACCAGAGGTTTACAATAGACTCCAGAACAATTATAGAATCTCATAGGCAGTGTAGTTTAGGGATGATGGTGAAATCTAAATGACTATCACACCCTCAGAAAGGTGAGGTAAAGATAGGGACTGGAGAATGATTGAGGTTGAGATGGAATAAAAGTTACAATCCAGGGGCTAATGTCATTGAGGAAAGTAGGGAGGATGTCTCAAGTTGTGAATGACATTAAGTCAGTTTTAAATTCATATTTTTACAAAGCAGAGAGATTGCTGAGTGATAGAGACACAGTAAGAAAGATTCTTAAGTGACCATAGGATCAGAGGGGGAGAGAGGGGCAAGAAGGTGCGCCTCCTCTTCCTCTTGGACCTGTAAGTTATAAAAATTACAGTCAATACTGCAGAAGATAGAATACTCAAAAGACCACCAAGTTTCCGTTAGTTCCAAGAGTTATAATGAATATGAGATAAAAAAATTTAAGGATGAAAGAATGTGTAATAAATAAAGCAGGAGTTCTGAAAGGGGCAGAAAGAGAAGATATGGGGCAAAAGGTAGATACAAAAATAATAAAAAAGAGGAAAAGAAATAGCTGTGGTTCTAAAAACGGGTTCAGTGGGGATCTATGAATAGACTATGAAAGGAACCATCATACATTCTAATTAGAATCTTGGGGCTAATTATTTCCAAAATTTTCTGCCTCTTGGTAGTTCCCACACACAATAGCTAATAAACTGCAGCATATTTCAAAGGGGAGTAGAATTTCACAATGACTCAAGAAAACATGTAAAAGCACAATGAAAAATATAAAATCATATAAATGAACAACGTAGTATTGCTGTGTTTAAGAATTTATCTACCTAAATCAATATTTTCTCAAAATTATTCTTTTTTTGGTTTGTTTTTTGTCTTTTTTTTAAACCCTTAACTTCTGTGTATTGGCTCCTAGATGGAAGAGTGGTAAGGGTGGGCAATGGGGGTCAAGTGACTTTCCCAGGGTCACACAACTGGGAAGTGTCTGAGGCCAGATTTGAACCTAGGACCTCCTGTCTCTAGGCCTGACTCCCAATCCACTGAGCTACCCAGCTGCCCCTCAAAATTATTCTTAAAGCAAAATATACATAAAAATCTAATAAGATTTAACTTCTTCAGAAGCAGTTTGATTTTTTAAAAAGCAGTTATTCAACATTTGGATTAAGCTATATGAGTAAGCTCCTTAGGAGTACAGGCAATCTTACAATTTTTTGGTATCCCCCACAATTCTAGGCAGGTTCTAGATGTGTAGTAGATGGCTGACTAATAGTTCCTTTTCATGTATTTTGCTGCATAACTTCAAGAGTCACTTTTCTTTACTTCAAAAAATCTTTTAGAGAAAACAAATTATCTAGGGAGTCTATCCATGTTATTCATCTTTTGCTTTTCTAAACTACCATATTTATACTTAAAATTACTTTCATTTTGTTGTCAAACAAAATGTAAACAATATTATTACAGTTGACTTTTTAAAAGCACCTGTTATAAAGGTTAATATTTCTATTAAAATTAAAATGAAGACTTTAATAGATCTAGAATAATGCATTATTAAGTCACTTATTCAAGTTATGCAAGTTAATTTTGTTTGGCTGTCACGATAAAATTGATTTGGCAGCAGGCCAAATTCAGTTTACTTATGAAATGGTTTAAACGACAATATCAAATTAGTTTAGCTACACAAAAATGCCAATAAATTATTTTTTGGCTAACAAATTTGGCAAAATGTATTCAATAGAAAATCTTGTGCTTCAAAAATTGTCAAGCTGAAAGAAAAAACAGGCAGTCTCATGAAATACAAAGAGCATGAAACCAAGAGTCAGAGTTCTGCCACTAACCTGGAGGGTTACACATAACCTTGGCCAAGTCACTGAACTTTTGTTTTCTTATAAGTAAAACGGAAGAGGAAAAAAAGAAGAGGGTAATTTTTTTCATTTAACTAATTACCAGTAGTAAGTAAATACCTAAAAACAATTTTAATTCAGTATAAAAACTACATCTTGTCTATGTATTTGCCCAATTCTACCAATAAATGTGATGACATGCTATATCCTTTCCTTTACATACACAAAGATCTTGAACTTGAAATATCTAATAGATACTGGAACATAAAAAATGCTTCTTGACTAAGTTTCTAACCATATATTTACTCCTTTATAAAGGAGTGACTTTGAATTCAGTAAAATACTTTCCCAGCAGGGGCAGTAGTCACTAATAATAAGTCTGAATGAACCTTTTCCAATTATTTGATTAGTCTGAATGGAGAAAACCCAATAGGAAAATGTTATAACTGCTCTGCAAAGAACTTGTTACTGCCCCTGCTGTTCCTCGAAAAGATAAGGCTTATTGCAAGTAAATTTCTAATACCCTGAAGTCTTACTCTGACATCTCCTCATGGCAGGGAAATGAACTGAAGTTCTTAAAGGTTTTGCCACTCTTATTGTTGGACTCAAGGATCAATCATTTCCTTAGTTGAAAGAAATTCATCAGTTCAGTTCAATAAATGTTTTTATTAAGTCTCTACTGTGTCCAAGGGACTGCACATAAAGACAAAAAGAATGAAGCGCTCTCTACTTACAAGGAGCTTATATTCCACCAAAATGATAGCAATGCAAGTACACAAGCTAATTACAGGGTAGAGATAACACTAACAAGGAAGGAAGGAGGACCAGCACTGAGCCTCAGAAATGTTAGATGTAGGGACAGCCTGTTCAAAGGCACAGAGATGGAGGACAAAATGTTCAGGAAACATAACACAGACTGGATGACAGGGAGGGTAGAGCCAGACCATGTAACACTTTAAAAGCCAGGCTGAGCAGTTGGTAGTTTATTCTAAAGAGACAGTCAGTAGTCACTGAAGTTTTCTAAGTAGGGTAGTGTCAGACCTGCATCTTTAGACAATTATTTTGTGTGTGAAGGATGATTTCAGAGAGGAAAGACTAGAAGTAGGCCAGACAAGCAAGAGATTTTTACAATAGGCCAGACCAGATGTTAGTGAGGGAGGGCCTGAACTTGGGGGAGGGGTGGGCAGCACAGGAAGCAGTGAGTAGAAAGAAGTATTAATAAGAAAGAGACTTAGCAACTAGGTGAATACAGGGAGTAAGAGAGAGGTAAGAGCAAAGAGCACTTCTAGGATTTCAAACCTAAGTTATTAGGAAGAGGGAGTAGTGCCCTCAAGAGGCCTAGGGAAGTTTGAATTGAGAGTGTACTGGGGGAGAAAGGAGAGAATGAGCACATTTGGACAAGTTGTCTTTAAAGTGGCAAATGGCCACCCAAATGGAGATATCTAGGAGCCAGCTGGCCATGTAGGGCTGGAGTTCAGGAAATTCAGTTGGATGTCTGTATTTGGGAGTAATATGCTTAGAGATAACTAAACACAATATAAATCAAATCTCCAAAGAAGACCATGTAGGATGAAGAAAAAACCCCAGGAGAAAGCCTTGCAGAACAATAGGAGACACACTCACTCTTAGGTAGAACTACTCAGCAAGGAGACAGAAAAGAATGGTGTCACAGGCACCAAGACATTTAAGAATATCAAGGAGGTGGGAGGAAGTATCATTAAAAAGCTTGCCCAAGTCAAGGGAAATTCAGATTTAAAAAAAGACCAACAAATTCTGGCAATTCAGAGATCCGAGAAAAATTAATTTGTAAAAGGCTAAGGAGTAGAAGGCAAGGAAGTAATGGCAACATGCATAGATCATTCCATTTAGGAGACTAGCATCAAAAGGGAGGAGGATGAAAACTTGAAGGGATTGCCAGGTCATACAAAGGTTAAGGGTGAGATCTTAGTATGTTTCTAGGCAAGGACTTGATGTTTTCTAAATTAATTAGATTGGCCTGGAAACCTAATCATCATTGATGATCAGACCTCACAAGAAGGCACTTTGTTGACATTTCCCTTATGCATTTATTATCATACATTTCTCTATATAACACACATCCCTCTCCCAGACTGCATCTTTTCTGGCACCTAGCAATGCTCTGTACACACTCGGTGCTTAATGAACATAATCCTTCTTATGTCTTCTCTTTGACATGGCAGCCACTGGAGCTCCCTCCAAGTCTCCTTGCTACATTCTCATTTGAATCTTTAAGCTACTATATGGGAGTTGCCTACCCACTGTAAACTGTGCTCTGTCTCTAGTATTTACTTCCCATCCCACCCCACAAGACCAGGATAACTATTAGTACTCTTTCAGCTCTATTATGGGTTAATTCCAGGGCTGCTATGATCACAAAACTTCTCTACTTCAGTTTCCTTGGAAAAAAAAAGGAATAGGGGTAGGTGGAATGAATGTTTAGATCTTTTCCAGCTATAAAATTCTATTTATAAGCTGACCTGGGAAGCAAACTAACCCATTGATTCTGGGAGGAAGCATCTTTCAAGATCAAAATAACCAACCTACAAGTGAACTTTGGAATTATACCCTTTCAACAAATTGGACAGTGCCTGTCTTGACTACTGTTGATCTCACCAAGAATTAGGGTAAAAATGCTAATTTAATTATACAAGAAAATTACTAAAATACTAATTATGTCTAATACTTGTTTCCCAGTCACATCACAACAAGTTAAACATTTTGTTTGGGCCAATCCTACAATTTAATATTCGTGCTGCCCTAAATAATAACTATCTAACCCCACTAAATACTAAATTTGACAAATAAGGTATTTTATAATGAATTAACCAAATCCACATTGTATTATTTAGCTATTCAAAAGGAAGAGATCTGAGCTATATACAAAATGCTTTTCGACAGCAATACTCTCCGTGATATAAAAATAAAAGTTTGTTTAAAAAATTATGATCAGTTTTGAAATTTATTTTAAAAATTGAGTTATGCTCTTATATTTCCCTTTTCCAAAGTCAATGTCAAGTAAAGCAGGTCTATAGTTTTAAGTTATATAAAAGTAAATAACATGCATACTTTAGAAGGAACTATGACGATTATAACAAATATTTACAAGTATGAAATAAAAACTCACCTTTAGTTATTAGTTTTGCACTACTTTTGTTTTCACCATCCTCAAAGGTTCTGTTTGTGCTCTTTTCTTTGAAACCAAGGAAAGTACTCTCACAAGGTAAGCACTTGCTGGACACAATAATGTCTTCGCTGATTGGTTGACTAATACAGCTGTTTGCTTCAAGTACAGAAGTGAAGTCACCCAGATGAGCAACTTCACCAGGCTCCAACTGGGAGGAACTCTTAGCTTGGGCAACATTCTTTGAAGAAACTGGTAAAGACTCTTCATCACTATCAAATCCAAAAGGATCTTCTGAATTTTCATCTTCCACTTTAGGCTTCTTGGGAATTTCTGGGATATCTGGATTTAAATTTGGCCTCTTTTGGCCTAATTTAGCCATAAAGGTAGTTTCTCCCCATTTTGTACTAAGAGTGGTCCGTTTGTTGGAAAATACTTCATCAAATTTTGAGCTGCCATTTCCCCCTTTCCTGCTATATGTTTTCCCAAATCTGGATGTCATTTTGACACCTGTTTCATATTCTCTGTAGGAAATCAAAAAATATATAACCAATTATTATAATTTTAAAATATGTAAAACTAATAAGTTGCCAACCAGATATGATATACTTAAGATTCACGTATCACAAAATATTATAACTCATTAAAGCTCCAAAATGAACCAATAGTCAATGTAAAATACCCATTTACACCACTTTGTGCACATAAGCATATTAAGTTTAATGATTAAAAAGCTTACTATTTAGGCACTCATCTTTTGAAAAATTTTGGTGTGAACAGCTCAATTCCTAACTACTGTGCTGTATTAAGCCAAGAAAAGCATAAATAAAATGTAATTTAAGGGGTATTTACCTTTTAGACATTTCAATGTTGGGTCATACCATGTTTCTAGTTTCCTAAATTTTCACTTTTAGTGTCCAAAAAAAAGGGGGGGGGCATAATTGAATCTAATGTATATTCTGTCCTAACCTCAAAAATGTTCAGTCTCATGCTAATTTAGTCCGCCTTGGAAGATACTATTTGATAAACTACTGCAGGTTAGGTTCTTTAACATTAGTTCCAGGAATAGCTATACAATGATAAACTCAAGATGTTGCCCTTTCTTTTTTCAAACTTTTGTACATGAACTTCAAGGATTCAGTGCTTCATTCAAATTTATCTAACCAATAGATGGATGACATTACTAAGGAGAAGAAAAGACATGTTTGGATAAACACCTATCTCAATGTAAAATCTCCAGAAAGTTATAGACTACATTAATTACCACATCAATTCTATTCAAAAACATTTAAGTGCCCACTAGTTCCAGGTACTGTGCTATACTAGCTAAGGTTTCTATTTTCAAAGAGCTCACATTCAACTGGGTGGAAAATAGGAGGGAGGAGGAATAACTTGCAGTGATGATTTTGTCTACTCCCTCCTCTCCCAAAAGTAGAAATTATTCATCTTTTCAGCACACTTTCAAACTGTATAACACGTATTCTTTCACTAATATCCCTTCATTTAACTGTTAAAATTTTTTAAATTTAAAATATGCATTATTCAAATCTAGTTGCATTTATAATAAACTCTGAGGAGTATACAACTTCATTGTATTGGAATTATAAGCTTGAAATGTGCTTTAGGTTACGTTCCTGAAGTTTTCCCTTACTCCAAATTACCCCAACATTCTGAAGAATCATTATTCAACTCATCTTTTGGGGATATTAAGCTATTTTTCCTTATGAGATATGAAACTCAATGACGAATTTAGAACATTTCCTATCACCCTGGGAGTAGGAATTGGAGAGATCTGTGAATCTTGTGTTTTTCTTTCATAGGTGTTATAAAAACAAAATACTTTATTTACATAGCTGTATTAAGTTTCTTCTACAAACAGAATTTAGTTATTTCAGTTAGTTGCCACATATATCAAAGAGGGATACGTACATATCTGAGGCATTTCCCAAAAAGTGGATTGGGAATTCCTTGGATTTGGCTTGTAATCTCACTCACTGCTTCTGCAGTCTCTCTGGGCCTCAGTTTCTCCTCTGTTAAATGAGAACTGGTCGAACTAACCTCTCAAGCCCCTTCCTACCTTCAGATCCCAAGACCTAAAAAGTTAACACCTCAGAGTTTGCCCAGGGCGTATTTTCTCGGTGGAAAAATCTCCCCTTTGCAGAGGAGCCCTATCAGGTCTAAACTGGAAAAACTCCCTTAGAGCTTCCGGGATGCCGCACACGAGTGGAGCCCGCAGTTGGCGTGCCGGGCCCAGCCGCGCAGCTCAGGGTCCGGGACTCGGGCGCACAACTTACACTCACGGTCTCACGTACATGTGCATAGGCGCGTGGGTCTTAACCTCTCACTCGGGCCTTCGGAGACATTTGCAACTCCTCCAAACAACCTGTCCTGGCCGGAGAGAAAGGGGGACTTGATGATCTGGAGTCCGGGGGGCTCTTCCTGCCCCACCCCGCCGCCACGGTGCGGGCTCACGGAGCCGACACTTTCTGTCCCACACCCCAGTCCCGGGGGCTCTTCTCCCCCACTTCCTCAGGCCAGTTCTCTGGGCACAAGTGGGTGCACTTGACCGAAAAGCGCCCCGGACTTGGCGGCCGCCCGGAAAGGGCCCGGGGTGGGGGCTGGGGGAAAAAGAAGAGCAAGGACCGAGGAGGCACTTCTCTCCGCCCGCCAGCCCGTCCCCCCAACTTCCTCCGGGCGCCCCGGGACCCCTCCCGGATCCGCGTTTCGGGCGGGGCCTAGCGGCAGCCGAGAAACCTCACTTACCCTGGGTGCCGGGCGGGCGGGGTGGGGACTCCGGGCTTCGGCCGCCGCCGCCGCCTCGCTTTCCCGGCGGCCCCCGGGCGGCGCGAGCCGGGCAGCCGCTGGGGCCCCGCGCGCGCTAGGCAGGGGGGAGGGGGACGGACGGTTGGCGCGCGCGAGGTGGGAGACGGTTGACGCGCGAGGAAGAGGGGGAGGGGAAGAAGAAGAGTTCCGCTGCCGCTGGCGTCCGCTCCGGGCCCAGAGG